>NC_026000.2:52618387-52633073 GCF_000442705.2 Elaeis guineensis
CAAATCAATATAGTGATCTCAGATCTAAGGGATATTTATGCCTATATCCTTCACGAGCTGCTCTTGACAATAGAGCGCTCCATAGGTAAGTCACTTTCAGTGATGATGTACCCTACATCTCACCTATATGTCATACCAGTGTCTCCACACTCTTTGATTACGAGAACAACCAATCCATATGGCACACAATAACCTACACTCGATAAACATCATCGTCTTTTAATAACGTATCATTAGCCATGAACAGTTTTAAGAACTATTGATAAATCTTTTTTTATCAATTTTCACATGGTTCTAAGGACTTCATCACAATACATGAGTTCTAATAAGTTTTTATCCATAGAAGTATTAATTTATGGATCAAATTATTTTTATTCTTTTAACATTGATGCTTCTTCAATTATCTTTATAGGAAAAGGGTGCCAACATGAAGAGCCCAATCTACATGCTTAAAAAGATCAAATGGGATAAAAAAAAGAGTTAAAATAGATTTAAAATTAAAGTCGAAAGTCCATCGAATCAATCCATAAATTGATTGTCACGCCCCAACCCGAGATTATGAATCGAGGGTCATGGCAACCGATGCATACTCATAGAAAACTCTTCTCATAAGCATGCAAGGCATCTTATCATGCTATCTTAAAACAACAGTGGGATAAGTAGTCAATATTTTAAATCCAAAATATAATGATCTAAATTTTTTCTTTAATATCTTAATAAATTCAACAATAATTTCATATGCCTTACATCAAATTCAATAAGACTTTCAACCTAAATTAAAATATGAAGATTCTGCTTCTGATCACTCTTCCATTCATATCTTGTATCATCTTAATTCCTCAATATCTGTAAAAATAGTTAAAATAAGAGGTAATGAGCTAGACAGTCCAGTAAGCAATGATCACTTTTCAATAGATTTCATCAGATATTTAAGTAAATAATCATTTATTAGAAAATAAGCATATAGAGTTCATTAATTTGAAATTAATTTTCAATTATGCAATATAATTCATGCCAAATTTATTTTTTTTTCAAAAATTCAAGTTTTTTCGAGATTTCAATTTCTTTCGTTCTTCAATTCTTTTCGTCAACCATGAGCTATGACCATATTTTTTCTGTGGCAGGATCATAACACTGCATATCTTCTTGCGGTGAGCTGCGAATCATCTCAACAAGTCCTTCAGAACCGCTAGTCTCTCTGGCGGTTTGTCGCTGGTTCTCTCTGGCGATGTAAATCCTCAGGACAAATCAATTGCCACGTATAGCCCCCATTGACGGGGTCCTTTATATAGTCAGGTTGTCAATTCATATTATTCTTATATCAGAATTCTTCATAAATCATGTTTCATATTCTAATTTCGATAATAAAATATATAATCATGTAGTATCGAAATCAATCAATATAATGCATCATGGAATCAATATGTTCAATCATGCTTCATCATAATATTTCAAATAAGATATTTTCATAACAAAATACCATTCATCCAATTCATGCATCGTTTCACAAATCATGTCAGAAAAATATATTATAATTTATCGATAAATCTAAAAAAGTAAAATTACTTACCTCGAATGCATTCCAATAAATCCACATAATTCTATAAATTTTCTTTCAAAAATTTGTTCGTAGATCATATCACGATATCCCATGATCAAACATCCACAATCCTATACAGAATCAATTTCAATAATTAGAAAGAATACGAATATCATATTTTACAGATTGGATCCAATCATCTAATTTCATCTAATCAAAATCTAATTAGGACCTAAACGATCCAAAGTTTGACTATCAGATCAAATCGGATTCGAAGTGATAGGATCGAGGTTTCTTCATCGATTTCATAAAAATCAAGTAAGAGAGATAATTAGAGGAGAGAGAATTCATGAGGTACAATTCGAATTGATCAGATGACACAATCCAACATTATGATTGATCCAATATCTTGATTGGTGAAATCAACATAATCAAATTAAGTCATGGCTAGATCGAAATCATGGATGATCAAATCTAAAGATTCATGGTCTGATCAAGGTAGGTGCCAGTACGCTGTCTGACAATCATGGATTAGGATTCTTCATTAGATCAGAAATATTAAAAGAAACTCTCATTGATAAATCAATCAAGAGAGAAAAATTGATAGAGAGAGAAAATTCTAGAGAGATAAAATTCATCTTGGACTTCTCAGACGATATGATTCAACAAATTCGATCGATCAGATCAAATCATGCTAAAATTATCATGTGAATAATTTAATAAAATTATAAAAATTAAAATCTAAAAATATCTAATTTGATCAAAGTGGGTGCGGTGTACCGTCCGACGATCGCAGATCAAAAAAACCCATCACTAAGATCATTTAAATTCATCATCATTCTTTTCAAAATTTTAGAAAATCTTAGGATAGAGAAATAACTTAGAAAAAGAAAGTAGAGAGAGAAAGTTCAATTTAGAGAGAGAAAATACTAATTCAAGCTGAAGGGAGAGAGGAAAGAGAGAGAAACTCTCTTTCTCATATTTTATTATTTATATCATTATTTATTAATTAATTTAATAATTTTTTTTCTTTTTCTTCACGGAAGAGAGAGGAGAGAAAATCTTATTTATTATTATTATATTATTTTTCTTCTTCTTTTCTTCTCTCTTTTTTTTTCTTTTTCTTTTTCTTCTTCTTTTTCTTTTCTTTTTTTCTTTTTTTCCTTCTTCTTTTTTCTTTCTTTTTCTTTTTTTTTTCTTCTTTTTCTTTTCTTCTTCCCGGGCTTCCTTTGGGCCAAAACAGGGGATCTCACAATCCCCTGTTGGCTGATCGGCCGGCGGTGCAACCGGTATGGGGCGGCCGTCGGTAGGAGGAGGGGCGACCCAACGGCAAGAGGAGGGCTAAGCTAGTGGCCGGTGGTGACCACCGGCACCCAAACATTCAAAAGGGATCGAATCCCTTTCTCAAAGAAATCTGATGACTCCAGTCGCTGGCGATCGTGCACACGGGCACGGGGAGAAAGGAGGAGAAGAGAGGAAGAGGAGGAGGCTCACCTTCGACATCGGCGAGGCTTTTTCGGTGAGCAAAATAGATGGCACAAGGACGGGGCTCCACGGTGGTTTTCCGGCGATTGCCACCGACTGGGTCTCAAATCTTCGATGAGAGGGAGAGAGGAGGATTCTCCTCCTTAAATAGAGCCAGAGGGGGGCTCTTTCCAACTCCAATTGGGAGCCGACGAGAGGAGGAAGAAGACTCCCTTCGGGAGTCTTCTCCCCTGTTTTCTTTTTTTTTTTTTCATTTGGGTTTTGTGGGCTGGGTTTGTTACATGGGCCAGGCCGGGCCATGACTTTCTTCCTCTCTAAAAGAAATTTCATCCTCGAAATTTTTCTTGCTTGAGTCTTCATATTTTCTTACTTGAATCTCATCCTCAAATATTTCAAAATTCTAATTCTTAATACAAATTCATTCTTAAATCATTTTATAAGAAAAAAGTCAATACATCAATATCGATCTGAAATGGAACCATTCTTTTTTTATCTATCAAGACCAACATCTCAAAGATTTTTAATATTTTAAGATTTCAAATTATGATCTCATTTCTTATAAAAATCATGTTCAATATCTCATGACTCAAATTAAAATTAAATCCATCTCTTGTAGGTAGAAGAAAATCAATGTCTCTATTCTTGCATAAGAACTTCATTCATCGTCATCATTCATTTTTTTTTAAATATTATCCACTCTTAATTTCAACCCATCATAAGATAGGAAAAACATACTTATGTGAATCATATGATGACATCCCAATCAATCAAAATTCAAAAATATTTTTTCTTATTCGTACTTTCAAAGGTTGAAGATTTATCATTTCAATCTCATTCTCAAACTTTTGATATTTTAATTCTGATACAACTTCATCATTAAGTCATTTCATAAAGATCAATATCACCATTGTTGATTGAATCAATATCACTATTTCTAGTCATCGAAATTTTCTTACTCAAACCCTCAAACTCTTAAATATTCTAATTTTTGAAGCAAATTTTATCATTAAGTCATTCCATAATAAAAATCAATAACTCAAAAATTAATCTAAATCAAAGCTATATTTTTCTTATAATCAAAATCAATGTCTCTATTCTAATAAGTATATCAATTTACTTTATCTAAATATTAACTATTCTTAATTAATCGATTCATTATCAAATTAAATTATAAATAACTCCAATCCATCTTTTGTAGAAAAATCATCAATATCAATAGATAACCTCAATCTTTTTCATTTAGTCAGAGAAATAATAATAATCAAAAGAGTTCAAACTTCAAATTTTATTATACCTTGGAGCTAAATATTTGAGTATAATAATTTAAGATCAAAATATCATTCGATAAATGATCTCAAATTCTTACTAATAAATAGAGAATTGTAAAATTCAATTTTAGGATAGAAAAAATTTATCTCTAAATATTCTAAATATAAAATCAAAAATCAAAGATCCACTCATCCTAGAATTGGATGCTAATTTTTTTTGTAGCATAGTAGGTGGAAGCACTACTTTTAAAAATCACATTAGGATATCTAAAATAATTCAAAATTTTTTTAAAATATTATTCTTTCTAATATCAATGAATTTCTTATATCAAACTATATCATCTATCATAATTCTTTGACTCAAAGAATCAACATTCCTGACTTACTCAAAGTAATCCAGATTACCATGCTTCCGCTGCGCACTTTGTTCTAACAATCAAGATTAATTAGGTTCACCAAAAAAAATTTTGATCAAATTATTTCTTTATCTTATCAATAGAAAAGACCTAAAATTTCAAATTTCAATTGAAGTCAAAGATTAACTTTCGATTCTCATTCATACCTTTACTGGTGTACAATAATCTTGATTAACTCTTGAGTCCAATATCATATTTAAAACCATATAGATTTACTATAATCAATGTGAATCAAATTTTAATTCTCATATCAATTCAATTCAATAAATTTCAAATCAAAATCTTTATAAGTCAAATCAACGAGAAAATCCTTCGATGCTCCACCAAATTTGGATATAATCTGAATATATAAGAACTTCAAATCATTATTTTTTTCTAAAATTTTATAATCAAGATCTTTAATATCTATCACGTATCTTTTCACAACAATCATACAAGCCTCAAAAATCAAATCTCCATTTAATAGTAGATTCAATTAGGGACTCGTTAACAAAAGTAAAGAAACTCCATATCAATTCCTAAATCTAAAATTTTTAAATTATAAATTCACATGATTTTGATAATTTTAAATAATATAAATCAATCTTTTATCTTAATCTAAAGATATCAATTTTTCATTAACAACCTAACAATAATATCAGAAAATCTCTTGATCAACTTAGATACGAAATCTTTAAATTGAAATTTCATACACATCATGTAGTCTTCATGAGACATAATAAGATCCATTATTTAGATCTAAGGATGATGATTAAACTTTCAATATGATAAATATCCTACAATCTCAAAATTAATTTCATCAATAAGAAATAGGTTCTTTGCAATATCTCCAAATATGCATTCATCCTAATATGTCATTTTATATATGATCTACATACAAGTTTATTTTCGATAAATATTCCAATAAGCATCATAAAAAAAATTTCTTAGCCCATTCTGAAATAATATTTTATTATTAAATTTTATCTTACCAATAATAGTCAACTTCTCAACTAGAAGTAATATCATAGTATTATTCTCATATCAAATTTAAACTTACGATTCACTTGAATAACCAATGATCAAATTAATAATCATAATATAATAAAATTTTATGTCAATCCTTTTGTAATTACTTCCAATCAAAATCTAACTAATCATATCATAATCTATAGATTATCCATCATATTTCAAACTCCATATGTTATAATCTCTTACAATCCTTTTATACATAATCCAATGTTTAATCAAAAATTATAAAGATTTTTTTCACTACAATCATCAAAGATCTACACCATAATATCCCTAGTGTCTATCCACTTACACCCATTCTATATCTGATTTTATGTTTCATAATTTATCCACTTATGCTCTGATACCATATTAATTTCACACCCCCGACCCGAGATTGTGAATCGAGGGTCATGGCAACCGCCGCATACTCATAGAAAACTCTTCCATAAGCATGCAAGGCATCTTATCATGCTATCCTAAAACAACAGTGGATAAGTAGTCAATAATTTAAATCCAAAACATAACGATCTAAATTTCTTCTTTAATATCTTAATAAATTCAACAATAATTCATAGGCCTTACATCAAATTCAATAAGACTTTCAACCTAAATTAAAAATATGAGATTCTGCTTCTGATCACTCTTCCATTCATATCTTGTATCATTTAATTCTCAACATCTGTAAAAAGTAAAATAGGAGGTAATGAGCTAGACAGCCCAGTAAGCAATGATCACTTTTCAACAGATTTATCAGACATTTAAGTAAATAATTATTTATAGAAAATAAGCATATAGAGTTCATTAATTCGAAATAAATTTTCAATTATACAATATAATTCATGCCAAATTCATTTCTTTTTCAAAATTTAAGTTTCTTTCGAGATTTCAATTTCTTTCGTTCTTCAATTCTTTTCGTCAACCATGAGCTATGACCATATTTTTCCTATGGCAGGGTCATAACACTGCGTATCTTCTTGCGGTGAGCTGCGAATCATCTGGCAGCAAGCCCTTCGAAACTGCTGGTCTCTCTGACGGTTTGTCGCTGGTCTCTCTGACACGTAAATCCTCAGGACAAATCAATTGCTAACGTATATGCCCCCATTGGCGGGGTCCTTTGCATAGTCAGGTTGTCAATTCATATTGTTCTTATATCAGAATTCTTCATAAATCATGTTTCATATTCTAATTTTGATAATAAAATATATAATATGTAGTATCGAAATCAATCAATATAATGCATCATGGAATCAATATGTTCAATCATGCTTCATCATAACATTTCAAATAAGATATTTTCATAATAAAATACCATTCATCCAATTCATGCATCGTTTCACAAATCATGTCAGAAAAATACATTATAATTTATCGATAAATCTAGAAAAAGTGAAACATTACTTACCTCGAACGCATTCAATAAATCACATAATTCTATAAATTTTCTTCCAAAAATTCTATTCGTAGGTCATATCGTGATATCCCATGATCAAATATCCACAATCCTATACAGAATCAATTTCAATAATTAGAAAAATACTACATATTTTAACGGTTTAGATTGGATTCGATCATCTAATTTCATCTAATCAAAATCTAATTAGGACCTAAACGATCTAAAGTTTGACTATCAGATCAAATCAGATTCGAAGTGATAGGATCGAGGTTTCTTCATCGATTTCATAAAAATCAAGTAGAGAGAGATAATTAGAGGAGAAGAATTCATGAGGTACAATTGAATTGATCAGGTGACACAATCCAACATTACGATTGGTCCAATATCTCGATTGGTGAAATCAACATGATCAAATCAAGTTATGGCTAGATCGGAATCAAAATTATCAAATCTAAAGATTCATGGTCTGATCAAGGTGGGTGCCAGTATGCTGTCTGACAATCATGGATCAGGATTCTTCATTAGATCAAAAATATTAAAAAAAACTCTCATTGATAAATCAATCAAGAGAGAAAAATCGATACAGAGAGAAATGACTTTAGAGAGAGAAAATTTTAGAGAGAGAAAATTCATTTTGGACTTCTCAGACGATATGATTCAACAAATTCGATCGATCAGATCAAATCATGCTGAAATTATCATATGAATAATTTAATAAAATTATAAAAATTAAAATCTAAAAATACCTAATTTGATCAAAGTGGATACCGATGTACCGTCCGGCGATCGCAGATCAAAAAAACCCATTACTAAGATCATTTAAATTCATCATCATTCTTCTCAAAATTCTAAAAAATCTTAGGAGAGAGAAATAACTTAGAGAGAAAAGTAAAGAGAGAAAGTAGAGAGAGAAAGTCTAATTTTAGAGAGAGAAAATACTAGTTCAAGCTGAAGGGAGAGAGGGAAGAGAGAGAAACTCTTTTCTCATATTTTATTATTTATATCATTATTTATTAATTAATTTAATAAATTTTTTTTTCTTTTTTTTCTTTTTCTTTATGAAAGAGAGAGGAGAGAAAATCTTATTTATTATTATTATATTATTTTTTTCTTCTTTTTCTCTCTTTTTTTTTTCTTTTTCTTTTTGCTTCTTCTTTTTCTTTTCTTTTTTTCTTTTTTTTCTTTCTTCTTTTTTTTTTCTTTTTCTTTTTTTTTTCTTCTTTTTCTTTTCTTCTTCCCGGCTTCTTTTGGGCCGAAACAGGGGATCTCACAATCCCCTGTTGGCTGATCGACCGGCGGTGCAACCGGCATGGGGCGGCCGTCAGCAGGAGGAGAAGAGACCCAGCGGCAAGAGAGGGCTAAGCTGATGGCCGGCGGTAACCACCGCACCCAAACATTCAAAAGGGACCGAATCCCTTTCTCAAAGAAATCCGGCAACTCCAGTCGCCGGCGATCGTGCACACGGGCATGGAGAGAAAGGAGGAGAAGAGAGGAAGAGAAGGAGGCTCACCTTTGACGTCGGCGAGGCTTTTTCGGTGTGCAAAATGGACGGCACAAGGACGGAGCTCTGCGGTGGTTTTCAGCGATTGCCACCTACTGGGTCTCAAATCTTCGGTGAGGGGGAGAGAGGAGGATTCTCCTCTTTAAATAGAGCCGGAGGGGGCTCTTTCTGACTCCAAAAGGGAGTCTTCTCTCTTTTTTTTTTTTTTTTTTTTTTATTTAGGTTTTGTGGGTTGGATTTGTTATATGGGTCGGGTCGGACCATGACATTGATGGTCCATCATAGAGCAATGGGTCTTCATGCGGCTCATAATGGAAAGAACTTTTTTTTGATTTGGGCGCCTCACGTGGAGTAGGGAACTAGCATGTTGTGCATGGAGCCCACGTGCATTCAAAGCAATTAAAAAGGAAGGGAGTTGGTGTATATTGGATTTTGCTGAGCTGCTGGTGTGTGGACATGGCTGACGAAGAATATGGTCCATGGCGAACCACATGGACACAGGAGGCCGGGCGTTGGGTGCATGAGACCTAGAAATGGGCACATCAAAAACAAGGACCCACCAATAGAAGCCTCACGTGAGCATGAGCATTTGAACATGGCTTGGGGCCCACGACACGGGTGTATGAGACCAAATGCTGGGCGCTGGAAGCAAAGAAACTGGCACACATCTGTGGGAAGACCAAAATAAGAAGGACGGACGTGAAAGGAAAAAATGAAAAAAAAGCTAAGATGGACCACATAGAAAAAGGCGAACGTTGGCGAGGATGCGGTACACGAACGTAAAAGCATGTTTGGGAGTTAGTGATCCCGCAGGCATGGAAGTAGGGTATCGATTTGAAGCGGCCTGATGCATGGGCTTTGGAGCGGGGTGAGCTTGGCAGCATGCGAATGCGAGGGAGCTGGGCGGTTCGAAGTGCAGCGGGACCTGCGGGCACTGGCACAAACGTGAAGGCAGGCGGACGCGAGCGTGGCCTAAACGCAGGTTAGGAGTTTTAAAAGAAAAAAAAAAGAAAAAAAAAAAAGAAAATTATGAAGAATTAAGAGATTTTATATCTATTTTTTATTAATTCTATATCAAAAAAATATAAAGTCCTATTTCTTAATACCTATAAATAAAGTCTAATACCTCAATTTTTGGATATCTCTCTCCACACTATAATTTTTGTAAGAGGCCTATGTGACAGGCAGATATACTCATTTTTTAAATCTTTTTAGCCATCTTATTCTCACTTTCTTGCATCCTTCCAACATACGAGAAGGAGAGTCAATTAGGGAGAGGTTGGCCCCAAACCAAGAGAGAGAAGTCAGGTTCTGTGAGAGAGTTTTATTTTATTTTTTGTTCCAATTCTAAGCCTCGTTAATAGCTTGGGAATTAAAAATTTTTCTATCAGAATTTTTTTCAGTAATAAATTAATTTTTTTCTATTTAATTTCTGTAATTTTAATTTTTACAATAAAGCAGTTTAAATTTCTACATCTTTTAATTCTATAATTTTAAATTTCTATAAATTAAATTCCAGCAAGTAGCATAGGATTTTATTTTATTTTATTTTATTTTATTTTTAAGCTTGAAATCAAACATGTCTGGCTAAGCAATTTTTCTGAAGTTTGCGATGAAACTAGATCATGAATAGAAGCCTTCTTTTTTGAATTTTTCTTTTCGATCTTTTAATTTTTAAAGTCCTTCTCCCTTCATCTCTCTTGCCAAGAGACTTATGGGCTATCGTTAGATCAGAATCTCTTCATAGTCCATGCTTGATTCAGTGCAAGAGAGTGTTGCTCCTAGATTGATTTTGATGATTACAAAGCAGATTGAAGGGATACAAATAATTTTAAAATGAAAAAGTCCTTATGCTCTTTAAGGGCAAAATCGTAATTTCACTAAAATTCTGATTTGATAATACCATTTGGTAGAACAAATGATTTGAAATCTATTGGTGAAAATTTTATTATGTTTGGACTTATATTTTTGAAGTTATGAAGGTTTGAAGTGCATGAGTCGACTCATGAGTCAACTCATGGCACTGTGAGCTGATTGGCACGCAAAAATTCTCCTTGGCACGCTAGTTTTCTGGCTTGGCACAACCTGTGAGTTGACCCATGAGTCGACCCACAAGGTATGAGTCGACTCATGAGTCGACCCCTGCTAATTTGAGCCAAGAATTTTCAGAAACGCATTCTCTGGTTTTTGCAACAGAGGTCGACTCATGAGTCGACCCCTGAAGCATGAGTCGACTCATGAGTCGACCCCTGCGACGGGAAATGTCAGCAACGGCTATTTTTTTGCCCGTTTTAATTGCCATTTATGCTTCCTAAAAATCCTCTAACGGCTCTTTATCTACCTAAATTGTTTTCTCTTGCTTCTAATGCTACAAAATGCTTAAAATGATGAAAGAAATTGCAGATTAAATAGCGGATCAAACGTGAAATCAAAAACGAGAAGAACAGAAGAGAGGATCCAAAATCTGCACGAAAAAGCCTGAGATCAACGAAAAATCCAAAAAGAAAAAGAGAGAGGATCCACAATATACCAGAGAGAGTGTGAAAGAGAAAAGCAAGAGCTTTCAAGGAGAGAATTTTTCAAGCTTATTGTTTCTACCTTGATCTAGAGATCGTTCAAAGCTTTCAAGAGATCTTCAATCAACGATCAACCTCTTCTCAAGCATTCAAGCGTTCATCCACTTTGAGAAAATCCGAAAAAGGGATTCATCATTTGAGTAAAGTTTTTATTGTTATATTTGCTCATTTAAGGAGCTGTTATTGTATTAATCTGTGATCTAAATATTCTTACTCTTTATGAGTTTTTGTTCTTGTTTTTGGAAGATTTTCAAAACACGGAAAGGTTGATCCGAACCTGAAATCGGAGTGTTTTGGGTTTACTTGTACCCGGGAAACAAGTGATCTAGCTTGGGATAGCTAGTGTCGGAGTTTCCGACGTTTTGTATTCGGGTTGAATACAAAGGATAGTGGATTGAAATTCCCAAGTAGGATCTTGGGGAGTGGATGTAGGTGCAAGGTTGGCACCGAACCACTATAAATCCTTGTGTTTGTGGTGTGCTTTATCGCTTTATCTTATTTCTTTATTATATCCTTGCAATACTGCTTTAGGTAATTAATATTGAATTAAAATCTTTGTCTTGTTATTCATAAGTAATCCGCTGGGCTTAAAATTTTTAGAAACCCAATTCACCCCCCCCTCTTGGGTTGCATAGCTGGGCAACAAGTGGTATCAGAGCCGGTGCTCTAGCCCTTCTTTGATCTAATAATCAAAGAGCCAAAGATCTATGGCAACCCATGTTGGTACTTCTCTAGCCGAGGGGCAATCAACAAACCGACCTCCACTTTTCAATGGGTCTAATTACACCATTGGAAAGCTCGGATGAAGATTTTCATACAAGCACTCGACTATGATATGTGGAGTATCATAGTGAATGGTCCTCACACACCCATCAAGATTATAGATGGTGAGGAGTCAACCAAACCCGAGAAAGAATGGGATGAGGTTGACAAGAAATTGGCACAATTAAATGCCAAAGCCATGAATGTTCTTTATTGTGCACTAGATGCAAGTGAATTTAATCGCATTTCTACTTGTGCATCTACTAAAGAAAAATGGAATAGGTTAGAAGTCACCCATGAGGGAACAAATCAAGTAAAAGAGTCTAAAATAAACATGCTTGTACATAAATATGAATTGTTCAAAATAAAGCATGATGAATCCATAACTGCTATGTTTACTCGTTTTACTGATATAATCAATGGTTTAAAGAGTCTTGGCAAATCTTATACTAACAGTGAACTTGTAAGGAAGATTCTCAGGTCACTGCCAAGAACTTGGGAAGCCAAGGTGACTGCCATCCAAGAAGCAAAGGACTTGAACACTCTACCTCTAGAAGAGCTTCTTGGATCCTTGATGACTCATGAACTTAGCATGAAGCAACATCAAGAGGATGAAGTCAAAAAGAAAAGAACCATTGCCCTCAAATCCACAACTTCGCCTGATTATGAAACGGATGACTCTGAAGATGAAGATCAGGATGAAGAGATGGCACTCATCACCCGAAAATTTAAGAAGTTTCTAAGAAAAAAGAAACAGGGGATGAGAAAGAAATTCACAAAAGGGGAACAAAGCAAAGAAAAAGAGAAAGATCAACTCCCTACATGCTACGAGTGCAAGAAGCCAGGATATTTCAGATCCGAATGTCCACAATTGAAGAAAGGTCCAAAGAAGTTCAAAAAGAAGGCAATGATGGCGACCTGGAGTGCGAGTGATGACTCAAGCTCCGACGAGGAAACCTCAACAGAACAAGCCAATCTGTGCCTGATGGCACATGAAAATGAGGTAACTTCTGAATCCACTAGTAAATTTACTTTTGAAGAATTGCATGAAGCTCTCTATGATTCAATTGATGAATTAAAGAAACTAGGGAAGAAAAACAAAGAGCTGAAATTGAAAAATCAGTCCTTAGTGAAACAAGCTGAAAATCTTTCAATTGAAAAATTCACCTTGATTCAAGAAAATCAAAACTTAAAGGATGAAATGAACAAGCTGAAATCTATAGTAGATAAGTTCACCTTAAGTTCAAACAAACTAAATATGATCCTTGAAAATCAGAAAGCTATATATGATAAGGCTGGACTTGGTTATAAACCCCTGAAGAAACAAAAATTTCTGAAGGATATTTATGTAAATTATTCAAGTAACAAGTCTACAAATATTACTTGTTTTAAATGTGGAAGAATAGGACATAAATTATATACATGTCTTATTAACAAATATGCAAACACAAAGAAAATATGGGTTCCAAAAGGAACCATTCTGACTAACCTGAAAGGACCCAAGAAAGCTTGGGTACCTAAGACAGAAACGTGACCTTTGCTTGCAGGTGTGTCTAGCATCCCAAGAAGGAAACAGAAAATGGTATCTTGACAGCGGATGCTCGAGACACATGACTGGTGATGAATCATAATTCATCACGCTTGATGCTAAGGATGGAGGGATGGTCACCTTTGGAGATAATGGCAAAGGAAAGATCATCGGGATAGGTAACATTGGTATCACTCCCTCCAAATACATTGAGAATGTTTTATTAGTTAAAGGTTTAAAGCATAACTTACTTAGCATTAGTCAATTCTGTGATAAAGGATATAAAGTAAGTTTTGAATCATCTGTTTGCATTGTGACAAGTCCTATTAACGATGGCATTAAATTTATAGGACATAGGCATGGCAATGTTTATATGGTAGACTTGAATGATTTAACTAAATTAGACATGCAATGCCTAGTTTCCTTAAATACTAAAATAAATGAGACTAGTTGGCTGTGGCATCGTAGACTTGCACACATTAGCATGCATTCTCTCTCAAAATTAATTAAAAAAGATTTAGTTCTCGGTTTGCCAAAACTGAATTTTGAAAAGGATAGAATTTGTGATGCATGCCAATTAGGTAAACAAACTAGAGTATCATTTAAATCCAAAAATACTGTTTCAACTTCTAGACCTTTAGAGCTCTTACATATGGATTTATTTGGACCAACTAGAACCACTAGTCTAGGAGGAAAATAATATGGATTTGTGATAATAGATGATTACTCTCGTTTTACTTGGGTTTTCTTTTTAGCTCACAAAAATGAAACTTTTCAAATTTTCACTAAATTTTATCGAAAAGTCACTAATGAAAAAGGGTTTTCAATTCAAAATATTAGAAGTGATCATGGAACTGAATTTGAAAATCAAGATTTTGAAAATTTTTGTGATGAAAATGGAATTGGCCATAACTTCTCTGCTCCTAGGACACCTCAACAAAATGGGTAGTTGAAAGAAAAAATAGAACCTTAGAAGAAATGGCCCGTACCATGCTTTGTGAAAGCAACCTTCCAAGATATTTTTGGGCAGAAGCTATTAACACAGCATGTTACATTTTGAATCGTGCTTTAATTAGACAATTTTTAAAGAAAACCCCCTATGAACTTTGGAAAGGAAGAAAACCAAATATTGCATATTTTCATGTTTTTGGTTGCCGATATTTTGTATTAAATAATGGAAAAGAAAAACTTGGTAAATTTGATGCAAAATCAGATGAAGCAATC
>NC_026000.2:52633173-52732307 GCF_000442705.2 Elaeis guineensis
TTCTCCTTCTATTCCTAACAGGGCTGCGGGGCACATATGGGCGCTGTATGGCCTCTCCCCCCATCCAGTCTACAAGTAATCAGGCCTTCGACCTTGCTCATGTTAGGGCGAGGTTCTCCTCCTGTCCCTAACATGGTGTGGGGGCGCATATGGGCGCTGTATGGCCTCTCCCCCCATCCGATCTACAAATAACCGGGCCTTCGACCTTGCTCATGTTAGGGAGAGGTTCTCCTCCTATCCCTAACATAGCTGTGGGGGCGCATATGGGCGCTGTATGGCCCTCTCCCCCCATCCGGTCTAAAAATAATCGGGCCTTCGACCTTGCTCATGTTAGGGCGAGGTTCTCTTCCTATCCCTAACATGGCTGTGGGGCGCATATGGGCGCTGTATGGCCTCTCCCCCCATCCGATCTACAAATATTCGGGCCTTCGACCTTGCTCATGTTAGGACGAGGTTCTCCTTCTGTCCCCTAACATGGCTGTGGGGCGCGTATGGGCGCTGTAGGGCCTCTCCCCCCATCCGGTCTAAAAATAACCGAGCCTTCGATTTCACCCATATCAGGTGTTGTTTCGTTGTCCGAAGGGGTCGTCCCCTGTCGTTACAAGTCCGTGCCAAAAAGGGAAAGATGTGCAAGTCTGAAAGGAATCTTGATTTAAAGGGATCGTTCGCAATACATTTACAAGTTTTTCAAATCCCAGGGCTGTAGAAAGTCTACTTCCTATCAAGGTCCTCCAGAGATGGAGTTGATGATCTCAATTGAAGGCCGATCTCTGGGCTGCTCTTCCCTCCTCAGCGGTTCAGGCTGCGGTAGGGCCCTTGATCGATCCTCTCTACCCTCAGGCCGGCGTCGAATGAACCTGTCGAGTCGACCTCATCTGATGAGCTCCTTGATCTTGTCTCGGAGCTGAATGCATTCCTCCGTATCATGGCCGTGGTCACGATGGTAGAGGCAGAACTTATTAGGATTGTACTTCTCGGGGTGCGGCGCATCCTTTCTGGCCTTGGGAGCTGCTCTCTGACTTCCATCAGCACCTGAGTTTTTGATGCGTTGAGGGGGGCATAGCTGCGGAATCTCCCTAGGGGAGAGCCCCGTCAAACCCGTTGCTCCGGGCTTCTCTGCCTGCATGCTCGGGGAGGAGTCTGGGCACGCTTGTATCCGGGAGGAGTTCGAGAACATGGTCAAACTTCTCTCGGCCCTTTTTCGACTGCGGGCCTACTCGAGTCTCCCGCCTGTCGCTCTCTCATGTTCTCCTTATCCTTCATCTTGAAGGCTTCTTCTGCTCGAGCGTACCCTTCGGCCTGAGCCAACAGATCGATAAAATCCCTAGGGTACTTCTTTTCCAGGGAGAATAGAAGGTCGTTCTTCTGAAGGATGCCTTTAAGAGCGGCCATCGCGATCGATTGGTCCAAGTTCTGGACCTCCAATGCGGTGACATTGAAATGGTTGACGTAAGCCCGAATGGACTCCCCCTCCCTCTGCTTGATGTTGATGAGGGACTCCGAACCCTTCTGGGGACGTCGGCTGCTAACAAGATGAGCCACAAACTGGTGGCTCATCTGATCAAAGAAAAAGATGGTACCCGACTTCAGCATCGAGTACCGGTTTCTCGTCGCTCCCTTCAAGGTGGATGGAAAAGCTTGGCACAGGATGGCGTCGGGCACACCATGAAGCAGCATCATTGTCCGAAAGGCCTCCAGGTGGTCAACTGGGTCTGAAGTCCCGTCGTAGCTTTCAAACTGAGGGAGCTTGAAGTTCGGTGGGATCGGTTCCTGCATGATCATTTGAGAAAAGGGAGGGTCAGTACAAATATCCTCACCATAAGTGGGGGGAGTGTGGCAAAGTTCTTCGATCCGCCGGTTCATCTCCTGGAGCCTCCGATCCAGGAAATCCTCTCGACTACGGGTCTTGAGGGTCTTCTGGAAGAATGGAGGTAGAGATCTTCCAGGGGTGGAATCATGATCTGACTGAGGGCTCTCCACCCTCGGTTTCATCTTTTCGGGAAAGGCGGGGCGGCTGGCCCAAGTGGCCCATCCTACCGTCGGATTTTGGAGTTCCAGTGATGTTCTCTCCAGTCGCACTGACGCCTGCGGCTATTGCTGCTGCTGCATGGCCTGCATCGCTTCAGTGAGGTCTCTGACCTGCTGGGCCAGTAGGTCGAATTGTTCCGCACCAACCACCATTGCCGGAGGGGAGGAGGAGGCTAGGAACCTGGAGGTGAGGTCGGAGCCTGAGATCTGGCCGCGGAGGCCGTGGATCACCGTGTGGATGCTTTACGGGGGGCATCGGGCGAAGATCTAGCAGAGGAGGGAGAGAGGATGTCGGAGAAGATGATCGGAGGTGGTCCCGTTAAGCGCTCCTTTAAGAATAAGAGTATTGCGAAGACACACCCCTTCCTCTAGCGCCAATCTTGTTGGTGCAAAAATCCGCCTGCATCGGAGAAGCTGGAGTCGAGGGAGTCGCGGTCGCCGGGACCTGCAAAGAAAGTCTAAACCGGAGTTGGGAGTGCTCCGACAAGACCCTCCGACGCTCAAGTCAGTTCTCTGCCTCAACAAGAATGGAGTGCTCGAACAAAAATTTTAGCAGAGTTTTGAGATAGAAATGAAAGCTTAGAGAATAACGTATCTAGGGTCCCCCTTTTATAGGCGGAGGGTGCAACAGACTAATAGCGACGTTTGTAACCGTCTGGCAGTGGGCTGCTCAGGGTCAGGAGGAGTTTGTTATGAAGAGTAGTGGAGCGAAATCATGGCCATCACCGTGGCCTGCCACGTGGAGTCTGTTGTAGGGAGTGGAGCAGCATCCATTGTCGTGACTTGCCAGAGAGTGGAGGAGCCACACGGAATCTGTCGTAGGAAGTGGAGTAGAGTCGTGACCATTGTTCCGGCCTGCCAGGGAGTGGTGAAGCTGTGCGGTATCCATCGCAGGAAGTGGAGCAGAGTCATGGCCATTACTGTGGCCTGTCAAGGAGTCCAGGCCTGTCGGCCTAAGCTCAGTTGAAGCATTTGGCGGAGAGGGGCAGCTATCCATCTGAGAGGAGCTCGGATGTTGCTGGCGAGCCTTCTACCATTGGGCACTGTTGGGCATTAATACTACAGGCGAGGGCCATTTGCCGTAGGAGCTCGGTCAGAGGCTTTCCACAGACGCAGTCCGGTTTCACGTAGACTTCGACAGAGGGTCGACCAATGGTGGATGTCGGATGGCGTTGGAGAGGTTCATCTGTCGGAGGGGTCCAGCTGCTGGATTCCGTGAGCCCGACATTTGCCCGCTTATAGAAGTTTGGTCAGAGTCCGATCTCCATAGAAGCCCGGATGGGGATCATTTGTCAAGGAATCTTGGCCAAGGCTTGTCTGCAATAGAAATCCGAAAGGAATTCATCCGTAATGGAAGCTCGGGTGAAGGCTTACGGTGGGAATTCGGCACGGACCGCTCGTGGTAGAAATTTGAAGTAGATCGTTTGTAGCGAAAACTCGGAGTGGGTCGCTTGCAGTAGAAGCTCGAAGTCCGGCCCTTGTAGGAGTTCGGGGTGAGGTCTACCTGCAACAGGAGTTCAGGGCGGAAGTCCAACTCCCGTGGGAGCCCGGACGAAGTCTACCTACAGTTGGAGTCGGGGACGAAGTCCGGCTCCTGTAGGAGTCCGGATGAAGTCTTCCTGCAGTTGAAGTTGGGGATGAAGTCCGGCTCCCGTAAGAGTCCGGATGAAGTCTTCCTGCAGTTGAAGTCAGGGATGAAGTCCGGCTCCCGTAGGAGTCCGGATGAAGTCTTCCTACAGTCGGAGTCAGGGACGAAGTCTGACTCCCGTAGGAGTCCGAATGAAGTCTTCCTGCGGTTGAAGTCGTGGACAAAGTCTGGCTCCTGTAGGAGTCCGGATGAAGTCTTCCTGCAGCCGGAGTCGGGGATGAAGTCCGGCTCCCGTAGGAGTCTGGATGAAGTCTTCCTGCAGTTGAAGTCGGGGATGAAGTCTGGCTCCCGTAGGAGTCCGGATGAAGTCTACCTACAGTTGAAGTCAGGGATGAAGTCTGGCTCCCGTAGGAGTCTGGATGAAGTCTACCTGCAGTTGAAGTCAGGGATAAAGTTCGGTTTTCGTAGGAGTCCGGATGAAGTCTTCCTGCAGTCAGAGTCGGGGATGAAGTCCGGCTCCCGTAGGAGTCCGGATGAAGTCTTCCTATAGTCGGAGTCGGGGATGAAGTTCGGCTCCCGTAGGAGTCCGGATGAAGTCTACTTGCAGTTGAAGTCGGGGATGAAGTCCGGCTCCCGTAGGAGTCCGGATGAAGTCTTCCTGCAGTCGGAGTCGGGACGAAGTCTGACTCCCGTAGGAGTCCGGATGAAGTCTTCCTGCAGTTGAAGTCAGGGATGAAGTCCGGCTCCAGTAGGAGTCCAGATGAAGTCTTCCTACAGTTGAAGTCGGGGATGAAGTCCGGCTCCCGTAGGAGTCTGGATGAAGTCTTCCTGCAGCCAGAGTCGGGGATGAAGCTCGGCTCTTGTAGGAGTCCGGATGAAGTCTTCCTGCAGTTGAAGTCGGGGATGAAGTCCGGCTCCCGTAGGAGTCCGGATGAAGTCTAGCAGGTGGTCGACTACTGCCGAAACTTGGGTAGAGTCCGCCCGTCGTGGAGAATCCGACCTACACTGGTGGGAGTTTATCCGTCGGTAGAACTTGGGAACGTTGTGGAGGCTCGACCGTCGGAGAGGTTCGGAAAGATGTTGTCGAAGGTCGGACGTCGGTAGAACCCCTGGAGGGTCACTCCTGACACAAACTTCGACTGGGGGGGGTATTTTATACCCAACAGTTCACAAATCCATTCACAGACCCTTGTTTATCGAGAATTTCTTCTATTTGTTCTTCTAAAATGCTCATGAATTGAGTTTTTGGGTTAGGAACTAAGTTTGATGAAATAGGCACTGGAAGGATATCTTTTGATTTTAAATATGTGTTCTCAAGTGTGATCAAAGATAATTTTAATTCTGAAGGAGATAGTAATTCTAAAGTGGAAGAACTAGCTTCTAAGGCTGAAGAAAATGAGACTCTTGATGGATATATCTTGGATAACTCATCCAATCTCTTCTTTTCTTCACTTAGATCAGCATCAGTACTATGCTCAGGTTCTTCTATTGGGTTAGGCTCAGTACTAATCTCCTCTTCTAAATTTTTTTTTTGACTAGCATCAGTACTAGCCTCACTCACCTGGTCTTGGTATGAGTCCTTAAGAATCCTATCACTTTTAAGCTCAGAAATTGCATTGTCACTTTCAAATTGGGGATTCTTAGGTGGGACATTGGATTGATGACTTGGTCCAGGTAGTTGGTGGATGGGTGGGTCATTTCCAAAATTTGGTATTGGTTCATTTGGTAATTGACCTAGTTCTCTCCTCATGGTAGATTCAGTTAATTGATCTATTTGTGCTTCTAGCCAAGCGAGAGATTGCTGTTGGGTCATGATCATTTGTTGAAGTTGGTTCAATCTATCATCGGCTAGATTGGTCTGTTGAGGAGGTGGGTATGATGACTGATTGTAATAGGATGGTTGAGTAGGCTGACTAGGCTGACCACTATTATAGGCATAATTTTGGTATTGAAGCCAAAAATTGATACGATCAAGATGCTGTCGTTAGGACACCGTGATTATTAATCAAATTTTGACTTCAATAAAATTAAAAATATGTAGAAAGTAATGAGTCAGATCGAATCCACAGAGAAAGCAGGATTTTGATTTGAAATCTTTGATTTTATAAAAAGAAAATAAAATTTTGGATAAAACAATTTAAGTCGGAAACAAAAATTAAAAGTGCGAAAAATAAATCGGGTATTAAGATCTACTAACTAGATCCTAGCATCTACTTACAATAAAAATAAATAATAAAAATTTAAAAAGCATAAAAATAAATTGGTACTAAGATCTACTAATTAGATCCTAGCATCTACGTGCAAAAAAATAAAAGATAAAAATTTAAAGTGTAGGAAAATAAATTTTACATTAATTAAAATTGAAATTCAAGTACAAGAAATTTAAAAAGAACAATAAAATAAAATAAAAATAAAATTATAACAAAGATCTGAAGTTGATCAGCCAAGCCTCGTCGGAAAGATGGTTGATGACCTCTCCATCTTTCGTCGTACTCCGTATAGCGAACCGACTTTTCTCCTTCTTTTCCTTGAGTCCCTAAAGCTATTTTATTTTTTTTTCTATTTTTTTCTATACTCTCTACTCAATTTTTCTGCTTCCAAAGCTTATTCCCGAACCCCCTATTTATAGATGAATTTTTCATGATTTTTTGATAGGAAAAGGAGTCCTAAAATCCTTAGAAATCGTATAAATCTCCTTAGGAATATTTCTGGCCGTCGGATCAGCTTCGGACCACCCAGATCTGCTCAAAATCAGAGTTATAATCCTTATCAGGGTCGGATCAAATGTCAGCCATCCGATCTGGGTTCTGATGAAGTTCTGATCGTCGGATCGCGCAAAAGAGTCTTATTCAAAGTCGGCAATGAGTCTGAACCATCGGATCTGAGTCAGATTGAATCTCAACCATTGGATCGTGCCTAAGATCTTATTCTCGCTGTGAACCATGCCTGTGGACCGCGTAACTATTCCTGTGGACTGCGCCCTGGCTCTGTAGACCGACCGACTGGTCCATCATACATCGGAGGCTATTTTCTTTTTTTTTAAGGGTATTTTAGCTCTGTTTTTTCTCTGATTTTCTCCTGAAAAATTGGAACAAATATGCATTAAATTCCTCAAAAATTTCTCTTCATTTTGGTGCTTAAATTACTTAATTAAATTAACATCTATTTTTTATAAATATATCTAATTTCATATTTTTTTCAAAATTACTTTATGTTTTAGAAAAATTCAATAAATTCATGAAATTAAGATTTTTAAGAAGATGTTAGCACCATAAATTATCAAAAATACCTTCAATAAATACAAAAATATACTACTTATCAGGATGCCTCTCCTAGATCTTTCATAGAGAACTCCTTAGACAACCATATTTTGACTGAGGTCAACATAAAAATATCATTCCCAATTAGGAGGATGTCATCTATGTACAGTACGAGGAAGACAACTGTGCTCCCACTGACCTTCTTGAACACACATGGTTCCTCCTCATTCTTGATGAAACCAAACATTTTGATCACATCATTGAAACGAGTATTCCAGCTCCAAGATGCTTGCTTAAGTCCATAAATAGACCTTTGCAGCTTGCAGATCTTGTGATCATCATCACTGGATGTGAAATCAAGCGACTGTTCCATATAGATATCTTCCTCAAGATATCCATTTAAGAACGTCATTTTCACATCCATCTGCCATATTTCATAATCAAAATAGGCTGCAACAGCAAGCAATGTGCGGATGGATTTTAGCATGGCTACGGACGAAAAGGTATCCTGATAGTCAATGCCTTCGCGCTGACTATAATCTTTCGCTACGAGCCTAGCCTTGAATGTCTCCACATTCCCATCTGCACCTATCTTTTTCTTGAAGATCTATTTACACCTAATAGGTACAATACCTTCAGGTGGATCTACCAAGGTCCAGACTTGGTTTGAGTGCATCGAGTCAATTTCTGATCTCATTGCCTCTAATCATTTCTCGGAGTTGATATATGATATCGCCTCATCATAGGTCTTGGGGTCATCACCATGAGTCTCATTTCTCGTGAGGAACATTTTCTCTACTTTCTCTTGTATAGTACCTAAGTATCTTTCAGGAAGACGGGAAATCCTAGTCGATCTACGAGGTGGAAGAGGTTTGTGTTAGGACTGGTTCTAATTTATTTGGTTCCTCAGGTTCCTTAGCTCATTGCTCTTGGGAGACATTCTCCTTGAGCTTAATTATTCTTTCGATGCCACTATCTTGAATTATACTATTTTTCAAAAAAAATAGCATGTCGATTCATAATCACATTGTGATCTTCCAGAATATAGAAATAGTATCCTAATGACTCTTTAGGATATCCTATGAATCAAGCTCTAAAAGATCTAAACTTTAACTTGTCCGCATGCTGTCTCTTGACATGAGCCAAACAACCTCAAATTCTGAGATGACTCAGACTTGGCTTCTTACCATGCCATATTCATACGGTGTGGTAGAACGATTTTAGAAGAAATCCTATTCAATACATATATTGCTGTCATGAGACAATATCCTCAAAGAAACTCAGGAGGTCCGTGAAGCTCATCATGGAACAGATCATATCTAATAGGGTTCGGTTCCTCCGTTCTGAAATCCGTTGAGTTGTGGCGTTCCAGGTGGAGTCCATTGAGAGACTATGCCATTGTCCTTCAGATAGTCTAGGAACTCTCGGACTAAGGTATTCACCTCCTCAATCTGATCGAAGAATCTTAATGGACTTTTCTATTTGTTTTTCTACCTCATGCCTGAATTCTTTGAACTTTCAAAGGCTTCAGACTTGTGTTTCATTAGAAACACATATCCGTACCTAGACATATCATCGGTAAAGACAATGAAGTAGACATAGTTGCCTCTAGTCGGCACATCAAATGGGCCGCACACATCCGTATGTACTAGGGCAAGTAGGTCTGTGGCCCTTTCCCCATATCCGATAAAGAGAGTTGGTTATTTTGCCTTGAAGGCATGATTCACAAACTGGATATGACTCAAAAGTCAACAGACTCAATAGCTAGGATTTCTCCAATTTGTTAACCCTATCTTCCGCTATCTGACCTAGCCTTAGGTTGCCACAAGATACCTATCATTTAGACTATCTCTAGGCCTTTTAATTCCCATGGCATTCCTCCAGAAGGACCATCCTTCTTGTTCTTTCATGTGGCCTGGTACTGGAGGATAGTTCTGCTTTTCCAATGGCTGTCTGAATTTGCAGTGGAAATATTTTCTCTTTTTAGCAGCCTTCTTCTTCGATTCTGTCTTCTTTTTCTTTCCATCCACCTTCTGCTTCTTCACAGACCTTTTTTTTTCTTTTTAAAGATTTATTTTGGAAGAAGTTTCGCTCCACAGTAGGACTGAGCCTTTTGAACCCTTCAAAGAAAGCTCAATCGTAACCAACATGTTCATTAACTCAGCCAAGGTACACTGCAATCTTATGCATATGAAAGTTCATGATGAACCGACCAATGCATCGGACAAGGACTGAAAGGATCACATCAATCTGAAAATCTTTGTCTAAGATGATATCGAGCTTCTCCAAGCTCCTCAAGGTCCTGGATCATTGTCAAATAATGATCTTGGACTGACTGCCCATTATGCATTTAGCCTTAAAAAGTCTTTGGCAGACTTGATACTTGGCTGCACAACTTGTTCACCAAACAACTCTTGTAGGTGAGCTAATATTTGGTGGGTAGTCATAATATTCTCATGCTGGCGCTACAAGTCATCAAACATTGCACCCAACATGTAGTACCTGACTTTGTTATCTTCATCCATCTATTTTTTTCTAAGATGCTCTCTGTTTAGCAGTCGGACGTGCTGGCATGGCAGGTGGGTCCTGGTCTAAGATATGAGTCAGTTTCTTGAAATCCAGAATAATTTTGTAGTTCCTCAACCAGTCTTTGAAATTGGGTCTAGTTAATCTGTGGGTGTCTAGTATTTTCGTCAGGGGGTTGGACGCAGACATGTTTCCTATAGAGAGTTAAAAGTTTATAGTTAGATTTTGTAATCAGACTTAACCAATTTATTTAGGAGTTTTATTTTTAAACAAATTAGGCTCCCACTATTTTCTCAGATCCCTACACTCCCTAGGTAGAGATATGAAAATCTCCGTGATTAGTGATTTCTAGTGGATGGTACATCTTACCAACTGGCTCATCACCTCACCTAACAGCTATTAGTAATGGGTCACCGGATGAGTGGACAAATCTTGTCAATGATTCTCTAATCATGGTGCACCCAAACTTGGTCTCTAATTCATGAAGCTCACCATGTCCGAAATATTGCTCCAATCCTTAGTTAAGTCAGACCCACCATTTGCACGAACTAGATTTCTGATGAGTCCCTCACCGTATCCAGAATATTGAGCACAATCCATCCTCTAATCCGTAGCATCCAATGCCTAATGGATATAGTTGCATCTTTCTGATGCAACTGAACCACTGTAACCAGTTGAGAACAACCAACCCCGGGAAGAGCTTGCACATCCACAATGGTAGAAGATTTTAGACTTAATATTTTTTTAGGAAGATTTGATTTAGGTCTCATTAAACTTGACTTGACATAGTCATAACAATTATGACTAACCTAGTGGCATGGGTTAGCTCGAATTGTTAGTCACCTCAAATCAGAATTGGATTGACACATATGGCCAGGTAAGTGAGATCGGTGGAAAGATATGCTATTAACTTGACAGAACGCATTCGAGTCGAGTAGCTCCCAATTAAAAATCAGTCGATCCATCTGTCCAACTTACCTTAGACACCAAATTGTCAAACCAGAACCAATTGGGTTAGCCTACAATCCAGGCTCTAACCACTGAGCCAAATTAGGTCTTTACTAGATCGAGTCACATATGAATGTGATTCGACCTTGACCTAGACTTAATCCTATTAGGCTGGTCAATTATTAGTTTTCATGATCCCACCTAATCAACTTTTGATTCAGTTTGATCAACCGCTAGACCTAATTGAGCTACCCAAGCTCGAACCCAATTTTTATAAAATGACTTATGTTGGGTATAAAATACCCACAGCCGAAGTTCTCAAGGAGGACTCAGCCCGGACTCCTACGGGAGTCGGGCTCCGTCGCCAACTTCAACTGTCGGTAAGCTCCGTCCGGACTCCTACGGGAGCCAGACTTCGCACCTGACTTTAATTGCAGGGGACTCTGCCCGGACTCCTACGGGAGCCAGACCCCGCCCACGACTTCAACTCCGAGAGGACTCCGCCCGGACTCCCACGGAGCCGGGCTCCGCCCATGATCCGACCTCAAGGAGGACTCCGCCCGGACTCCTACGGGAGCCGGGCTCCGTCGCCAACTTCAACTGCCGGTAAGCTCCGTCTGGACTCCTACGGGAGCCGGACTTCGCACCTGACTTTAATTGCAGGGGACTCCGCCCGGACTGCTACGGGAGCCGGGCTCCGCCCAGAGACTTCAACTCCGAGAGGACTCCGCCCGGACTCCCACGGAGCCGGGCTCCGCCCACGACTCCGACCTCAAGGAGGACTCCACCCGGACTCCTACGGGAGCCGGGCTCCACCCACGACTCCGACCTCAAGAGACTCCGCCCGGACTCCTACGGGAGTCGGGCTCCATCACCGGCTCCGACCATGCCGAACTTCAGCCGACGAATCTGCATTTTCCACCAAGACACGGCAACCACCACGATCCTGCTCCACTTCCTACGACGGATTCCATGCAGCTCCATCAATCCCTGCAGACCGCTATGAAGCCACGACTCTGCTCCATTCCTGCAATGGATTCCACGCAGCTCCATTATTCTCGGGCAGACCGCTATGACGACCACGATCCTGCTCCACCTTCTGTAACGGATACTGCACGATTTTTCCATCTGCTGGCAAGGTTGCGACAACGGACGCCGCTCCACTCCTACAGCAGATCCACGTGCGCGCTGCAGTGGAGGTCCACGGGTCTACTCCACTATTCCTCGCAATAAATTCTTCCTGACTCTGGGCGGTCCACTACAGACGGTTACAGGCGTCGCTATCAATCTGTTGCCCCCTCCGTCTATTAAAGGGAAACCCCAGATACGTTATTCTATAAGCTCTCATTTTTTACCTCAAAACTCTGCTAAATTCTCCGTTCGAGCACTCCATTCTTGTGAGGCAGAGAACTGACTTGAGCATCGGAGGGTCTTGTCGGAGCAACCCCACCTCCGGTTTAGACTTCCTTGCAGGTCCCGGACGGCGACCGCGACTCCTCGACTCCAGCTTCTCTGGCGGCAAGCGAATTTTTGCACCAACAACTTAGATCTGAATTTTTAATTTTAGATCTAATTAATTTTGTAAGCTTAATTCATTAATTAAGTCTTGGATTCATAAACAAAATATGTAAAATAATCCTAGATTTCAGGATCTAAGATTTTACAGAAAAGTAGTTTGATTTCTGATTAAGGATGAACGTGCAGCACCCCTACATGCCATAAGAACATCCCAATGAATGGAAGGAGAGGGTCTTAAACTCTACTTTGTTCTTATGACTGGACAGCCATAAGGAACACCTTAATCAAAATATTGATTTAACTACAAAACTAGTTAGATCTAAGTTACATATCACATATATAATTTCAGATCTAATTTTACATACTTTGCATATATCTTATGTATTAAAATCTGATCTAATTAGTATGCTTTCAGATCTGATACATCACATATAAATCTAAAAAATAAGATTTAAATTAAACTATTCAATATAAAATCTATTCTAGACAGTTCTAGAACAATTCTACAACTAGTCTAGGCATGCTGCAGATCAATCTTATTGTTGCTCCTAGATTGATTTTGATGATTACAAAAGCAGATTGAAGGGATACAAATAATTTTAAAATGAAAAAGTCTTATGCTCTTTAAGGGCAAAATCATAATTTCACTAAAATCCTGATTTGATAGTACATTTGGAGAACAAATGATTTGAAACTATTGGTGAAAATTTTATTATGTTTGGACTTATATTTTTGAAGTTATGAAGGTTTGAAGTGCATGAGTCGACTCATGAGTCAACTCATGGCACTTGAGCTGATTGGCACGCAAAAATTCCCTTGGCACGCTATTTTTGGCTTGGCACGACCTGTGAGTCGACCATGAGTCGACCCACAAGGATGAGTCGACTCATGAGTCGACCCCTGCTATTTGAGCCAAAATTTCAGAAACGCATTCTTGGTTTTGCAACAGAGTCGACTCATGAGTCGACCCCTGAAGCATGAGTCGACTCATGAGTCGACCCCTGCGACGGAAAATGTCAGCAACGGCTATTTTTTTGCCCGTTTTAATTGCCATTTATGCTTCCTAAAATCCTCTAACGGCTCTTTATCTACCTAAATTGTTTTCTCTTGCTTCTAATGCTACAAAATGCTTAAAATGATGAAAGAAATTGCAGATTAAATAGCGGATCAAACGTGAAATCAAAAACGAGAAGAACAGAAGAGAGGATCCAAATCTGCACGAAAAAGCCTGAGATCAACGAAAAAATCCAAAAAGAAAAAGAGAGAGGATCCACAATATACCAGAGAGAGTGTGAAAGAGAAAAGCAAGAGCTTTCAAGGAGAGAATTTTTCAAGCTTATTGTTTCTACCTTGATCTAGAGATCGTTCAAAGCTTTCAAGAGATCTTCAATCAACGATCAACCTCTTCTCAAGCATTCAAGCGTTCATCCACTTTGAGAAAATCCGAAAAAGGGTTCTTCATTTGAGTAAAGTTTTTATTGTTATATTTGCTCATTTAAGGAGCTGTTATTGTATTAATCTGTGATCTAAATTTCTACTCTTTATGAGTTTTTGTTCTTGTTTTTGGAAGATTTTCAAAACACGGAAAGGTTGATCCGAACCTGAAATCGGAGTGTTTTGGGTTTACTTGTACCCGGGAAACAAGTGATCTAGCTTGGGATAGCTAGTGTCGGAGTTTCCGACGTTTTGTATTCGGGTTGAATACAAAGGATAGTGGATTGAAATTCCCAAGTAGGATCTTGGGGAGTGGATGTAGGTGCAAGGTTGGCACCGAACCACTATAAATCCTTGTGTTTGTGGTGTGCTTTATCGCTTTATCTTATTTCTTTATTATATCCTTGCAATACTGCTTTAGGTAATTAATATTGAATTAAAATCTTTGTCTTGTTATTCATAAGTAATCCGCTGGGCTTAAAATTTTTAGAAACCCAATTCACCCCCCCCTCTTGGGTTGCATAGCTGGGCAACAAGTGGTATCAGAGCCGGTGCTCTAGCCCTTCTTTGATCTAATAATCAAAGAGCCAAAGATCTATGGCAACCCATGTTGGTACTTCTCTAGCCGAGGGGCAATCAACAAACCGACCTCCACTTTTCAATGGGTCTAATTACACCATTGGAAAGCTCGGATGAAGATTTTCATACAAGCACTCGACTATGATATGTGGAGTATCATAGTGAATGGTCCTCACACACCCATCAAGATTATAGATGGTGAGGAGTCAACCAAACCCGAGAAAGAATGGGATGAGGTTGACAAGAAATTGGCACAATTAAATGCCAAAGCCATGAATGTTCTTTATTGTGCACTAGATGCAAGTGAATTTAATCGCATTTCTACTTGTGCATCTACTAAAGAAAATGGAATAGGTTAGAAGTCACCCATGAGGGAACAAATCAAGTAAAAGAGTCTAAAATAAACATGCTTGTACATAAATATGAATTGTTCAAAATAAAGCATGATGAATCCATAACTGCTATGTTTACTCGTTTTACTGATATAATCAATGGTTTAAAGAGTCTTGGCAAATCTTATACTAACAGTGAACTTGTAAGGAAGATTCTCAGGTCACTGCCAAGAACTTGGGAAGCCAAGGTGACTGCCATCCAAGAAGCAAAGGACTTGAACACTCTACCTCTAGAAGAGCTTCTTGGATCCTTGATGACTCATGAACTTAGCATGAAGCAACATCAAGAGGATGAAGTCAAAAAGAAAAGAACCATTGCCCTCAAATCCACAACTTCGCCTGATTATGAAACGGATGACTCTGAAGATGAAGATCAGGATGAAGAGATGGCACTCATCACCCGAAAATTTAAGAAGTTTCTAAGAAAAAGAAACAGGGGATGAGAAAGAAATTCACAAAAGGGGAACAAAGCAAAGAAAAGAGAAAGATCAACTCCCTACATGCTACGAGTGCAAGAAGCCAGGATATTTCAGATCCGAATGTCCACAATTGAAGAAAGGTCCAAAGAAGTTCAAAAAGAAGGCAATGATGGCGACCTGGAGTGCGAGTGATGACTCAAGCTCCGACGAGGAAACCTCAACAGAACAAGCCAATCTGTGCCTGATGGCACATGAAAATGAGGTAACTTCTGAATCCACTAGTAAATTTACTTTTGAAGAATTGCATGAAGCTCTCTATGATTCAATTGATGAATTAAAGAAACTAGGGAAGAAAAACAAAGAGCTGAAATTGAAAAATCAGTCCTTAGTGAAACAAGCTGAAAATCTTTCAATTGAAAAATTCACCTTGATTCAAGAAAATCAAAACTTAAAGGATGAAATGAACAAGCTGAAATCTATAGTAGATAAGTTCACCTTAAGTTCAAACAAACTAAATATGATCCTTGAAAATCAGAAAGCTATATATGATAAGGCTGGACTTGGTTATAAACCCCTGAAGAAACAAAAATTTCTGAAGGATATTTATGTAAATTATTCAAGTAACAAGTCTACAAATATTACTTGTTTTAAATGTGGAAGAATAGGACATAAATTATATACATGTCTTATTAACAAATATGCAAACACAAAGAAAATATGGGTTCCAAAAGGAACCATTCTGACTAACCTGAAAGGACCCAAGAAAGCTTGGGTACCTAAGACAGAAACGTGACCTTTGCTTGCAGGTGTGTCTAGCATCCCAAGAAGGAAACAGAAAATGGTATCTTGACAGCGGATGCTCGAGACACATGACTGGTGATGAATCATAATTCATCACGCTTGATGCTAAGGATGGAGGGATGGTCACCTTTGGAGATAATGGCAAAGGAAAGATCATCGGGATAGGTAACATTGGTATCACTCCCTCCAAATACATTGAGAATGTTTTATTAGTTAAAGGTTTAAAGCATAACTTACTTAGCATTAGTCAATTCTGTGATAAAGGATATAAAGTAAGTTTTGAATCATCTGTTTGCATTGTGACAAGTCCTATTAACGATGGCATTAAATTTATAGGACATAGGCATGGCAATGTTTATATGGTAGACTTGAATGATTTAACTAAATTAGACATGCAATGCCTAGTTTCCTTAAATACTAAAATAAATGAGACTAGTTGGCTGTGGCATCGTAGACTTGCACACATTAGCATGCATTCTCTCTCAAAATTAATTAAAAAAGATTTAGTTCTCGGTTTGCCAAAACTGAATTTTGAAAAGGATAGAATTTGTGATGCATGCCAATTAGGTAAACAAACTAGAGTATCATTTAAATCCAAAAATACTGTTTCAACTTCTAGACCTTTAGAGCTCTTACATATGGATTTATTTGGACCAACTAGAACCACTAGTCTAGGAGGAAAATAATATGGATTTGTATAATAGATGATTACTCTCGTTTTACTTGGGTTTTCTTTTTAGCTCACAAAAATGAAACTTTTCAAATTTTCACTAAATTTTATCGAAAAGTCACTAATGAAAAAGGGTTTTCAATTCAAAATATTAGAAGTGATCATGGAACTGAATTTGAAAATCAAGATTTGAAAATTTTTGTGATGAAAATGGAATTGGCCATAACTTCTCTGCTCCTAGGACACCTCAACAAAATGGGGTAGTTGAAAGAAAAAATAGAACCTTAGAAGAAATGGCCCGTACCATGCTTTGTGAAAGCAACCTTCCAAGATATTTTTGGGCAGAAGCTATTAACACAGCATGTTACATTTTGAATCGTGCTTTAATTAGACAATTTTTAAAGAAAACCCCCTATGAACTTTGGAAAGGAAGAAAACCAAATATTGCATATTTTCATGTTTTTGGTTGCCGATATTTTGTATTAAATAATGGAAAAGAAAAACTTGGTAAATTTGATGCAAAATCAGATGAAGCAATCTTTTAGGTTACTCCTCCACTAGTAAAGCATTTAGAGTTTCAACAAAAGAACTTTAGTAGTTGAGGAGTCCATACATGTTGTCTTTGATGAATCTAACGATCTTCCTTCAAGGAAGAATGAGGGTGTTGATGATGCAGATCCACTCATAGAAGGTATGAAGGAGATCACTCTGAAAGACTCCGCAACTCCAGAAGACAGGGATCAAGAAGACAAACAAAATGAGAAAGGTGAAGAAATTCAAGAACAACCACAAGGTACAAATGACTTACCTAAGGAATGGAGGTATGCTCACAACCACCCTAAGGAGTTAATAATTGGTGATCCTATGCATGGGGTAAAAACCCGTTCTTCACTTAGAGATGTACTTAATCATTGTGCATTTGTATCTCAACTTGAACCTAAAACTTTTGAAGAAGCTGAAAATGATCATAACTGGATTAATGCTATGCAAGAAGAACTTAATCAATTTGAAAGAAATAATGTTTGGACCTTAGTGAAAAGATCTAAAGATTATTCAATAATTAGCACAAAATGGGTCTTTAGAAATAAATTAGATGAGCATGGAAATGTAATTAGAAATAAAGCAAGACTGGTTGCTAAGGGATATAATCAAGAAGAAGGAATTGATTTTGATGAAACCTTTGCACCTATTGCTAGATTAGAAGCTATTAGACTTCTACTTGCATATGCTTGCTTTATGAATTTCAAGTTATTTCAAATGGATGTTAAAAGTGCATTTTTAAATGAATATATTTCTGAAGAAGTATATGTAGAACAACCCCCTGGATTTGAAAATCATGCTTTTCCCAATCATGTCTTTAGATTAAATAAAGCTTTATATGGTCTAAAACAAGCACCTAGAGCATGGTATGAAAGGCTAAGCAAATTTCTACTAAATAATGGTTTCTCAAGAGGCAATGTAGATACAACCCTATTTATTAAAAGAAATCAAAATGATATGTTAATTATACAAATTTATGTTGATGACATAATTTTTGGGTCTACTAATGAATCCCTTTGTCAAGACTTTGCTAAGCTTATGCAGGGAGAGTTCGAGATGAGCATGATGGGAGAACTCACCTTCTTCCTCGGACTCCAAATCAAACAATCAAAAGAGGGAATCTCCATCACCCAAAGCAAGTACACCAAGGAACTACTCAAAAGATTTGGAATGGAGAACTGCAAACCAATTGGCACACCAATGAGTCCCTCAAGTAAGCTTGACAAGGATGATGAAGGTAAAAGCGTAGACTTAAAATACTATAGAGGTATGATTGGCTCATTATTATATCTAACTGCAAGTAGGCCTGATATCATGTTTAGTGTTTGCTTATGTGCTAGATATCAATCTAATCCTAAGGAATCTCATTTGAATGCTGTTAAAAGAATCCTTAGATACTTAAATAGTACACAAACTATAGGGCTATGGTACTCTAAGGACTCACAAATTAATTTATTAGGATATTCAGATGCTGATTTTGCTGGATGTAAATTAGATAGAAAAAGCACAAGTAGAACTTGCCAATTTCTTGGAGTTAACCTAATCTCATGGTTTAGCAAGAAACAAAATTCGGTGGCACTGTCTACGGCTGAGGCCGAATACATTGCAGCTGAAAGTTGTTGTGCTCAAATCTTGTGGATTAAGCAATAACTCGAAGATTTTGGAATCAAACTTAATGAAACACCAATAAGATGTGACAACACAAGTGCCATAAATCTATCTAAAAATTCAATACAACACTCAAGATCCAAACATATTGAAATAAGACATCATTTTATAAGAGAACATGTTCAAAACAAAAATATAATTCTTGAATATGTTTGCACTGAAAATCAATTAGCCGATATCTTTACAAAGGCCCTTAGTGAGGATAGATTCTGTGAAATTAGGAGAAATCTAGGAATTCTAGATCCATTTGTCTGAAATTTCTCAATTTCCAAAGAATAGATGTCAAAAAAAAAAAAAATCTTAGAGCTCAATTTTCAACATCTATCCTGGTTCCAAAAGCTTAGAATTATCACTCTAAAAACTTATCATTGAGCAAAATTCCTTCTCCCAAAATTTCAAATTTTTCTGAAATTTATTTGTATTTTTCCTGAATTTCTGAACTTCATGAGTCGACCCCCATGAGTCGACTCAATGGCAAACTTGTAAATCCCACCAACTTTCAACAGGTTCATTGTTTTTATAAGGGTTACTGTTTGTGAGACGACTCATCTTCCCATCGTTCTTCTTCCAAAAGCCGTCTTCTCCAACTCTTCTTGCTCCAAATCCAAGGATCAATTCTGAGGCAATTCTCCCTCCTACTCTCTACCAAAAATCGCCTCCTTGGAAAAGAGATTTCTCGTGCTTTCTCGCTTTGCTTGGCGCGGTTTGAACGTGCCCTAGCACTTCACTGAACTTCCAAAATCCACTTCCTTTCTCCACTAAAATTTCTCTTTACTCTCTTGAGATCCCTCCTCCTCTCAATTCAAGTCTTCTTGTCTGCTACCTTATTGGATATGGCTCCAAAGATGAAACTTCCCCAAAGAAGGAAATCAATCCGTGAGCCTGAGAAAATTGTCCGAAAGAAAAGGCATGCTCAGTCTTCTAGTGTTCCTGCTCAAATTTTAGTACCTGCTCAAGGTCCCTCTCAATCCTCCATGAGCCCCAGTGTGAATCCTCTTTCTGATAGAAAAGTAGAAACCGGAAAAAATATAGATTTTCGGTTCTTTGAGAAAGAAGGCTTTACTTTTGCTACCAAGATCAAAAATCAAGGATGGAAACTTTACTGCTCCCTTAAGGAAGTCACCTATGTTGACCTTGTTAGAGAGTTCTACCAGAACCTACATTATGGAAACGGGTCAGTAACTTCAACAGTCAAGGGGATTGACATATGCTTGGATTCTAGGATATTGGGAGATATACTTCAGTTGCCTAGTGAAGGATATTCATATATGGAACTCCCAATTAAAGAAGAAGGGATCAGAATTATCTTAGGAGAAGCTTTTTCAGGAAGTTTAAACAAATTGGAAGCAAAGCTATTATCCATTGAGATGAGGGTCCTGCATCAGATTGTAACAAAACTCTTTTTTCCTAGGAGTGGTAGACATGACTTACTGTCTGGCAGAGATGTATGTGTCATGTTTCATATCATCACTCAGACCCCCCTAAACCTCCCTGCACTTATGATAGAGGCCATGAGAGAAACTTTGAACAGATCCAAGGCACACTTGCCTTATGGTATGGCCCTTACTAGAGTATTTAGGAGGTTTGGAGTTAGCTGTGAAGGGGAGGCATCTACCAAGCTCTCACATGTGGACACTTTCAACCAACACAGCCTGCACCGAATGAGAATTACAAAGACTGTTGGTGGTTGGACCAAGGACTCTGAAGAAAGAGCTGAAGAGAGAGCTGAGGAAAGAGCTGAAGACAGAACTGAAGGCAGAGTAGAAGAAGAAGGTCCATCTTCTCCTGTACATGACTTCGGGGCAGCTTCACCAGATACCCAGTTCATTCAAGATACTGAGGCTGACCCTTCAGAGTTTACTAGGATGCCCACACCAGTATATCAGCCAGAGAGCAGAGCACTGAACGTACTTGATTCTATTAGACTCACCCTTTCTGTTCAGTCCCTAGCATCTCAGCGTTCTCAGCCACCCAGTTCATCTCGTTCTCCTGCTCGTGCCAGAGGCAGACGGGGTAGAGGATGCACTTCTGATCCATCATCTCCTCACCCTATATCTGATGACTCCGATCATTGACTTATCTTGATCTTTACTAGGTCCTAGGAGTTAGTATCTTGTTCTAGGATCTATACCTTGGGGCCATGTATTGACAATTAGCTGGTTGAATTTTATTTTTAAGAACTATGTATTGAAACAATTATGATATTAATGGAATCATCTTTTACCTATATTTCTACCTCTTTGTAATGATATCGATCATATTTTGGTTATATATTTTCTTCTTGTTGAAATATTGTCTTCTCTTTGTTGTTGTTTGCTGTTGATAATTACTATATTAAGGGGGAGCAAACATCTGTGAAAAACTCTAAAGGGGAAGAAATTAAAGAATGTTTCAGAAAAAGGAAGAGTTAACTATGTTTGATGATGTCAAAAAGGGGGAGAAATTAAACAAAAACAAAAATTAAAATTAGACAAAAAGCAAAACCCTAAATTATAAGAAAAAGGGGGAGAAATTAAACAAAAACAAAGATTGGAAGATTAAAACAAATATTGGAGAAATTAAACAAAAACAAAGATTGGAAGATTAAAACAAATATTGGAGAAATTAAATAAAAACAAGGATTGAAAGATTAAACAAAACTTTGAGAAATTTGGTATCGAAATTTGGTATCAGACAGAACTTAAAGCCATCCATCAAAAGCAAAATCATAAGTACAATGCAAATAAGTATTTTTTTTATGCTCTGATATATTTCAAAATTCAAACTTGCTCTGATACATCTTTTGAAATTTTACTCACCTTGATACATCTTAAGAAATTTGTTTTACTCTGATACACCCTACAATTTCTTTTAACTCGCTCTGATACATGATAAAATTTAATCCGATACAGTGTGAAGGTTTCTCTGATATATTATAACATTTGATCTGATACAGTGAGAAAGTTTCTCTGATATATTATGACATTTGCTCTAATACAGTGTGAAATTTTTTCTGATATATTATAAAATTTTCTTGCTCCAATACATTGTAAAATCTTTTCTGATAACATTGTAAAAAAAAAAAATTATTTTTCTTGCTCTGATACATTGCAAAATTTATTTATCTTCTCTTTCTCTGATATATCTTAAACTCAAAATGATCTAATACCCTTTTCAAATCTTTAAGAAAATGGACAAACTATTTTTGCATTTATATTACATGCCAAAAGAATCATACTCTTTTCAAGCATATACACCTATAATGGATTCTTTTGAAATTAATGCATTAACATAAATATTTTTGTTCAAATGTTTTGTCATCATCAAAAAGGGGGAGATTGTTGCTCCTAGATTGATTTTGATGATTACAAAGCAGATTGAAGGGATACAAATAATTTTAAAATGAAAAAGTCCTTATGCTCTTTAAGGGCAAAATCATAATTTTACTAAAATCCTGATTTGATAATACCATTTGGTAGAACAAATGATTTGAAATCTATTGGTGAAAATTTCATTGTGTTTGGACTTATATTTTTGAAGTTATGAAGGTTTGAAGTGCATGAGTCGACTCATGAGTCAACTCATGGCACTGTGAGCTGATTGGCACGCAAAAATTCTCCTTGGCACGCTAGTTTTCTGGCTTGGCACGACCTGTGAGTCGACTCATGAGTCGACCCACAAGGCATGAGTCGACCCCTGCTAATTTGAGCCAAGAATTTTCAGAAATGCATTCTCTGGTTTTTGCAACAGAGGTCGACTCATGAGTCGACCCCTGAAGCATGAGTCGACTCATGAGTCGACCCCTGCGACGGAAAATGTCAGCAACGGCTATTTTTTTGCCCATTTTAATTGCCATTTATGCTTCCTAAAAATCCTCTAACGGCTCTTTATCTACCTAAATTATTTTCTCTTGCTTCTAATGCTACAAAATGCTTAAAATGATGAAAGAAATTGCAGATTAAATAGCGGATCAAACGTGAAATCAAAAACGAGAAGAACAGAAGAGAGGATCCAAAATCTGCACGAAAAAGCCTGAGATCAACGAAAAATCTAAAACGAAAAAGAGAGAGGATCCACAATATACCAGAGAGAGTGTGAAAGAGAAAAGCAAGAGCTTTCAAGGAGAGAATCTTTCAAGCTTATTGTTTCTACCTTAATCTAGAGATCGTTCAAAGCTTTCAAGAGATCTTCAATCAACGATCAACCTCTTCTCAAGCATTCAAGCGTTCATCCACTTTGAGAAAATCCGAAAAAGGGGTTCATCATTTGAGTAAAGTTTTTATTGTTATATTTGCTCATTTAAGGAGCTGTTATTGTATTAATCTGTGATCTAAATATTCTTACTCTTTGTGAGTTTTTGTTCTTGTTTTTGGAAGATTTCTAAAACACGGAAAGGTTGATCCGAACCTGAAATCGGAGTGTTTTGGGTTTACTTGTACCCGGGAAACAAGTGATCTAGCTTGGGATAGCTAGTGTCGGAGTTTCCGACATTTTGTATTCGGGTTGAATACAAAGGATAGTGGATTGAAATTCTCAAGTAGGATCTTGGGGAGTGGATGTAGGTGCAAGGTTGGCACCGAACCACTATAAATCCTTGTGTTTGTGGTGTGCTTTATCGCTTTATCTTATTTCTTTATTATATCCTTGCAATACTGCTTTAGGTAATTAATATTGAATTAAAATCTTTGTCTTGTTATTCATAAGTAATCCGCTGGGCTTAAAATTTTTAGAAACCCAATTCACCCCCCCCTCTTGGGTTGCATAGCTGGGCAACAGAGAGGATGATTGGTAGAAGGTTTACAAATCACTAAATTCTTTCTTCCTTCTTTGTGAAAACTTTGATGGATTATAGTTGGGTCAGAATATCTTCATAGCCCATACTTGGATAACACCAGAAAAAAAGGAGAAAGGAAAAGTCTCTTAATTAGGGTGAAAGTAAAATGCTTGATGGATCATAGTTGAGTTAAATCTCTTCATGATCCATACTTGTTCATGTTTTACACCTTAATCAAAGAACATTATAAGAGAAATCATAGGAAGGCTCTTTAATTTATTGGTCTAGTGGATTCAAAAGTCCTAAATCTTTTAGATTATTTATCTTTATAATTAATTAATTCACTACTTTGATAGTTAGTAATTCAACAAACAAATTCTCCTCTTCTATTAAAGCTCACCTGAGCAAAGTATTTGAATACACTTTAAAAGTTTAATTCTTCGTGAGATCAATCTGTACTCGCCAGATGTGCTACATTGCACACTATGTGCTTGTGGTAAATTTAAGACACATCAAGTTTTTAGCACCATTGCAGAGGAGTTGGTATTTTTAAATTATATTTTAAATTTTTGTTCTTCGTGCTTTTAGTTTAGCTGTAGTTTTACATTTTTAATCTTTTTTATCTTGCTTTACCTTAAGTTGGTGAGTGCGAAAGTCAGGTCATGTTCCAATTTTTTTCCTTTGCATACTTATTAGATTTTATTTGCTATTGGCTTTTTGTTAATTAAAATTTATCTATTTTTATTACTTTGTTGCATTGCATATCCATAAAATATTTTAAGGGCAAAATCTATTAATAACATAAATGTTAGATGTATATCCTAGAAGTGAATATGGCTGATACATTGTAATAACTCTAGGACATAATTTTATACTTAATACATTGATATGATCAATAAAAAGATAAATATATTTTTATTCAAGTGTGATGTGTCCTTGAATTATCCATGAAATTAGCTTTCGATACATATTCTCAAGATATTGAGAATTAGAGATATATATTTAATTCCTAAATGCTCTCGATCATAGGATCATCATGAGGACAGTGATCGATCCAGATAGACTGACATATAAATCGCTTTCTTCGAGGTTGATAAGTCTTTAATCTACTATGTACAGATACAGGATGACAAGTGCGGGTAGTTGTTAGAGAACAACCAGTACTGAGCGTGACTATATGAGAGATCACTTGGATTTCTACTCGATCGTCAGTGATCGTCTCAATGCTGTAGTTATGTGACTGGTCCTTTGATCTGAGATGACGCTGCTGCTCACAGTGTGGCTGTTAGAGTTTGATTGACATATAAACATGGATCTCAATGAGCCCTTGTAGTGGATATTGACACAGTTGGTCCACTGTAGGAGTAGGGTGCACATCAAGATGGGATCTATCGATCTTGGTAGAAAGTAGTAGTCCTATAGGATTTGAGAGGCTAAGTCCGAGAATCTGTAGCCATAGTAGTATAATTGATGGAAAAGAGTTTCTATAGGAATAACATTTAGACTTGAGCTGATCGAATCTATCATATGACTGATATTGAGGTCTGACAATTTATCCATGACCTACCATCTAGTCGGGACTCACGATAAAGGGACTGAATCACACATTAACTACACCTAGAGATTCATTTCAGTTCTACTGGATTGCTACTACATACTGCTAGGTCTCATTGGTGGTTGTGAGAGCTCACTAGGGTTGTTCTGGATCGACAATCCTTGATGAGTTATAGTAGAATTATTCCGACCCATTAAAAAGGATTTAATGATACTTTGATAGAGATCATTGTATATCTCACTACCTGATAGAATTGAACCTATGGGATCACACAACAAAGAGATTAGGCCTGGAATTAGTAATTGAGCTTATGAAATGTCAATTGGATTTAGAGAAATCTAATTGGGTTCAAGGTAACCTTGCTAGTACATAGTTGGATCCAATTTTTCTTTATATTTGGATTTTTTATTTGATAAGATAATTTAAACTTAGTTACTTGCTAATAACCTCAATGAATTAGATTCATTGGACTCTAATTGTTGGGTGTCTAAGGTTTTGGATCAATTAAATTAGGGTATAAGTCTCTAATTAATATTTCTTGATAGTTATTATGGGGCACCACCTTAATTTGATCAAGTTGGGCATGTCCATGATTAGAGGGCATGTGGACCTATATGGGGCATCCTTTGGGTGTGATTTGGGGTGTGAAATAATGGGTGCAAGAACTTCAAGAGATGGCACCTAATAAGATTCCTAATGTAAGTTAAATAACTTAAGTTATTAGAAAATCCAATGCAAGTAAGACTTGTATTATGAGATTGAATAGGATTCAATCCTCATGCCTATTTAAAGAGACCTCTCCTAAGGTTCTAGAGTATCCAACTAGTAAGCCCCATGCCATAAAGAGATCCCCCCATGCCCTCTCTTCCTCTCCCTTTCTCTTCTCCCCTTGGGCATCCCACACGTCCTCCTTATTTGGGGCGTCCCTTCTTCCTCACGCCCAAGCTGTTGGGCGTCCCATCCTTTGCTGGTTCTTGGTGTTTGATAGTAGCACAAAGCAAGGTAGAAAGGTAAGAGAAAAAGAGAAGAAAAAGATCAAGAAAGAGATCAAGTGTTGATCACGATTCAGGCTTCGTTCAGATTCAGTAGGTTAAATTTTTTTAAAGAAGAAAATTCAACTTGAAGAGTGGATATCCATAGAGATCAGATACTTGTGCAGCTAGAAGATAACCTCTTCTCTTTCGGATCTAGATTTGAAGAAAGGATTACGATATGGGTATGTGATTTGATCACAAACTAAATTTCAGTATATATCAATTGTTGGAAAATGTATCCCAAAAAGCCAATCGTCAAGCTGTTGACGGTTAAGCAATCAAGTATTGTAATTGATTTGTTAATAAATAAAATATATTTGGTATTTTCATCATAAGCTTTTGATGTGCAAATCTTAAAATTTGTAAATAAAACCGCAAGCGCACAGTGTGCAGAGTAGCACGACCAGCGAGTACGGGTCGATCCCACAGAGACTTAGTTTAAAAAGATTTCAAATCTATGCTCAAGCGAGCTTTAACGAAAATCGAAAATCGAAAGTTGTTTGCTAAAGACAATAAGACTAAGGATCTAGGGTTTTTGAATCCACTAGATCTAGATTAGGGAATTCTACCTAGAATTTTTCTTATTGATCCTAACGACTACTCCTCTTGTCTTTCCCAAGCATAGATTATGAAGGACTAAGGCCCAACGATAACCCATCAAGATTCTTTACAGGGAGTAGTAACTAGGATCCCTTAGGGTTTTCTCCTCCTATGCACTGAATCAAGCATGAACTATGAAGGGACTCTGATCCAACTGTAGTTCATCAAAAATTCTTGGCAAAAGAGGAAGAAAAAGAAACCCTAAGAAAAAGAAAGAACCCTATGTAAAACCCCTACTCATGATCTAGCTTCATCGCAAACCCTAGAAGGGATGCTTAGCTAGACATGATCTAAATCTACTTGCAAAATTTAAATACAAAAAATAAACTACCCTAATTTCATAAATTAAACTATCCTAATTGCATAAATTTAAACTGCATAATTTAAACTAACCTAATTGCATAAAATTAAATTGCATAAATTAAACTATCCTAATTGCAAGAAAAATAAATTGCATAATGTAAAGAGATAAAATTGCATAAAAATAAGATTTTATATAAAAAAAATTATTACAAAAATTTCAAAGCTCGAGGCTTGAGAAGAAAGCTAAAAACCCCACTATCTAGGGTTACAAGCTTGATCGGAAGGCCAGAATCATTAAAACAAGGCCTTTGGGGGCTTTTTATAGGCATTTGGGGTTATAAGGTTTTCAAAACTTTAGATGTGGGACTAAGAGGTTTTAGAGGGCTGTTAGGGGGTTTAGGGGCTCAAATCTCGCTCAAAAAGACTTAAATCCATCAAGAAACCCTAAAAATTGTTTCAGCCGTCCGATCTTCATCTAAAGGACCCAATTCATCTAATAAATCAAGCCGGAAGCGATTCTGGGCCGTCGGATCACGATCTGGGTGAAGCGCTGCCGTTGGATCGCCTGCAGAGATGGGATCAGGTCGGATGCATCGCGGACCGTCCGATCAAGGCGCTGGAAGATTTCGTCCGTTGGATCGCGCTGCAGAAGGATCTCGTGTTGTCCTAGTGTTTATTGATTCTTGCAATTGCCTTGATTACGGTTGGATCTTGACGGCTGCGATGGTGGCCGTCCGATGGCGCAAAAATATGGAGCGTTGGATCTTGATCAGAGAAGATCGGACCATCGAGTGATGTGAAGTTACCAGGTTGCCCTTCGGACCTTCTTCTCTCTCCTCATGAGCCCTGGACCGCGCCATGGATCGGGCTCGCGATGCATTGCGGTGAGCCGAGACTCGCTGATTGGCTGGTTTATGGTGCGCCGATGGGTCCATGGTCCAGGCGCCTGTTGCTGTGGACCAGGCGGCTAACCAGATCACCAAATCAATTGATTTTTGACCAATTTTGACCTGATTTGACTCGGGTTTGACCCAATTGAGTCTTCTTTCTTCATTCTTCAATTTTGGGTCAATTTAACTCCGTTTTGCATAAAATTTACGCCGTTGGAATCCTCTTTCCTTGTTCTTTCTATTGATGATCTCTTTTCTGCAAAATATAATAACAAGTATCAATTTCTAATAAAGTTAGATAATTTAGATATTAATTGATACTTTTTATGTCAATTTGTGACATAAATCACACCCCCCAACTTAATCATTGCTAGTCCCTCAGCAATGTACCAAAATAAGATCATATTCCAAAAAGATCCTTCCTTTGCAAATTAATTTAAGATCGAAATTCAGAAGTTTTCTAGTATTACTAAGTAATGAGCTTCGAATTAGAATCGGTAGTCAGTCTACTTAGGAGCTTTCTTAGAGTACACTTAAAGTTTTATAGCACTTGTGTGAGTGATAACTAACTTAGTATTTCAGTATTAACTTGTACAGGCCAATTGTATCATTTTTTCATAACTTAGTTCGATTAATTTTCTATACACCCCAGATTAAACAAAGAACTAAGGTAGCTTTCACACTATTTTTTTTTTTTTTTGCTGAGCATCCTGGCCTTCCCACCACCGTTTGATGCGAATCTCAACACTTGACTTAGGTGAAGAGACCCGGTTACTAGGCTTAGGGCAATCCACATTTACTCTGTGTTTTGCATTTTATTTCAGGCAGGTAGCTCTTTCCTTAAATTCAAATTTCTTCAATTGGGGTGTAGAAAAATTATCTAATTTAAATAATACTCAAATCCTTAATTGGCCTTACAATTAACACCTACTTTACCTTGTTAGTGTGCATGTGCAATTGGAAGTGCTAATAGTCTTTAAATGACCTAGGCCACCAAGAGTCTAACCAGCTAATCTTCTCCGTGACTCACTACATTTATTAGCAAATACTTTCTAACTTACTCTTATTTCTTTTCTAGATTAATTTATTTCAATTTTTTTTTAATATATTAAATGCAAGAAATAACTCATAGTGGAAGGAAAAGGAAATGATAACACCTGATTTTGTTCAAGCTCTCCCCCCAACTTGACCGACATTGTCCCCAATGGAGTTTATCTAATTTATTTGTCCTAAGCAAACTGAAAACAAAGAAAGCATTAGAAATTAAATAAGCTGGGTTGCCTCCCAGAAGTGCTAAGTTTTATGTCTTCAGCCAGACCAAACCTCGAAGCAATTTAATCAGAATAAGTTGGTTCATAAAGAACCATGGCATCTTCAACAGTCTCGACAGGTAATTCCAAGAATGGTTTTAATCGTTGACCATTAACTTTAAAGATAACACCATTACTTGGGTTTTCTATCTCAACAGCTCCGTGTGAAAAGACTTTCTTTACTAAAAATGGTCCTGTCCATCTAGACCTAAGCTTTCCTGGAAACAGATGTAATCTAGAGTTATATAAGAGCACCTTTTGTCCGATATTGAAAGTTTTTCTCATAATTGATTGATCATGAAATGCTTTGGTTCGTTCCTTGTATATCCTTGCATTTTCATAGGCTTCATTTCTAAGTTCTTCTAATTCATTCAACTGAAGCTTCCTATGGTTTCCAGCGTCGTTCAAATTTGTATTTAGTTGTTTGATGGCCCACATGGCTTTGTGTTCTATCTCAATAGGCAAGTGACATGGTTTACCAAACACAATCCTATAAGGAGACATTCCTAGATTGGTCTTGAAAGCGGTTCGGTATGCCCAAAGTGCATCAATTAATTTCAAAGACCAATCCTTTCTATTGGCACTAACAGTTTTTTCAGGATCTGTTTGATTTGTCGGTTTGACACTTCAACTTGCCCACTAGTTTGAGGATGATATGGTGTGGCCAATTTGTGGGTGACATTATACTTTTTCATCAATGTTGCAAAAGGTCGGTTACAAAAATGGGTTCCCCGATCACTAATGATTGCCCTAGGAATACCGAAACGGGAGAGAATATTTTCTTTAAGAAACTTAATGACCATTTTGCTATCGGGTGTTCTACATGCAATTGCTTCTACCCATTTTGAAACATAATCAACTGCTACTAGAATATATTCATTTCCAAAGAATTTGGAAATGGTCCCATGAAATCGATCCCCCAAACATCAAAAACTTCAACTACCAAGATTGGGTTGAGTGGCATCATGTGTCGCTTGGTGATTCGACCCATTTTCTGACATTGAGCACAACTTTTACAATATTCATGAGCATCCTTAAACAAATTGGGCCAATAAAAACCACATTGGAGAACCTTAGCAGCAGTTTTCTTAGACGCGAAGTGACCCCCACATGCTTGATCATGACAAAAAGATAAAATATTCATGACTTCGTTATCTGGGATACACCTTCTAATAATTTGATCAGGACATTGTTTAAAAAGATAAGGATCATCCCAAATGAAATACTTCACTTGGGCAAAGAATTTATATTTATCCTGCTTAGTCCAATGAGAAGGTATCTTACCTATGGCTAAATAATTTACAATATCAGCAAACCAAGGTTCAGTAGACACAGACATGAGTTGCTCATCTGGGAAAGATTCATTGATGGGTGGTTCACTAGATGGTGCGACTGAAATTCGGGACAAATGATCTGCTACAACGTTCTCAGTGCCTTTCTTGTCCCTAATTTCTAGGTCAAATTCTTGAAGGAGCAAAATCCATCTGATTAAGCGTGCCTTGGCATCCTTCTTTGCTAGGAGATGTCTAATGGCTGAGTGATCGGTGTAAACAATGGTGTGGATCCCAACCAAATAAGATCTAAATTTCTCTAAAGCAAAGACAACGGCAAGGAACTCCTTCTCAGTTGTGGTGTAGCTAAGCTGCGCATCATTTAAGGTTTTACTTGCATAATATATCACTCTAGGCAGCTTATTTATCCGTTGACCTAAGATTGCGCCCACAACATGATCGGACGCATCACACATTAATTCAAATGGTTCAGACCAGACAGGAGGATGAATGATTGGAGCTGATACAAGTGCTTTTTTTAAAAATTCAAAAGATTCCAAGCACTCATGAGTAAATTCAAATTTGGTATCCTTTGCCAAAAGATTAGTCAGTGGACGTGCTACTTTGCTAAAGTTGGCAATAAACCTTCTATAGAATCCAGCATGACCTAAAAATGAACGTATTTCTTTCACAGATTTAGGTGGTGGAAGACTTGCAATTAGATCTATTTTGGCCTTGTCCACTTCAATCCCCTTTTTAGAAATGACATGGCCAAGAACTATTCCCTGTTTGACCATAAACTGATATTTTTCCAGTTGAGAACTAAGTGCTTCTCCTTACATCGTTCTAGAACTAATTGCAGGTGATTCAGACACTCGGAGAAGGTTAGGCCAAAAACAGAAAAGTCATCCATAAAAATTTTTAGAAATCGTTCTATCATATCTGAAAACATGCTGATCATGCATCTCTGGAAGGTTGCCGGTGCATTACATAGTCCAAAGGGCATTCGTCTATAGGCAAAAGTACCAAATGGACAGGTGAATGTAGTCTTTTCTTGATCTTCAGCGGCTATGGGGATCTGGTTGTAACCGGAGTATCCATCAAGAAAACAGTAAAACTCTTGTCCGGCTAGTCTTTCCAATATTTGATCAATAAATGGCAAAGGAAAGTGATCTTTCCTTGTCGCAGCATTCAACTTTCTATAGTCTATACAGACCCTCTATCCCGTTTGGGTCCTAGTTGGGATAAGTTCGTTTGCATCATTTTGGACCACTGTTACCCCAGATTTCTTGGGTACTACTTGAACTGGGCTTACCCAAGAGCTATCAGAAATAGGATAAATTATTCCACTATCTAGGAGTTTCAGAATCTCCTTTTTAACTACATCCTTCATAGCTGGATTAAGCCTTCTTTGGGCTTCTCTTGTTGGTTTAGCCTCTTCCTCTAAGTATATTCTATGTTGAACTATAGAAGGGCTTATTCCTTTGATATCTGCTATGGTCCAACCTATTGCTTCTTGATTTGCTTTTAGAACTGACACTAACTCCTCCTCTTGCTTGGGATCTAGGTCTGATGCAATAATTACAGGCAAAGTTTCTTTGGGTCCTAGATATGCATACTTGAGATGTTCTGGGAGGGGTTTCAGTTCTAAAATGGGTGCTTCCTCTATCGATGGTTTAGGTGATGATTTCACCATCTCAATGATTGGTTCAGTAGGAAGTGTCGATTCCTGATTAATCTGATTTTCTTTAAGTATTTCATTGACATCCTCAGACTCATAGATTAACCAGGGGTTAGACTCTAGGTCGACTTCATCATCACTAATGTCAATGGATTCATAAATACCATCTTAGACTACATTGACATCAGCATGAGAAGAGGATTCCTGTTCTAAGTTAAAAACATTAAGCTCAATGGTCATATTCCCAAAGGATAACTTCATTAGACCATTTCGACAATTGATTTCAGCATTGGCCGTAGCTAAGAATGGTCTTCCTAAAATGACAGGTATATGTCCTTTAGGATTCGCAACTGGCTCAGTCTCTAAAACAATAAAATCTACAGGGAAAATAAATTTTCAACCTTTATCAGAACATCCTCGACCATTCCCTTAGGGATCCTGAGAGATCTATCGGCTAACTGTAATGTGATCCCAGTAGGTTGAAGTTTTTCTAATCCTAGTTGCTCATACACGAATATGGAAGGATATTCACACTAGCTCCTAGATCTAGCAAGGCCTTTTTTATATTGGTTTCTCCAATAACACAAGAAATTGTTGGAGCTCCAGGGTCCTTATATTTAATTGGCACATGGCTAGATAGGTATGAACTGACACTTGCAGCCAAAATGCTTTCTTTGGTACATTAGTGGTCCTTTTCCTAGTGCAAAGATCTTTTAAAAATTTGGCATAAGTTGGAACCTGATGGATTATATCTAAAAGAGGAATATTAACTTGGACTTGTTTAAATACCTCTAAAATTTTGTCTAAATGTTCAGATTTATTGGATTTCAGTCTGTTTGGAAAAGGAGCTCTAGGACTTTTAAGTACTGGACTAGGTGAATTTTCAGTTTCTGGTGCTTGAGGTTGAAAGGTAGTAGTTTTAGAAGGTGACTCGGCAGATGAGTCCTCTATATCATCAAGTGCAACTACCTTATTGTCTATTTTTTTTTCCGATCTTAAGGTATGAATGGCATTTAACCATTAACTTGGTTTCCTTGTTGGGGTCGTGGACATTTTGGTTCCTAGGATTTGGCTCAGGTTGGCTAGGTAACCTACCATGTTCTCGTTCACTAATGGTCGAAGCCAGCTGACTTACTTGCATTTTCAGACGGGCTATAGCTTGGGTGTTATTATTTATGAGTTGACCCGTGGTTTGCATAAAGCTGGTATGTGTCTTCATCATGGCTTCTAGGCTTTCTCTAAAGAGGTAATTTTCTTGTCATTATCATAGAAGCCTGGCGGGTTGTTCATCACTGGGTTGGACCTTAGATTTTGCTGATTGAAATTTGGATTGCCTACATTAGGATTCTGGGACCATGAGAAATTCGGGTGATTCCTCCAACCTGGGTTATATGTGGGTGCATAAGGATTGTTCAATGGTCCTTGATAGGTGGCATTCACCTGTGCACACTCATTCGAGTAGGAACATTCTTCTAAGACATGGTCTGGTGCATTGCACCCTTTACACATGGGTGCAGATGTTTGATTTACATTGGCTGGTCTCTGTAATTCTAAGGCTTCCAATCTACGTGTTAAGGTTGCAATCTTGACCTCTGATGCTAGGGTTGGTTGAATTTGATGCATTCCTCCTCTTGAAGGTGTAGCTTTATCAGGTTCCCTAGTTGTTTCCCACTGTAAATTTTTCTTGGCTAGGTCTTCTAAGAATTGCCAAGCTTCAGTAGTTTCTTTGTCCATAAATTGGCCTTGGCACATGGACTCTAGCATGGTTCTTGAGTTTGAATCTAACCCCTCATAGATGATCTGGCATAGTCTCCAAGTTTCTATTCCATGGTGTGGGCATTGGGTCAAAAGATTCTTGAAACGATCAAAGTACTTCCAAAATGATTCACCAGCTAGTTGGTAAAATTGATTTATTTCATTCCTAATCCTAGCTGTTTTATGATGGGGAAATACTTTTTCAAAAATTTCTCACAAAGCCCTCCCAGGTAGTGACAGAATGGTTTGGCAGACTATAAAGCCACTTCTTAGCATTATCCTTAAGGGCAAAGTTGATTAATCTAAGTTTGACCTCATCCTCTGTTAATTGCAGTTTCATGGTTGCACATACCTCCTCAAATTCTCTAATAAATATATAAGCATCCTCTAATCCTGTGAATTTTGGAAGCATATTTATGATTTGAGGTTTGATTTCAAAATTGTTAGCTGAGGGTTGTGGCAACCTGATACAAGATGGTTGGATGGAGCCAACTGGATAACACAAATCCTTAAGGGTCATGGGTTGGATTGGTTCAGCCATTGGAACAACAGGAATTGACTCAATTCTAACTAGACGACCCGACACTCTTCTCCACACACGAGGTGTATGGTTCTCGATGTTTATACAATTTTTTTATAAAATTTTTATGTATAAGAAAAAGAAAGAAAAGAGAAAAAGTTCTAAAGAAAAGATCCTAAGGAGTCCTAAATCTAAAGAAAAGTAACCAAATTAATTTAAATTTTAATAATTTTTTTTTTATTTTTCAAACAAGTGAAACAATAAATTAAACTTAATCTATCCTAGGGTTAACCTAAATCTAACAGCTCCTAACTGTTCCAAGATGACCCTTCAAGCCTTCCAAGTGGAGATTGATCAACTAGTTAGCCAGGTAAGTATAAGAGGTGGGAGGTTCCTCATCGTTGCCTTTCTAGGCACCAAACGAGTTGGCCAGGCCAGCAACTGAACCAATTTAACAAACCACCCTCAGGGACTTGCCTAGACACCAACTAATCAAACAACTCAAACTTGGTAGAACTCTTAGGGTTCCTTGTCCTATTGAGCTCGAATTCCTTAAGGTTGACGTCTAATTATTTTAAGATTAAAGGTCTAGGTAATGCAATATGATGGAGATGGTTTTTGGGTTAAGGGTAATGAAATCCCCACCTTATCTTGTTAATGGGTTGATGCCCTTAGATTAATTATGAAAATGCAAATGCAAATAAACAAGATGACCAAGAATGTAAAAGATTTTAATTTAGAATTTTTTTTTTATTTTGATATTTTACTTCACGATTATGAAATGTTTTTGTTTTGTTTTATTTTTTTATTTTTTTATTTTTTTTTATGATTAAGTAAATTCAAATGATTAGTTCTAAAAGGAAAAGTAATTAACTAAAAATAATAAAAGAGAAATTAGAAGCGTACCTGAGTTTTCCAGCAATCACCAACTAAATCTAGAAACCTAAAGAAAAAAGAAAGAGAGTTATAAAGCACGAAGAACAAATATTTGAAAATAATTTAAAATGCCAAATCCCCGGCAACGGCGCCAAAAACTTGGTGTGCAAATCTTAAAATTTGTAAATAAAATCGTAAGCGCACAGTGTGCAGAGTAGCATGACCAGCGAGTACGGGTCGATCCCACAGAGACTTGGTTTAAAAAAATTTTCAAATCTATGCTCAAGGAGCTTTAACGAAAATCAAAATCAAAGTTGTTTGCTAAAGACAATAAGACTAAGGATCTAGGGTTTTTGAATCCACTAGATCTAGATTAGGGAATTCTACATAGAATTTTTTTATTGATCCTAACGACTACTCTCTTGTCTTTCCCAAGCATAGATTATGAAGGGACTAAGGCCCAACGATAACCCATCAAGATTCTTTACAGGGGAGTAGTAACTAGGATCCCTTAGGGTTTTCTCCTCCTATGCACTGAATCAAGCATGAACTATGAAGGGACTCTGACCCAACTGTAGTTCATCAAAAATTTTTGGCAAAAGAGGAAGAAAAAGAAACCCTAAGAAAAAGAAAGAACCCTATGTAAAACCCTACTCATGATCTAGCTTCATCGCAAACCCTAGAAGGGATGCTTAGCTAGACATGATCTAAATCTACTTGCAAAATTTAAATGCAGAAAAATAAACTACCCTAATTTCATAAATTAAACTATCCTAATTGCATAAATTTAAACTGCATAATTTAAACTAACCTAATTGCATAAAATTAAATTGCATAAATTAAACTATCCTAATTGCAAGAAAAATAAATTGCATAATGTAAAGAGATAAAATTGCATAAAAATAAATTTTATATAAAAAAAAATTATTACAAAAATCTCAAAGCTCGAGGCTTGAGAAGAAAGCTAAAAACCCCACTATCTAGGGTTACAAGCTTGATCGGAAGGCCAGAATCATTAAAACAAGGGCCTTTGGGGGCTTTTTATAGGCATTTGGGGGTTATAAGATTTTCAAAACTTTAGATGTGGACTAAGAGGTTTTAGAGGGCTGTTAGGAGGGTTTAGGGGCTCAAATCTCGCTCAAAAAGTACTTAAATCCATCAAGAAACCCTAGAAATTGTTTCAGCCGTCCGATCTTCATCTAAAGGATCCAATTCATCTAATAAATCAAGCCGGAAGCGATTCTGGGCCGTCGGATCACGATCTGGGTGAAGCCTGTCGTTGGATCGTGCTGCAGAGATGGGATCAGGTCGGATGCATCGCGGACCATCCGATCAAGGCGCTGGAAGATTTCGTCCGTTGGATCGCGCTGTAGAAGGATCCCGTGTTGTCCTAGTGTTTATTGATTCTTGCAATTGCCTTGATTACGGTTGGATCTTGACCGGCTGCGATGGTGGCCGTCCGATGGCGCAAAAATATGGAGCGTTGGATCTTGATCAGAGAAGATCGGACCATCGAGTGATGTGAAGTTACCAGGTTGCCCTTCGGACCTTCTTCTCTCTCCTCATGAGCCCTGGACCGCGCGCGTGGATCGGGCTCGCGATGCGTTGCGGTGAGCCGAGACTCGCTGATTGGCTGGTTTATGGTGCGCCGATGGGTCCATGGTCCAGGCGCCTGTTGCTGTGGACCAGGCGGCTAACCAGATCACCAAATCAATTGATTTTTGACCAATTTTGACCTGATTTGACTCGGGTTTGACCCAATTGAGTCTTCTTTCTTCATTCTTCAATTTCTGGGTCAATTTAACTCCGTTTTGCATAAAATTTACACCGTTGGAATCCTCTTTCCTTGTTCTTTCTATTGATGACCTCTTCTTCTGCAAAATATAATAAAAGTATCAATTTCCTAATAAAGTTAGATAATTTAGATATTAATTGATACTTTTTATGTCAATTTGTGACATAAATCAGCTTTCATCTTCTAATACTCCGTTGTTATGATGAAGTCCTTAGGACTATTTAGATTCGATAAAGAGAGGATTTATCGATTAGTCCTTAAAATAGTTCACGACCAAATGATAGGCTGTTAATAAGGATGATAGCTTCTATCGAGCATAGGTCGCTGTAGGTCATATGGGTTGGTTGTCCTCTTAACCAAGGAGTGTGGAGATACTGGTATGACATACAGGTGAGATGTAAGGGTACATCATCATTGAATGTGACCAACTTCAGAGCATTCTGCTGTCGAGAATGTCTTTGATGGGATATAGGTATAAGTGTCCTTTAGACTTGAGATCGCCTCAGTGACTTGCAAGCAACTCACTGTGCATTGGTACTGGACTAACTGAATTTTTAATTCAGGATGGAAGGCTTCTGGACACAGTCAAGTACTTGCGAAGTCAGAGTGTGATCGAGATGGGATTGACCACTCCAAGAGTTGGAGAAGAATGAGTCGCTATATTTCAATTTAGCAAAATCTTGGCCAGGGTAATCCATCAGATGGATTTGATATTTTGAAATACAATGTGGACAACCTAATCAGAGTTAACAGTTGAACTCTGGGTGTCCTATGATCATTTTGGTCAAGAGGATGAATTATATGAAAACTATATCGCATGGGTTCTAAGGATGTTGTTCTATACATTCGACCTATCCGGTCGTCGGTACCATTGCTAGATGGTCACTTTGATTGGTACAAAAATTTATTCCTGTACTACTGGCTTAGGTTGGACCTATGAGGTCAAACACATTAGAGTTCATGATCCGATCGGATGGTTGATCAACGATTAAGAATCGTTCTAGGGTTAAATGATCAATACGATTGACATTTAACCCAGTGCAAGTGTTGCAGGAGGATCGATTAGCAATTTGATTGCTAATTGACTTAATTTGATTAAGCCAATGGGCTGAGATTAAGTCTAATTAAATATAATTTAATTAGATTTGTTTGGGCTTGATTGGATCAAGTCCAATTGGTTTATTGGATAAGCCAAGTGCAAGGAAAAACTAGTCCTAGTTCAACTAGGACTTGGGTCAATCTAATTTCTAATTTGATTAAAAATTAAATCAGATTTAAATCTAATTTAATCTGATTAAATTAGGTTCTTAATTGGGTTAAGATCTATTTTAATTGAATTGATCTAATTTTAATTTGATTTGTTTGAGAAACCAAATTAAAACAAGTCATAAGATAGAATCCTAGTAAGACTAGGATTCCACCTTGCACCACATAAGCCTTCCCCACGCCCTCTCTCTCATTCAACACCAATCTCCTCTTATTTTGTGATAAAAGCCCTCTCCCAGGTCTCTCCCACATTCACAAAAGGTCTCCTCTCTTCTTTCTTACATGGAAGGTAGTTTGGATCAAATCAAAAAGGAATAAGTTTGGATTTCGAATTCTATGAGATAGAGTTTTAGAAATCCAAAACTCTTTCAATTTTGCATCGAATTTATCCAAATTTTTTTTTAAATTTTTATGACTTTTAGGGTACATATTGTGACCCTTTGCTGGTGATCCATGCATGAAAATATGGAGGAGGTACTCAAGAGTTGGGCGCCCCTTAACTTGCCATGTTTGGATAAGCCTTGACTAGTATTTGACCTAGAAAAGACTCTATCATATCTCTCTATATAAGATGAGTTTCTTTTAAAATTTTTGGAAAAGATAGAGATTTGAGAGACCTTTGGGCCATCCAAAAATCAGAGAGAAAGACCTTTGGGTCGTGGAGATATAAAAGACACAAGTTAGGGTGTCTAGAGAGAGAAACGAGAAGAAGAAGAGGGTCTTCTTCTAGGGTTGTTTGTTTTCATATCTTTCCTCCTGCATCTTGAGTTTTCTGAGAATGTCTCAGATTGAAACTCCTCCTTTTACTTTTCATCTTTGGAAGAGTCCAAATCAAAAGAAGGAGGTACCTGATCAACCATCAAAGAAGGATCAGCGCAGTACTAGCATACTGTGCTGATTTTCTGAAGCAGGACTTCTGATCGAGATTCGTGGGCTCGTGTGGATGACTCCTAGAGGCTGGACGTGTGTGCGGCTTGCAACATCATCCTCAAGCCCATATCAGCAAGGTTAGAACGTCTAACTTGCAAGGTAATAGATCTGATCTATTGTTTAATACATACATTAGATGTAGTATAGAAACATGTTGATATGATCAACATGTAGTTCATGTTATATTTATATATTTTAATTTTTGATTTAATGCTATATAATAATCATGTTATAGGATCTTAGATCTAGGGATTCTTTAATTTTAGAAAATAAATTTTGATTTATTTAAGTCTTTCGCTGTATGATCTTGAAAAAGTTTCAAGATCTAACCCTGAAACCCTAGATCTGGTTCCTACAATTGGTATCAGAGCCTAGGTTCTTTATTACATGATTATTTATACATGCTTAGATTATTTCTTAGATTAGATTTAATTTATAATCTGATTATTAAATCTAAAATTAAAATTTTAGATCAATCACAAACTGCAAGGTTGTCCTGCTGTAAGGTTTACCCCTTACAGTGCAAAGGTTGTCCTAGTTTATGTAGATCTATCTTTAATCATAAATTTGTTAGATATGATCTAGATTAAATTTATGATTTATTAGATTTAAAAGATGTTTAAATCTGAAATAAAATCTTTTTGTTAATAATTTTTGTGCAAAGAAATTGTTTAAAGTTGAAATTGTTTCAATTACATGAACCTGTTTAGATTAGATCTAAAGTAGTTTCATGTTTATTTCACTTGTATCTTGATTATGAATCAAACATGCAATATGGTTGATAGAATCATATTATAAAATTATTTTACAAATATGAAAATTACTTTTTGAAAAGCTGAACCCAACCCTCAGTCCAAAACTTAATTAAGAATTAAGAAGTTATTTGATTAGGTTCTAGGATTGTGAATTGAAGAACCTAAGACACAAATCATAACACATTGGGTTAATGGGTTAGTGGAAATTAGGTCCATTAATTGGGTTAGACCTATGGTTAGATTAAAGATGGACTTAATTAGAGAATTGACTAAATCTAATCAATTGTTGTCTTAGATTAGGTCAAGGATTCTCTAGATCAATTACAATAGTTGTAGTTGGTCAAGTCTATGTCTTTAACGAGAACCAAATGGACTTGATTCTTGGCTAAGCGGTCTAGCATGAATTGTTAGGTTGATCTAATCGAAACTAATTAAACCAGTTGGTGTCTAAGGTAAACCAGACCGGTGGTTTTTAATTGGGAGCCTGCTTACCTGGCCATTTCTGATGGTGTCTAAGGCAAGCTTTGGCAGACCCTCCCACTGATCGAACTTACCTGACCTCTTGGTGAAATTATATTTTGATCAGATCACTTGACTATTCGAGCTGACCCATGTCAGCTAGGTAAATCAGTGTGACTGATTTAGGTGCTCCTAGACCAGCCCTTTTAATGGTCTCCCTTAAGCTGACTTGGTGAAGCCAGTGGGAGGATCATGATAAGCTGGTTCATCTGACCTCATCCTCTATATTATTTAAATCCTCTAAAATTATTAGGTCCTTAAAATGATAAAGTTATGGAGATAACTGAGTCATAGCCTCCCATTAAGGTGTTTGATAATGAGTCCATTCACTCAATAATCATTGCAGACCCAAAGGCCTGGTGCTTGTTGACTAATGGAATTATCACTCATCATATGACAACTTAGAAGTGTCTCTCTAATAGTGGTTAGGTGAGCCAACCAAAGTTGGGCTTAATCATTCATTGGTTAGATACACCAAGTATGATCATGTTAATGGTTGGACCTAACTGGATCCTTACAGTGGAGGCCAAAGCCTACTGATTAGGTTTCTGGGGCAAAATTAAAATTATTAGAAATTGTTTAGAGAAATAATTGGTTATAAACCTACCTTTAGATGTACATGGGTTGGCCAACCAAAGTTGGGCTTGTGTGCAGTCTAAGTGGATTCTAGTACCCACTAAGAATTAGGGTAATTCCTCGAATTGGAGGTAGAGGCTACCAATTCGAATAAAATAGTGGGAGAAACCTTTTGATTAAAGTCCAAATCTTTAGGTTTAATGAATCAATTACTAATTAGGTTATGGTTCTCCTTTATGCAAATATGGCCACTTTCCTATCGCTCCGATCATTGTTGGGCAATGATAAGTTGGTGGGACCCAACTTCGATAGCTGGTACCGAAAGTTGAAGATGGTCCTGGAGCATGAACGGATCCTACATGTGATAATGGATCCTGCACCTAAGGAGCCAGCTGTCAATGCACGTGGAACAGTCAGAGATACTTACCAGAAGTGGCTCAGTGACCGGACCACGGTGCGCTGTATCATGCTGGCTGTTATGAGCGACTAGTTCAGTCGCAGATTCGAGACGGCTCAGCCAAAGGATATGCTTCAAGTGTTGGAGGATGCCTTTGGCACACCCGATGACGTGGAGAGGCATAAGACTAGTTGTGCCATCTTCAACGCCAAAATGCGGGATGGTGCCTCTGTCACTGATCATGTATTGTACATGATCGAGCTAATGGAATGATTGAGCAAGCTTGGCTTTCCCTTGCATGAGCAACTTGGGAAAGATGCAATACTGAACTCGCTGCCCAAGTCTTATCTCCCATTCCTCACTCATTATAGAATGACAAAGCCTGAAGAGAACTACCACGGGTTACTGGGGTTGCTTCAGAACTTTGAGAAGGATCACCAACTTCACAAGGAGTTGGTGAACTTAGTGGGAGGTTCGTCTTCTGGTTCTCGACCTTTTAAGAAAGGGAAGAAGAACAAGAAGAAGAAAGTCAAGAAGGTGCAGTTCAGGCTGGGACATCTGTGTAGAGCCAGACCAGAAAGATCAAGCCCGATAAGAGTCTATTCTACTGCAAGCATCCTAGATTAGATAGTGTGTCAGATATCTACTTATGGCACTGTAGGCTAGGTCATATAAACAAGAACAGAATAAATAGGTTGACTCAAGAGGAAATTTTCGAAGTCAGTGATTGTGAATCACTTCCAACCTGTGAGTTCTGTCTTCTTGGTAAAATGACCAAGTCGCCTTTTACTGAAAAAGGTGAGAGAGCTACTGAGCTCTTGGGCCTAGTACATACTGATGTATGCGAGCCCATGAGCACAGGTGCTAGAGTGGATATTTCTACTTCATAACTTTCACGGATGACCTATCCAGATATGGATATGTCTATCTGATGAAACATAAGTCGGATTCATTTGAAATGTTCAAACGATTCCGAAGTGAAGTAGAAAAATAAACTGAGAAGAGTATTAAAACTCTTCGATCTGATCGAGGAGGGGAATACTTTTCTAGTGAGTTTCTCACATATCTAGAAGAGAATGGGATTCTCTCCTAATGGACTCCTCCAGGAACACCACAGCATAATGGTATGTCTGAAAGGAGGAATCAGACTCTGTTAGACATGGTCGATCGATGATGGGTTTTGCTAGCTTGCCGATATCCTTCTGGGGATATGCACTCCAATCGGCCTGTTATCTATTAAATAGGGTTTCAAGTAAGTCTGTAATTAAGACTCCATATGAGATATGGACAGGACGTAAGCCAGCACTTTCACACCTTAGGGTCTGGGGGTGCCCAGCCTATGTCAAACGATTAGTCACAGACAAACTTGGACCTAGGTCTGACAAATGCTCATTCATAGGATACCCAAAGAGATAAAAGGATATTTTTTCTATCATGCTGATGAATAAAAGGTGTTCGTCAGCCTTAAGGCAATCTTTTTAGAAAAGGAGTTCCTTGGTGAAGGAACCGTTGCCTCTAAGGTTGAACTTGATGAAGTTCAACAGGTAGAAGGACCGACACCAATAGCTGAACCTGAGTCTGATATGATTAGATCATATCCGGAGCCCAATGTACCTGCACCATTAAGGCGATCCGGTAGAGTACCGCGTCAGTCGGACAGATACTATGGTTTCTTGGTCCGGGATGGTGATCCCATCAAACTTGATAAGAATAATGAGGATCCGATCACCTATATGGATGCAATGCAGAGATCTGATTCCGAGAAATGGCTTGAAGCCATGAAATCCAAATGGAGTCTATGAAGGTCAACAATGTATGGATATTGGTTGACCCACCTGAAGGGGTTAAACCCATTGGGTGTAAATGGGTCTTCAAAAGGAAGAGAGGCACAGACGGAAAGGTGGAGACCTATAAAGCCCATCTGGTCGCCAAGGGGTATCGTCAATGTTATGGTATTGACTATGACGAGATTTTTCTCCTGTGGTAATGCTCAAATCCATTCGGATAATACTTGCAATAGCTGCCCATCTGGATTATGAGATCTGGCAGATGGATGTAAAGATAGCTTTCCTGAATGGAGAGCTGATCGAAGAGGGTATATGATACAACCTGAGGGGTTTACATCCACAGATGAGTCCAAGGTGTGCAAGCTTCAGAGATCCATTTATGGACTGAAGCAAGCTTCTCGGAGTTGGAACATGCATTTTGATAAGGTGATCAAAACGTATGGCTTCATTAAGAATGGAGAAGAGCCCTGCATCTATAAATGGGCAAATGGTCCAGTTGTGGTATTTCTTGTCTTGTACGTGGATGACATTTTCTTAATCGGGAATGACATCCCGCACTACAGGGAATAAAAGTTTGGTTGTCATCACAGTTCTCCATGAAGGACTTGGGTGAAGCATCCTACATCCTAGGGATGAAGATCTATAGAGATAGATCTAAAAGGATGCTTGGGTTATCCCAGTCCATGTACATAGACACTATGCTGAAGAGGTTCACATGGAGAATTCCAAGAAGGGCTATCTATCGATAGGCCAAAGAATTTCTTTCTCTAAGAAGGATTGTCCGACAACTCCTGAAGAGAGAGAGCGTATGAGTAGAGTCCCATATGCTTCAGCCGTGGGATCTATCATGTACGCCATGACATGTACAAGATCAGACGTGGCATACTCACTAGGAGTAGTGAGTAGATACCAATCTGATCCTGGAGAAAATCACTAAAAGTGGTTAAAGCCATCCTTAAGTATTTGAGAAATACTAAAGACCAATGGTTGGTTTATGGCGAGTCAGATCTGAAACTTGTGGGGTTCACAGACTCTAGCTTTCAATCTGACCATGATGACACAGGAACGTGTCAGGTTATATCTTTACTCTGAATGGTGGAGCCATCTGCTGGAAGAGTTCCAAGCAACATACTGTGGCAGACTCTGTTTGTGAAGCGGAGTACATCGCAGCATCGGATGCCGCGAAGGAAGCTGTGTGGCTGAGAAAATTCATCAACGAGCTTGGAGTAGCACCCTCCCTCGATGGTCCGGTCCTGCTCTACTGCGACAGCACTGGTGCCATAGCTCAGGCGAAGGAATCCAAAGCACATCAGCAGATGAAGTACATCTTGCCCGCTTCCACCTGGTCCGGGAGATCGTGGATCGAGGTGACGTCGACCTTCAGAAGATCGACGGAAAGGGAACCTAGCCGACCCCTTCACTAAAGCCCTGGCGATAAAGGAGTTCAACAACCACAAGTCGAAGATGGGTATTAGATATTATGCCGAGTGGCTTTAGGACAAGTGGGAGTTATTGAAAAATGTATCCTAAAAAGCCAATCGTCAAGCTGTTGATGGTTGAGCAACCAAGTATTGTAATTGATTTGTTAATAAATAAAATATATTTGGTATTTTCATCATAAGCTTTCATCTTCTAATGATCTCCGTTGTTATGATGAAGTCTTAGGACTATTTAGATTCGATAAAGAGAGGATTTATCGATTAGTCCTTAAAACAGTTCACGACCAAATGATAGGCTGTTAATAAGGACGACAGCTTCTATCGAGCATAGGTCCTGTAGGCCATATGGGTTGGTTGTCCTCTTAACCAAGGAGTGTGAGATACTGGTATGGCATACAGTGAGATGTAAGGGTACATCTCATTGAACGTGACCAACTTCAGAGCATTCTGTGTCGAGAATGTCTTTGATGGGATATAGGTATAAATATCCCTTAGACTTGAGATCGCCTCAGTGACTTGCAAGCAACTCACTGTGCTTTGGTACTGGACTAACTGAATTTTAATTCAGGAATGGAAGGCTTCTGGGTACAGTCAAGTACTTACGAAGTCAGAGTGTGATCGAGATGGGATTGACCACTCAAGAGTTGGAGAAGAATGAGTCGCTGTATTTCAATTTAGCAAAACCTTGGCTAGGATAATCCATCAATGGATTTGATATTTTGAAATACAATGTGGACAACCTAATCAGAGTTGACAGTTGAACTCTGGGTGTCCTATAATATTTTGGTCAAGGAGATGAATTATATGAAAACTATATCCGCATGGGTTCTAAGGATGTTGTTCTATACATTCGACCTATCCGGTCATCGGGTACCATTGCTAGATGGTCACTTCGATTGGTACAAAATTTATTTCTGTGCTATCGCTTAGGTTCGGACCTATGAGGTCACACACATTAGAGTTTATGATCCGATCGGATGGTTGATCAATGATTAAGAATCGTTCTAGGGTTAAATGATCAATACGATTGACATTTAACCAGTGCAAGTGTTGCAGGAGGATCGATTAGCAATTCGATTGTTAATTGGCTTAATTTGATTAGCCAATGGGCTGAGATTAAGTTAATTAAATATATTTAATTAGATTTGGTTTGGACTTGATTGGATCAAGTCCAATTGGTTTATTGGATAAGCCAAGTGCAAGGAAAAACTAGTCCTAGTTCAACTAGGACTTGGGTCAATCTAATTTCTAATTTGATTAGAAAATTAAATCAGATTTAAATCTAATTTAATCTGATTAAATTAGGTTTTTAATTGGGTTAAGACCTATTTTAATTAGATTGATCTAATTTTGATTTGATTTGGTTTGAGAAATCAAATTAAAACAAGTCATAAGATAGAATCCTAGTAAGACTAGGATTCCACCTTGCACCACATAAGCCTTCCCCACGCCCTCTCTCTCATTCAACACCAATCTCCTCTTATTTTGTGCGACAAAAGCCCTCTCCCAGTCTCTCCCACATTCACAAAAGGTCTCCTCTCTTCTTTCTTACATGGAAGATAGTTTGGATCAAATCAAAAAGGAATAAGTTTGGATTTCGAATTCTATGAGATAGAGTTTTAGAAATCCAAAACTCTTTCAATTTTGCACCGAATTTATCTAATTTTTTTTTTGAAATTTTTGTAGCTTTTATGGTACATATTGTGCACCCTTTACTGGTGATCTATGTACGAAAATATGAGGAGGTGCTCAAGAGTTGGGCGCCCCTTAACTTGCCATGTTTGGATAAGCCTTGACTAGTATTTGACCTAGACAAGGACTCTATCATATCTCTCTATATAAGATGAGTTTCTTTATAAATTTTTGAAAAAGATATAGATTTGAGAGACCTTTGGACCATCCAAAAATTAGAGAGAAAGACCTTTGGGTCGTGGAGATATAAAAGACACAAGTTAGGGTGTCTAGAGAGAGAAACGAGAAGAAGAAGAGGGTCTTCTTCTAGGGTTGTTTGTTTTCATATCTTTCCTCCCTCCATCTTGAGTTTCCTGAGAGCATATCAGATCTGAAACTCTCCTTTTACTTTTCATCTTTGGAAGAGTCCAAATCAAGAAGAAGGAGGCACCTGATCAACCATCAAAGAAGAATCAGCACAGTACTAGCATACTGTGCTGATTTCCTGAAGCAGGACTTCTGATCGAGATTCGTGGGCTCGTGTGGACGACTCCTAGAGGCGGACATGTGTGCGGCTTGCAACATCATCCTCAAGTCCGGATCAACGAGGTTAGAATATCTAACTTGCAAGGTAATAGATCTGATCTATTGTTTAATACATACATTAGATGTAGTATAGAAACATGTTGATATGATCAACATGTAGTTCATGTTATATTTATATATTTTAATTTTTATTTAATACTATATAATAATATATAATAGGATTTAGATCTAAGATTCTTTGATTTTAGAAAATAAATTTTGATTTATTTAATCTTCCGCTGTATGATCTTGAAAAAGTTTCAAGATCTAACCCTGAAACCCTAGATCTGGTTCCTATATCAATTTCAGCACATGAACTAGATCCTTGTGGTTTTATATTTTTATGAATGTATGATTCAGATTAAAATATTTTAATCTTATATTCTGCTATGATATTTAGAAAATAAAATTTTGAAACATACATGTATGCCCTAATTCTCAAATTCCAACAGTGGTATCAGAGCCACGGATTTCATATGCTAAAAATTATCATACATGTTTTGAAAATGGTTTCAAAACTTAATTTTTTCCTGATACATGAGATGTATAGATGAATCTTTGAATCTAAAATTTAATTTTAATTTTGATTAAGAACATATAGTTGATATGTGAAAGCATGCGTAGATCTAAATTTTAATCTAGAATTGTTTCTAGTTCATATTCATATGATATGTAGATGCATACATAAATCTGAAATTTTTATGACCTGATTTATGATTCATATATAAGATATGTAATTACATATTTAAAGTCATAAAATTATTTTAATATGATTTATGATTAGTATATGAGATATATGATATCATGTGTTAGATATGAATTTTATTTAGATCTGAATTTTACATGTATATATGTGATACATGTTTGTATGTTGAATCTGAAAATTATTTTCATGACTTAAAACTTACTTTCATGTAAAAAATTTTTGATCTAAAATTTAATTTTAGAATCTGAAATTAGTGTTTGTGCATGAGGGTTTTTGGTATGAAAAAAATCAAAAATTAGGTCATGTAATAGGATTGCATCTAAATTTTTGATTTGAATCATATAGGTCTAATTCGATTAAGTAATTGGTCAAATCGAGTCAAGTGTTGATTAGAGTTAGATCAATTAAGTTAAATAATCATGCAATTATTGTTGATCAAATCATTTGAGTCTCATATGTAGAATCGATTAACCTAAGGACCTAATTTGACTCGATGGTTTGAGCCTGATTCGCTTGAGTTAATTTATTTAGACTAATTGATCATTGGTGTCTAAGACAAGTAATTGAGATGTGATTATTTAATTAGTTCTGTTTGCTTACGTGACCAGTTTATTGGTATCTAAGGAAAGCAACGAAGGGACCCCCACCGATCTCAACTTACCTGGCTAATTTGGAAGATTGGATCTTGAATTGAGTTGCTTAGTAGTTTGGTTTAGCCTATGTCAATTAGATTGGTCATATGATGACTAATTAGATGAGACCTAAACCTAAATCTTCCTATAAATATTAAGTCCATAGGTCTTCCATCATTGTAGATGTGTGGGCATGCTACCGACGTTGATTGTTCTCGGCTGGTCACAATAGTTCAGTTGCATCGGGAACACGCAACCACTCTATTAGTAAAGAGTTGCTCCAGGGTAAGGATGGGGTTGAGCCTAATAACTATTAGATGAGGATCCAATGATGGCCTTGCACCTGCTTGTGAATGGTCGGTCGGACTTAACTAAGGAGTGTGGCAATAACTATTAGGTGAGCTCACATGACTTAGAGACTAAGTCACTGCAATATGCTTAGAGAAGTATCTGGGCAAAGAGTTGCCTACACATCAGTGTGCATGTTACCAATAACTATTAGGTGAGGTGCATGGCATCGGTGGGACCGCAGCATCCACTAGGAATCTTTTGTCACGTTAGAGTTTCTATTTCCTTCCCGGAGAGTGGAGGGATTCGAAAAAATTAGTGAGAGTCATTGTTTGCATTTTAAAGTCCTTAGAAGTAAATTTAATATTAAGTACAAAAGTCTAACTTGAATCTCTATTCTCGCAGTTAAACAATATCAACCTCAAATCCTCTAGCCCGCATCTTTGAAACCAATTGTTTGATCGATACAAATTACAAAGACTGGCTCAGAAACCTCAGGATTGTCCTGACCTCAAAAAATTAGGTCATGTACTCGATCAAGAATCCATAGTGTACCAAACCATCCTACTGTTGAGTAAAAGCTACTTTTCAGAAGTGGACGAATGAAGATAGTTGGGTCAAGCACTATATACTGGCTTCTATGTCAAACGAGTTACAAAGTCAGCATGAGCATGTGCCCACTGCTCGGGCTATGATCACTCACCTGCAAGAGTTGTATGGTGAGTAGAGCCATACAGCGTGCTTCAAGGTGTCCAAAAGACTCTTCAATCTGAAGATACATGAAGGACAGTCTGTCCATGAGCACTGTATGACAGTGATCAAAGACATTGAGGAGCTTGAGAAGCTCGAGCTAGAAATACAAAAAGAATTGCAAATGGATCTGATCCTGCAATTCCTTACGAGTTGATATAGTCAATTTATTATAAATTTTTATATGAACAAGCTCAATTGCACTATACTCAAACTGGTCAACATGTTGGTCACTATGAAGAAATCTTGAAGAGTTCAAGGGGCACTGTTCTCATTGTGGAGCAGACTTCTTCCAAAAGAACATTTACTGAGAAGAAGAAGACAAAATTCGCTAAGAAGCAGAAAAAAGAGAGCAGGCCAAAGAAGAAAATTCTAAGAAGGTTGAAATAAAGAAAAAGTATTTCCACTATGATACTGAAGGTCACTGGAGGAGGAACTGTCCACTCTACCTAGAGAGCCTAAAGACCAAAAAGGGTGATAAATCTTTCGAAGGTATGCTCGTAATTGAATCTAACCTTACGATTCTTCTACTTCTAGTTGGATATTAGATTTTGGCTCGAGTACTCATATATGTATCTCAATGTAGGGTCTAATAAAAAATAAGAGGTTGAGGAAAGGTGACATGATTCTTTGGATCGGCAATGGAATAAAAGTTGCTGTAGAGACTGTTGGCACTTATTCTCTTCGATTATCGTTTGATTTTAGATTAGATTTAAAAGACTGTTATTATATTCCTGTAGCTAGTCAGAATTTGATTTTCATATCTGTGCTAGCACAGAAAATTTTGAAATTAGTTTCAATAAAGATTTTTGTTCTATTTATTTATGAAATAAATTGGTTGCATGAGGTCTTTTGATTGACAGTCTATATCACTTGCATATTGATGCGAATGTGAACTTAAACGAGCAAATAGTGAGTGCCGTAGGTCAAAAGAGATCCAGAGATGAAATTAACCAAAAATACTTGTGGCATCATAGATTAGGCCATATTGGAGAGGACAGGATAAACAAACTACAAAAAGATGAGATTGTTGGCTCTCTTAACCCAGAGTCGTATCTAGCTTGCGAATCTTATCTTCAAAAAAAATGGCCAAGTTATCCTTTGTGAAATATGGGGAAAGGGCCACTGAGTTACTTACCCTGGTACACATTGATGTGTGTGGGCCATTTGATATGTAGACCAAGGATGGTTATAGCTACTTCATTACTTTTATCGATGATCCGTCTAGATATAGGTATGTGTACTGATGAAACACAAGTATGAAGCCTTTGAAAAGTTTAAAGAATTCAGGCATAAAGTAGAAAAGCAAATAGGCAAACCCATTAAGGTTCTTCAATCTAATCAAGAAGGTGAATATCTTAGTCAAAAATTTTTGAAATATCTTAAGGACAATGGCATAGTCTCTCAATGGACTCCTCCCGGAACACCGCAGCTCAATGGGGTATCCGAAAGGAGGAACAGAATCCTATTGAATATAGTCAGGTCCATAATGAGCTTCACTGATCTACCCTTATATTTTTGGGGACATGCCTTGTTAACCGTCATTCACCTGTTGAATAGGATTCCATCAAAGTTCGTTCCTACCACACCATATAAGATATGGCTTGATAAGAATCCAAATCTAGGTTATCTTAAGACTTGGAGATGTTTGGCCTATGTCAAGTGACAGATGACAGATAAGTTAGAGGATATATCTATTATAGCTCATTTTATACGGTATCCAAAAGAATCCATGGGATACTACTTCTACTTTTCACAAGATCACAATGTGATTGTGAGTCGGAACGTCATATTCCTAGAAAAATAGTTTATCCAGGATAGTGGCAGTGGGAGGTTAGTTGAGCTCAAAGAGAAGGTCTCTGAAGAGCTAAGAGCTATAGATCTTCAGAAATCCATAATTTATGAGCCAGTAGTTGATATTCTTCTACCATCTCATAGATCTAGTAGGATCTCCTGACCTTCTAAAAGGTACATGGGTATGCTTACGAAGGAAGTTAAGAAAATATTCTTTATGGAAGATAGGGGTCATAGTGATAATCCTAATATCTTTAACGAGATGATGTCTGACATTGATTCTGAAAAATGATTAAATACTATGAAATCAGAAATTGACTCAATGCACTCGAACCAAGTTTGGACCTTAATGGATCTACCTGAGGGTATTGTACCCATTGGATATAAATGGATCTTTAAAAGGAAGATAGGTATCGATGGTAAGGTAGAGACCTATAAAGCTAGACTTGTGGTTAAAGATTATAGTCAGCGTGAGGGCATTGACTATCAGAAAATCTTCTTACCCATAGTCATGCTGAAATCTATCCGCACTCTGCTTGCTATTGCAGCTTACTATGATTATAAAATCTGACAGGTGGATGTGAAAACTATCTTTCTGAATGGATATCTTGATGAAGATATCTATATGGAGCAGCCTATGGATTTCACATCTGGTGATGGTGATCACAGAGTCTGCAAACTGCAAAAGTCTATATATGGATTAAAGCAAGCTTCTCGGAGTTGGAACCATCGTTTTGATGAAGCAATCAAATCATTTGATTTCATCAAAAATGAAGAGGAACTATGTGTATATAAAAAGGCTAGTGGGAGTGCCATAACATTTCTTATATTATACGTGGATGATATTCTCCATATTGAGAATGATATTCCCATGCTGACCATGGTCAAAAAATGCTTGTCCAAAAATTCTTCATGCAAGACCTAAGGGAAGCATCCTATATTCTTGAAATAAAGATCTATAGGGATAGACCTAGGCTTATCACAAAAGCTGTACATAGAGAAAGGTGCTGAAGAGATTCAACATGAAAAACTCCAAAAGAGGACTTTTACCTCTTAGGCATGGTATTAATCTTTCCAGGACGATGTGTCTGATCATATATGAGGAAATACAGTGCATAAGTAGAATTTCTTATGCTTCAGCCATAGGAAGCCTCATGTATGCCATGCTGTGTACTCAACTTGATATTGTCCTTGCTGTGAGTGTCACGAGCAGGTATCAGTTGAATCTAGATAAGGAGCACTGGATAGCTATGAAGAACATCCTTAAGTACTTAAGAAGGACTAAGGATTTGTTCTTGATCTTTGGAGGAGATTTTGAGTTGCGAGTCGAGGGCTATACTGACTCAGATTTCATGTCTGATCCTGATGATAGAATGTCTACATCAGGGAGTATTTTTTCAATATATTGGAAGGATTCTGAGTAATCGATCAATGGAAGCTGACTATGCTGTAGATGTGTGAGATAAATTCTGGTTCTAATATTAGTTGTAGAATTGGATGTCATGCCATGATATAGTACTACAAAGACAATAGCACCATAGCCCTTGCTAAGGAGCCAAGGTCTCACCAGAAATCCAAGCACATAGAGCAGTGATATACATGATTACCTCAAAAAGAAATATGTCGAGATGCTAAGAGTAGACTCTATGGATAATATAGCAGACTTGTTGACTAAACAGTTGAGCCAACCGAAAATGAAAGTCCACCTTGAGAAGATGAAACTTAGATTTATGATCAATTGACTTTAGTCCAAGTGAGAGATTGTTAGATGTATATCCTAGAAGCCAATATGGCTGACACATTGTAATAATTCTAGGACATAATTTTGTACTTAATACATTAACATGATCAATAAAAGGGTAAGTTTATTTTTTATTCAAGTGTGATGTATTCTTGAATCGCCCATGAAATTAGTTTTCGATATATATTTTCAAGGTGTTGAGAATTAGAGACATGTATTTAATTTCTAAATGCTCCCGATCATAAGATCATCATGAGGATGGTGATTGATCCGAATAGACTAATGCATAAATCACTTCCTTCGAGATAGATAAATCTCTAGTCTACTGTATAGAGATAAAGGGCGACAAGTGCGGATAGTTGTTAGAGAATTACTAGTACTGAGCGTGACCATATGAGAGATCACTTGAATTTTTACTCGATCATCAATGATCGTCTTGATGCTGTAGTTGTGTGACTAGTCTTTTGACCTGAGATGGCACTGCTGCTCGTAGTGTGGCTACTGGAGTTTATTAACACATAAACATGGGTCTCAATGAGCTCTTGTAGTGGATATTGACGACAGTTGGTCCACTGTAGGAGTAGGATGTATATCAAGATGGGATCTATCGATCTTGGTAGAAAAGAGTAGTCCTATGGGATTTGAGATGCTAAGTTTGAGAATCTATGGCTACAGTAGTATGATTGATGGAAAAGAGTTTCCATAGGAATCATATTTGAACTTGAGCTGATCGAATCTATCATATGACTGATGTTGAGGTTTGACGATTTATCCATAATCTGCCATCTAGTCGGGACTCACAATAGAGAGACTGAATTACATGTTAACTACACCTAGAGGTTCATTTCAGTTCTACTGGGTTGCCACTACATACTGCTAGGTGTCACTAGTGGATTGTGAGAGCTCACTAGGATTGTTCTGGATCGACAGTTCTTGATGAGTTAGAGTAGAATTATTTCGATCCATTAAAAAAGTTTCAATGATACTTTGACAGAGATCATTGTATATCTTACTACCAGATAGAATTGAACCTACGGGGTCATACAGCAAAGGGATTAGGCCTAAAATTAGCAATTGAGCTTATGAAGTGTCAATTGGGTTTAGAAAAATTGATTGGGTTCAAGGTAACCTTACTAGCACATGGTTAGATCCAATTCCTCTTTATGTTTGGATTTTTTTTGATAAAAAAATTCAAACTTAATTACCTACTAATTGAAGGAAAAACTGCCTTTTTCCTATGTAGGATCTTCCAGATTTCATCAAATCTGGGGTGGAATAAATTTTAAATTTTTATCCTACACTATTTCAGATCTAATGTCTATTAGATTTAATTTTATTATCTGATATTTTAATTTTAAAATTAAATCTAAAAGCATGAGAAAGATAGACATACCTCAAGGGTAATCTAATTACCCTGTAGATGATCACAGCACTGCCTGAGGTTCTGATGTAGCCACGCAAGCGCCTGGCCTCTACCAGTATCCACTCAGGTAGGATCTGGAACATCTTCTCCTCATGATTCTATGCTCTAAAAATCAGATCAATATCTGATTTGAAAGTACTTTAGAACTCTTTCTGAAGTTGGAGCAGCAGCCTGTCGAAGATGTCCTGCAGCCTTCTGTTCTAGGCATCACCATGCCTTGCACCTATGCCAGATGAACGTCCAACTTCTTGGATGTGAAGAGGGGAGAAAGGAGAGAAGGGAGGATGTGGAGAAGAGGGGAGGGGGTGGTAGCCAATGGGTTTTTTGCATAAAATAAGATCTGCCCCGAAACCCTAGGTGCAGCAGGGTTTATATAGACCATGTATGCTGTGCAGTGCCACATCATTCGACCAATCAAAAAAATTTTAATAAATTCTGAAAAAATTCTGATTGATGGAGTGATGTCATCTGATCATATCAGATAAGAATCTCCATGCTCTCTCCTATGTTGGCACCAACAATGGATAGGCTCAAATAAGGTGGCGCCAAAGAGTCCAAGTTTATCAGGACTCTTTGGTTCTTATCCATTTGGGGCGCGCACTTAAATCCAATTGGGCTCATGCCATAATCTGATTATGGCACCCAATTTGATTAGATTTAGGCATGTGGACACTCTACAAAAATCCTCCAATAAGTCCTCTTCAGTTTAAGACCCATATGTCAACTTTTGACAGATGTCCTAAAATGAAATTGGCAGGTGCTAGAAATTAGCAGGTGTTGTCTTAAATTCATCTCATGAATTAAGACAAGCCTTTTCTGAGCTGGACAAGCTTCATTTAAAATGAGAAAAATCTTCCCAAGGTTCTCTGGATGAGCCAGATCACATTTGGCTCGATAGAGATAGAAAAGATTACACGATGAGAAAGTTAGGCTCAATCGAGTGCTAGCACGATTTCCTTGAACCTAATTGGATCTTATCCAAATCAATTGGGCTAGCCCAATTGATGACATCCAGACCCTAACCCTTGTTTGTGTGACCCAGTTAGGTTCAATTCTGTATGGTAATGAGACATGTCATGATCTCATCATCGACATCATCGAAACTCCTTTCGATGGATCAGAACTCTTCTGATTCAGACAATTAAAATGATCGATCATCAAAATCATTCTAATTGCTCCTAAAATCCACTAGTGACACCTAGCAATATATGGTGGCAACCCATCAGAACTGAAGATGAACCTCTCGGTGTAGCTACCTGTGTGATTGAGTTCCTCTATCATGAGTCCCGACTGAATTAGGGTTAAGGTGAACTCGTCAAACCCAACATCAGTCATATGAATCAATCGATCGATCCGAGTCCGATGTGAAACCCCAATGAAAAACTCTTTTCCATTATTTCACTCTGTCATGGCCATGGGCTTAAGGACTCGATCTTTTGATCACCATAGGACTACTCCTCTCATCTATCGAGGTTGATAGATCCCATCTTGATGCGATCTGGTTCCTACAATGAATATGCTACAGCCAACATACACCTCAGGGTTTCGGATGGCTAGGAGATCGAGTTATGGTGTAGTCAAACTATAACACACTCAAGGTGAACCAACGATGCACCTCAGGTCAAAGAACTAGATATACAACTACAGCATCGAGCTAATCATCGACGAGAAGGTAGACTTCCTTATAACTGCTCGAGGTGGTCACGTTCAGTACTCTCGTTCTCATCGAATACCTGTACTCTCGCTCCGGTATCTCCACACCGTAGACTCAAGACTTATCTATCCTAAGAAAGCAATCGTACACCAACCTTCCGGATCGATCACCATCCTCGTGATGATCCTATGGTCAGGAGCAGTTTATGAGTTAGTTATGTAAATTCATGCCTTAAATTTTTAACTCTTGAAAATATGAATTAACATTCCCACTAACTCAAAGGATGTATCACAGACACAATGTACACAATGTGATAGAAGAATAATCTTTTATTCATTTATAGTCAAAATTATAATTTTACCCTTAGATATGTACAGGAATGTGTCAGCCGATCTGGCATCTAGGGTACACATCTAACAAACTCCCACTTGACCTAATGCCAATTGGCTACATATCTAAGTCCCATCTTGTTAAGGTGGGTTTCGATCTTCTGTTGGCCCAATGGCTTAGTCAATGGGTCTGCCACATTGTTGCTCCTAGATTGATTTTGATGATTACAAAGCAGATTGAAGGGATACAAATAATTTTAAAATGAAAAAGTCCTTATGCTCTTCAAGGGCAAAATCATAATTTTACTAAAATCCTGATTTGATAGTACCATTTGGTAGAACAAATGATTTGAAATCTATTGCTGAAAATTTCATTGTGTTTGGACTTATATTCTTGAAGTTATGAAGGTTTGAAGTGCATGAGTCGACTCATGAGTCAACTCATGGCACTGTGAGCTGATTGGCACGCAAAAATTCTCCTTGGCACGCTAGTTTTCTGGCTTGGCACGACCTGTGAGTCGACTCATGAGTCGACCCACAAGGCATGAGTCGACTCATGAGTCGACCCCTGCTAATTTGAGCCAAGAATTTCCAGAAACGCATTCTCTGGTTTTTGCAACAGAGGTCGACTCATGAGTCGACCCCTGAAGCATGAGTCGACTCATGAGTCGACCCCTGCGACGGGAAATGTCAGCAACGGCTATTTTTTTGTCCGTTTTAATTGCCATTTATGCTTCCTAAAAATCCTCTAACGGCTCTTTATCTACCTAAATTGTTTTGTCTTGCTTCTAATGCTACAAAATGCTTAAAATGATGAAAGAAATTGCAGATTAAATAGCGGATCAAACGTGAAATCAAAAAACAGAGAAGAAGAGAAGAATAGAAGAAAGGATCCAAAATTTGCAAGAAAAAGCCTGAGATCAACGAAAAATCCAAAAAGAAAAAGAGAGAGGATCCACAATATACCAGAGAGATTGTGAAAGAGAAAAGCAAAATCTTTCAAGGAGAAAATTCTTCACGCCTATTGTTTCAACCTTGATCTAGAGATCGTTCAAAGCTTTCAAGAGATCTTCAATCAACAATCAATCTCTTCTCAAGCATTCAAGCGTTCATCCACTTTGAGAAAATCTGAAAAAGGGGTTCTTCATTTGAGTAAAGCTTTTATTGTTATATTCGCTCATTTAAAGGAGCTGTTATTGTATTAATTTGTGCTCTAAATTTTCTAACTCTTTGTGAGTTTTTGTTCTTATTTTTGGAGGATTTCCAAAACAAGGAAAGGTTGATCCGAACCTGAAATTGGAGTATTTTGGGTTTACTTGTACCCGAGAAATAAATGATCTAGCTTGGGATAGCTAGTGTCGGAGTTTCCGACGTTTTGTATTCGGGTTGAATACAAAGGATAGTGGATTGAAATTTCCAAGTAGGATCTTGGGGAGTGGATGTAGGTGCAAGGTTAGCACCGAACCACTATAAATCCTTGTGTTTGTGGTGTGCTTTATCGCTTTATCTTATTCCTTTATTATATCCTTGCAATACTGCTTTTGGTAATTAATATTGATTTAAAGTCTTTGTTTTGTTCTTCATAAGTAATCAGTTGGGCTTAAAATTTTTAGAAACCCAATTCACCCCCCCTCTTGGGTTGCATAGCTGGGCAACAAGTGGTATCAGAGCCGGTGCTCTAGCCCTTCTTTGATCTAACAATCAAAAGCCAAAGATCTATGGCAACCCATGTTGGAACTTCTCTTGCCGAGGGGCAATCAACAAACCGACCTCCACTTTTCAATGGGTCTAATTACACCTATTGGAAAGCTCGGATGAAGATTTTCATACAAGCACTCGACTATGATATGTGGAGTATCATAGTGAATGGTCCTCACACACCCTTCAAGATTATAGATGGTGAGGAGTCAACCAAACCCGAGAAAGAATGGGATGAGGTTGACAAGAAATTGGCACAATTAAATGCCAAAGCCATGAATGTTCTTTATTGTGCACTAGATGCTAGTGAATTTAATCGCATTTCTACTTGTGCATCTGCTAAAGAAATATGGAATAGGTTAGAAGTCACCCATGAGGGAACAAATCAAGTAAAAGAGTCTAAAATAAACATGCTTGTACATAAATATGAATTGTTCAAAATAGAGCATGATGAGTCCATAACTGCTATGTTTACTCGTTTTACTGATATAATCAATGGTTTAAAGAGTCTTGGCAAATCTTATACTAACAGTGAACTTGTAAGAAAGATTCTCAGGTCACTGCCAAGAACTTGGGAAGCCAAGGTGACTGCCATCCAAGAAGCAAAGGACTTGAACACTCTACCTCTAGAAGAGCTTCTTGGATCCTTGATGACTCATGAACTTAGCATGAAGCAACATCAAGAGGATGAAGTCAAAAAGAAAAGAACCATTGCCCTCAAATCCATAACTTCGCCTGATTATGAAATGGATGACTCTGAAGATGAAGATCAGGATGAAGAGATGGCTCTCATCACCCGAAAATTTAAGAAGTTTCTAAGAAAAAAGAAACAGGGGATGAGAAAGAAATTCACAAAAGGGGATCAAAGCAAAGAAAAGGAGAAAGATCAACTCCCTATATGCTACGAGTGCAAGAAGCCAGGACATTTTAGATCCGAATATCCATAATTGAAGAAAGGTCCAAAGAAGTTCAAAAAGAAGGCAATGATGGCGACCTGGAGTGCGAGTGATGACTCAAGCTCCGACGAGGAAACCTCAACAGAACAAGCTAATCTGTGCCTGATGGCACATGAAAATGAGGTAACTTCTGAATCCACTAGTGAATTTACTTTTGAAGAATTGCATGAAGCATTCTATGATTCAATTGATGAATTAAAGAAACTAGGAAAGAAAAACAAAGAGCTGAAATTGAAAAATCAGTCCTTAGTGAAACAAGCTGAAAATCTTTCAATTGAAAAATTCACCTTGATTCAAGAAAATCAAAACTTAAAGGATGAAATGAACAAGCTGAAATCTATAGTAGATAAGTTCACCTTAAGTTCAAACAAACTAAATATGATCCTTGAAAATCAGAAAGCTATATATGATAAGGCTGGACTTGGTTATAAACCCCTGAAGAAACAAAAATTTCTGAAGGATATTTATTCAAGTAACAAGTCTACAAATATTACTTGTTTTAAATGTGGAAGAATAAGACATAAATCATACACATGTCTTATTAACAAATATGCAAACACAAAGAAAATATGGGTTCCAAAAGGAACCATTCTGACTAACCTGAAAGGACCCAAAAAAGCTTGGGTACCTAAGACAGAAACGTGATCTTTGCTTGCAGGTGTGTCTAGCATCTCAAGAAGGAAACAGGAAATGGTATCTTGACAGCGGATGCTCGAGACACATGACTGGTGATGAATCACAATTCATCACGCTTGATGCTAAGGATGGAGGGATGGTCACCTTTGGAGATAATGGCAAAGGAAAGATCATCGGGATAGGAAGAATGAGGGTGTTGATGATGCAGATCCACTAATAGAAGGTATGAAAGAGATCACTCTGAAAGATTCAGCAACTCCAGAAGACAAGGATCAAGAAGACGAACAAAATGAAAAAGGTGAAGAAATTCAAGAACAACCCCAAGGTACAAATGACTTACCCAAGGAATGGAGGTATGTTCACAACCACCCTAAGGAGTTAATAATTGGTGATCCTATGCATGGGGTAAAAACTCGTTCTTCACTTAGAGATGTACTTAATCATTGTGCTTTTGTATCTCAACTTGAACCTAAAACTTTTGAAGAAGCTGAAAATGATCATAACTGGATTAATGCTATGCAAGAAGAACTTAATCAATTTGAAAGAAATAATGTTTGGACCTTAGTGACAAGACCTAAAGATTATTCAATAATTGGCACAAAATGGGTCTTTAGAAACAAATTAGATGAGCATGGAAATGTAATTAGAAATAAAGCAAGACTGGTTGCTAAGGGATATAATCAAGAAGAAGGAATTGATTTTGATGAAACCTTTGCACCTGTTGCTAGATTAGAAGCTATTAGACTTCTACTTGCATATGCTTGCTTTATGAAATTCAAATTATTTCAAATAGATGTTAAAAGTGTATTTTTAAATGGATATATTTCTGAAGAAGTATATGTAGAACAACCCCCTGGATTTGAAAATCATGCTTTTCCCAATCATGTCTTTAGATTAAATAAAGCTTTATATGGTCTAAAACAAGCACCTAGAGCATGGTATGAAAGGCTAAGCAAATTTCTACTAAATAATGGTTTCTCAAGAGGTAATGTAGATACAACCCTATTTATTAAAAGAAACCAAAATGATATGCTAATTATATAAATTTATGTTGATGACATAATTTTTGGGTCTACTAATGAATCCCTTTGTCAAGACTTTGCTAAGCTTATGCAGGGAGAGTTCGAGATGAGCATGATGGGAGAACTCACCTTCTTCCTCGGACTCCAAATCAAACAATCAAAAGAGGGAATCTCCATCACCCAAAGCAAGTACACCAAGGAACTACTCAAAAGATTTGGAATGGAGAACTGCAAACCAATTGGCACACCAATGAGTCCCTCAAGTAAGCTTGACAAGGATGATGAAGGTAAAAGCGTAGACTTAAAATACTACAGAGGTATAATTGGTTCATTATTGTATTTAACTGCAAGTAGGCCTGATATCATGTTTAGTGTTTGCTTATGTGCAAGATATCAATCTAATCCTAAGGAATCTCATTTGAATGCTGTTAAAAGAATCCTTAGATACTTAAATGGTACACAAACTATAGGGTTATGGTACTCTAAGGACTCACAAATTAATTTGTTAGGATATTCAGATGCTGATTTTGCTGGATGTAAATTAGATAAAAAAAGCACAAGTGGAACTTGCCAATTTCTTAGAGTAAACCTAATCTCATGGTTTAGCAAGAAACAAAATTCGGTGGCACTGTCTACTGCTGAAGCCGAATACATTGCAGCCGGAAGTTGTTGTGCTCAAATCTTGTGGATTAAGCAACAACTCGAAGATTTTGGAATCAAACTTAATGAAACACCAATAAAATGTGATAATACAAGTGCCATAAATCTATCTAAAAATCCAATTCAACACTCAAGATCTAAACATATTGAAATAAGACATCATTTCATAAGAGAACATGTTCAAAACAAAAATGTAATTCTTGAATATGTTTGCACTGAAAATCAATTAGCCGATATCTTTACAAAGGCCCTTAGTGAGGATAGATTCTGTGAAATTAGGAGAAATCTAGAAATTCTAGATCCATTTGTCTGAAATTTCTCAATTTCCAAAGAATAGATGTCAAAAAAATCTTAGAGCTCAATTTTCAACATCTATCCTGGTCCCAAAAGCTCAGATTTATCACTCTAAAAACTTATCATTGAGCAAAATTCCTTCTCCCAAAATTTCAAATTTTTCTGGAATTTATTTGTATTTTTCCTGAATTTCTGAACTTCATGAGTCGACCCCCATGAGTCGACTCAATGGCAAACTTGTAAATCCCACAAATTTCCCACGGGCTTATTGTTTTTAAACGGGAACCCTGTTTGTGAGACGACTCATCTTCCCATCGTTCTTCTTCCAAAAGCCATCTTCTCCAACTCTTCTTGCTCCAAATACAAGGATCAATTCTGAGGCAATTCTCCCTCCTCCTCTCCACCAAAAATCGCCTCCTTCAAAAGGATTTTCTGTGCTTTCTCGCTTTGCTTGGCGCGGTTTGAACGTGCCCTAGCACTTCACTGAACTTCCAAAATCCACTTCTTTTCTCCACTAAAATTCCTCTTTACACTCTTGTGATCCCTCCTCCTCTCAATTCATGTCTTCTTGTCTGCTATTTTATTGGATATGGCTCCAAAGATGAAACTTCCCCAAAGAAGGAAATCAATCCGTGAGCCTGAGGAAATTGTCCGAAAGAAAAGGCATGCTCAGTCTTCCAGTGTTCCCGATCCAGTTTTTGTACCTGCTCAAGGTCTCTCTCAATCCTCCATAAGCCCCAGTGTAAATCTTCTTTCTGATAGAAAAGTAGAAACTGGGAAAAATATAGATTTTCGGTTCTTTGAGAAAGAAGGCTTTACTTTTGCTACCAAGATCAAAAATCAAGGATGGGAACTTTATTGCTCTCTTAAGGAAGTCACCTATGTTGATCTAGTTAGAGAGTTCTACCAGAACCTAAATTATGGAAACGGGTCAGTAACTTCAACAGTCAAGGGGATTGACATATGCTTGGATTCTAAGATATTGGGAGAAATACTTCAGTTGCCTAGTGAAGGATACTCATATATAGAACTCCCAATTAAAGAAGAAGGGATCAGAATTATCTTAGGAGAAGCTTTTTCAGGAAGTTTAAACAAATTGGAAGCAAAGCTATTATCCATTGAGATGAGGGTCCTGCATCAGATAGTTTCAAAACTCTTCTTTCCTAGGAGTGGTAGACATGACTTACTGTCTGGCAGAGATGTATGTGTCATGTTTCATGTCATCACTCAGACCCCCCTAAACCTCCCCGCACTTATGATAGAGGCCATGAGAGAAACTTTGAACAGATCCAAGGCACACTTGCCTTATGGTATGGCCCTTACTAGAGTATTTAGGAGGTTTGGAGTTAGTTGTGAGGGGGAGACACCTACCAAGCTCTCACATATGGACACTTTCAACCAACACAGCCTGCATCGAATGGGAATTACAAAGACTGTTGGTGGTTGGATTAAGGGCTCTGAAGAAAGAACTGAGGATAGAGCTGAAACAAGAGCTGAAGACAGAACTGAAGGCAGAGTAGAAGAAGAAGGTCCATCTTCTCCTGTACATGACTTCAGGGCAGCTTCACCAGATATCCAGTTCATTCCTGATACTGAGGCTGGCCCTTCTGAGTTTACTAGGATGCCCACACCAGTGTATCAACCAGAGAGCAGAGCACCTCATTCAGAGTTCAGACTGGCTGACGATCAGATCGAGTATATTTCACAGCGTGTGGCTTCTTTGCTGTCTAACCAGTGGAGTAGTACTTCTTTTGCACCTGGAGCTACCTCTTCTGATCAGACCATTACTCCCTACATCTCCACTGTATTTCAGATGATTTCAGATCAGTCCGTCAGGATCCAGCAGCTTGAGGACACAGTCTGGAGACTGACTGGCAGAGTTCTTGACTTGCAGGGGCAAGTCCTTGCATTGGCCCATCCCCAGCCACAGGAGTCTACTATTGAGGTCACAGACCTCACTGCAGAGGCTGGCAGGCTCAGAGGAGCTCTAGAAGGTGGATATGAGTTACTGAGGAAAGAAATTCGAGGATCGAGTGAGCATGCTACCACCCAGTTCACTGCTCTACTTCAATCTGTTTCCAGAGCACTGAACGTACTTGATTCTATCAGACTCATGGTATCAGCCCTAGCATCTCAGCATTCTCAGCCACCCAGTTCATCTCGCCCTCCTACTCGTGGCAGAGGCAGACGGGGTAGAGGACGCACTTCTGATCCATCATCTCCTCACCCTATATCTAATGACTCCGATCATTGACTTATCTTGATCTTTACTAGGTCCTAGGAGTTAGTATCTTGTTCTAGGATCTATACCTCGGGGCCATGTATTGACAATTAGCTGGTTGAATTTTATTTTTTAAGAACTATGTATTGAAACAATTATGATATTAATGGAATCATCTTTTACTTATATTTCTACCTCTTTGTAATGATCATATGGTTATATATTTTCTTCTTTGAAATATTGTCTTCTCCTTGTTGTTGTTTGCTGTTGATAATTGCTATATTAAGGGGGAGCAAACATCTGTGAAAAACTCTAAAGAGGAAGAAAATAAAGAATGTTTCAGAAAAAGAAAAGGAAGAGTTAACTATGTTTGATGATGTCAAAAAGGGGGAGAAATTAAACAAAAATAAAAATTGAAATTAGACAAAAAGCAAAACCCTAAATTATGAGAAAAAAGGGGAGAAATTAAACAAAAACAAAGATTGGAAGATTAAAACAAATATTGAAGAAATTAAACAAATATTGGAGAAATTAAAACAAGGATTGAAAGATTAAACAAAACTTTGAGAAATTTGGTATCGAAATTTGGTATCAGACAGAATTTAAACAAAAAGTCATCCATCAAAAGCAAAACATAAGTACAATGCAAATAAGTATTTTTTTTTTATGCTCTGATATATTTTAAAATTCAAACTTGCTCTGATACATCTTTTGAAATTTTATTCACCTTGATACATCTTAAGAAATTTGTTTTACTCTGATACACCCTACAATTTCTTTTAACTTGCTCTGATACATGATAAAATTTAATCCGATACAGTGTGAAGGTTTCTCTGATAAATTATAACATTTGATCTGATACAGTGAGAAAGTTTCTCTGATATATATATTTTTTTGCTCTGATACAGTGTGAAATTTTCTCTGACATTTGCTCTGATACAGTGTGAAATTTTCTCTGACATTTGCTCTAATACACTGTGAAATTTTCTCTGATATATTATAAAATTTTCTTGCTCCGATACATTATAAAATCTTTTCTGATATCATTGTAAAAATTATTGTTCTTGCTCTGATACATTGCAAAAGTTATTTATCTTCTCTTGCTCTGATATATCTTGAATTCAAAATGATCTAATACCCTTTTCAAATCTTTAAGAAAATGGACAAACTATTTTTGCATTTATATTACATGCCAAAAGAATCATATTCTTTTCAAGCATATACACCTATAATGGATTCTTTTGAAATTAATGCATTAACATAAATATTTTTGTTCAAATATTTTGTCATCATCAAAAAGGAGGAGATTGTTGCTCCTAGATTGATTTTGATGATTACAAAGCAGATTGAAGGGATACAAATAATTTTAAAATGAAAAAGTCCTTATGCTCTTCAAGGGCAAAATCATAATTTCATTAAAATCTTGATTTGATAGTACCATTTGGTAGAACAAATGATTTGAAATCTATTGGTAAAAATTTTATTGTGTTTGGACTTATATTCTTGAAGTTATGAAGGTTTGAAGTGCATGAGTCGACTCATGAGTCAACTCATGGCACTGTGAGCTGATTGGCACGCAAAAATTCTCCTTGGCATGCTAGTTTTCTGGCTTGGCACGACCTGTGAGTCGACTCATGAGTCGACCCACAAGGCATGAGTCGACTCATGAGTCGACCCCTGCTAATTTGAGCCAAGAATTTCCAGAAACGCATTCTCTGGTTTTTGCAACAGAGGTCGACTCATGAGTCGACCCCTGAAGCATGAGTCGACTCATGAGTCGACCCCTGCGATGGAAAATGTCAGCAACGGCTATTTTTTTGCCCATTTTAATTGCCATTTATGCTTCCTAAAAATCCTCTAACGGCTCTTTATCTACCTAAATTATTTTCTCTTGCTTCTAATGCTACAAAATGCTTAAAATGATGAAAGAAATTGCAGATTAAATAGCGGATCAAACGTGAAATCAAAAAATAGAGAAGAAGAGAAGAATAGAAGAAAGGATCTGAAATTTGCAAGAAAAAGCCTGAGATCAACAAAAAATCCAAAAAGAAAAAGAGAGAGGATCCACAATATACCAGAGAGATTGTGAAAGAGAAAAGCAAGATCTTTCAAGGAGAGAATTCTTCACGCCTATTGTTTCAACCTTGATCTAGAGATCGTTCAAAGCTTTCAAGAGATCTTCAATCAACAATCAACCTCTTCTCAAGCATTCAAGCGTTCATCCACTTTGAGAAAATTCAAAAAAGAGGTTCTTCATTTGAGTAAAGCTTTTATTGTTATATTCGCTCATTTAAAGGAGCTGTTATTGTATTAATTTGTGCTCTAAATTTTCTAACTCTTTGTGAGTTTTTGTTCTTGTTTTTGGAGGATTTCCAAAACAAAGAAAGGTTGATCCGAACTTGAAATCGGAGTGTTTTGGGTTTACTTGTACCCGAAAAACAAGTGATCTAGCTTGGGATAGCTAGTGTCGGAGTTTCCGACGTTTTGTATTCGGGTTGAATACAAAGGATAGTGGATTGAAATTTCCAAGTAGGATCTTGGGGAGTGGATGTAGGTGCAAGGTTAGCACCGAACCACTATAAATCCTTATGTTTGTGGTGTGCTTTATTGCTTTATCTTATTTCTTTATTATATCCTTGCAATACTGCTTTAGGTAATTAATATTGATTTAAAGTCTTTGTTTTGTTCTTCATAAGTAATCAGTTGGGCTTAAAATTTTTAGAAACCCAATTCACCCCCCCTCTTGGGTTGCATAGCTGGGCAACACACATTGTCTGTGGAGTCGACTCTCTTGACCTCGACATAACCCTTTTCGAGGTAATCACGGATCAGATGGAATCGCCGCTCGATGTGCTTGGACTTCTGGTGAGACCTTGGCTCCTAAGCTAGGACTATGGTGCCATTATTGTCGCAGTAAAGAGGGATGGCATCCGATGACATCACTCCAAGCTCTGCGGCAAACTTCTTATACCAGAATGCCTCCTTCGTAGCTTCCGATGCAGCAATGTACTCTGCCTTCATGGTGGAATCTGCAATCACCATTTGCTTGGAACTCTTCCAGCTAACTGCACCACCATTACAAATGAACAGACTCCCAGATGTCGACTTTCGATCATCTATATCAGACATAAAGTCTGAGTCTGTAAATCCCTGAATCTGGAGTTCTCTATTCTCAAAGACTAGAAACATATCCTTAGTCCTTCTCAAGTACTTAAGGATACATTTCACAGAAGTCCAGTGCTCTTCGCTTGGATTCGACTAATATCTGCTTGTGACACTCACAGCATGGGCTATATCAGGTCGTGTACATAGCATGGCATACATGAGGCTCCCTATTGCCGAAGCATAAGGGATCTTGCTCATGCATTCAATCTCCTCAAGTGTGCTAGGGCACATCTTCTTGGAGAGATGCATGCCATGTCTAAAAGGCAATAAACCTCTTTTGGAGTTTTCCATGCTAAACCTCTTTAGCACCTCCTCTATGTACATCTTCTGTGAAAGTCCCAGCATCCTATTTGGTCTATCTCTATAAACCTTAATACCCGTATAAAGGATGCCTCTCCTAGATCTTTCATAGAGAACTCCTTAGACAACCATATTTTGACAGAGGTCAACATGGGAATGTCATTCCCAATTAGGAGGATGTCATCCACGTACAATACGAAGAAGACAACTGTGCTCCCACTGACCTTTTTGAATACACATGGTTCCTCCTCGTTCTTGATGAAACCAAATATTTTGATCACATCATTGAAACGAGTATTCCAACTCCGAGATGCTTGCTTAAGTCCATAAATGGACCTTTGCAGCTTGCAGACCTTGTGATCAACATCACTGGATGTGAATCCAAGCGGCTGTTCCATATAGATATCTTCCTCAAGATGTCCATTTAAGAACACCATTTTCACGTCTATCTGCCATATTTCATAATCGAAATAGGCTGCAACAGCAAGCAATGTACGGATGGATTTTAGCATGGCTACGGGTGAGAAGGTATCTTGATAGTCAATGCCTTTGCGCTGACTACAACCTTTCGCTACGAGCCTAGCCTTGAATGTCTCCACATTTCCATCTGCACCTATCTTTCTCTTGAAGATCCATTTACACCCAATAGGTACAATACCTTTAGGTGGATCTACCAAGGTCCAGACTTGGTTTGAGTGCATCGAGTCAATTTCTGATCTCATTACCTCTAACCATTTCTCGAAATCGATATCTGATATCACCTCGTCATAGGTCTTGGGATCATCACCATGAACTCCATTTTTTGTGAGGAACATTTTCTCTACATCCTCTTGTATGGTACCTAGGTACCTTTCAGGAGGATGGGAAACCCTAATCGATCTACGAGGTGGAAGAGGTTGTGTTAGGACTGGTTCTAATTGATTGAGTTCCTCAGGTTCTTTAGCTCGTTGCTCTTGGGAGACATTCTCCTTGAGCTTAATTATTCTTCCGATGCCACCATCTTGAATAAACTGTTTTTCAAAAAAAAAAGTATTTCGACTCACAATCACATTGTGGTCTTTCGAAATATAAAAATAGTATCCTAATGACTCTTTAGGATATCCTATGAATCGAGCTCTAAAAGACCTGAACTCTAACTTGTCCATCTGCTGTCTCTTGACATGAGCCGGACAACCCCAAATTCTGAGATGATTCAGACTTGACTTCTTACCATGCCATATCTCATACGGTGTGGTAGGAACGGTTTTAGAGAGAACCCTATTCAATACATAAATTGCTGTCATGAGACAATGTCCCCAAAGAAAATCAGGGAGGTCTGTGAAGCTCATCATGGAATGGACCATATCTAATAGGGTCCGATTTCTCTGTTCTGAAATCCCGTTGAGTTGAGGCGTTCCAGGTAGAGTTCATTGTAAGACTATGCCATTGTCCTTAAGATAGTCTAGGAATTTCCGACTAAGGTATTCACCTCCTCGATCTGATCGAAGAACCTTAATGGGCTTTCCTGTTTGTTTTTCTACCTCATGTCTAAATTCTTTGAACTTTTCAAAGGCTTCAGACTTGTGTTTCATTAGAAACACATACCCGTACCTAGACATATCATCGGTAAAGGTAATGAAGTAGACAAAGTTGCCTCTAGCCGGCACATCAAATGGGCCACACACATCCGTATGTACTAGGGCAAGTAGGTCTGTGGCCCTTTCCCCATGTCCCACAAAAGGGAGCTTGGTCATTTTGCCTTGAAGGCATGATTCACAAACTGGATATGACTCAAAAGTCAACGGACTCAGTAGCCCGAATTTCTTCAATTTGTTAACCCTGTCTTCCACTATATGACCTAGCCTTAGGTGCCACAGATACTTATCATTTAGACTATCTCTAGGCCTTTTAATTTCTATGGCATTCATATTTTGCTCAATATTAAAAATAGATACATCAACATGTAATTGATAGAGACCATTAATAACAAAACCATTTGCAACTTTATTTTTTTTAATAAAAAATGTTACAATGGTCCTTATGAAAGCTAATCACATAGCCTTCTTGTGCTAAACATGAAACAGAAATCAAATTCCTGCTTGCTGCAGGCACATAATAACAGTCTCTTAAAACTAAATCTAATCCTAATGGTAATCACAGAGGGTAGGTTCCCATGGCCACGGTAGCAACTCTTGCTCCGTTTCTAACGCGCAGGATCATCTCCCCATCCCTCAGCCTCCTGCTCTCCTCAAGACCCTGCATAGAAGTGCACAAATGAGCACTAGAACCAGAGTCAAGTACCCAACTAGATGCAGAAGAAACCGTAAGGTTAGATTCAATAATGAGCATACCTCCAGAAGGACCATCCTTCTTGTTCTTCAGGGTGGCCAGGTACTGAGGACAGTTTCGCTTCCTCTTCTTTCCATCCACCTTCTACTTCTTCGCAGACTTCTTTTTCTTTCCAAAAGACTTTCTCTTGGAAGAAGTCCGCTCCACAGTAAGAACTGAGCCTTTTGAACCTTTCATTGAAAGCTCAACCGTAACCAGCATATTCATTAACTCGGCCAAGATACATTGCATCTTATGCATATGAAAGTTCATGATGAACTGACCATATGCATCGAACAAGGACTGAAGGATCACATCAATCTAAAAATCCTTATCTAAGATGATACCGAGCTTCTCAAGCTCCTCAAGATCCTTGATCATTATCAAACAATGATCTTGGACTGACTGCCCATCACGCATCTTGGCCTTAAAAAGTCTTTGACAGACTTGATACTTGGCTGCGCGACTCTGTTCACCAAACAACTCTTGTAGGTGAGCCAACATTTGGTGGGTAGTCAAAATATTTTCATGTTGGCACTACAAGTCATCAGACATTGCACCCAACATGTAGTACCTGGCTTTGTTATCATCGTCCGTCCACTTTTTCAGAGACGCTCTCTGTTCAGCAGTCGGACATGCTGGCATGGCAGGTGGGTTCTGGTCCAAGATATGAGTCAATTTTTTGAAACCCAAAATAATTCTGTAGTTCCTCAACCAGTCCTTAAAATTTGATCCAGTCAGTCTATGAGTGTCTAAATTTTGGTCAGGGGGTTTGAGGCAGACATGTTTCATGTAGAGAGTCGAAAGTTTCTAGTTAGATTTTGTAATCAGACTCAACCAATTTATTTAAATTTTTATTTTTAAACAAATTAAGCTCTCACTATTTTCTCAGATCCCTACACTCCCTTGGTAGAGATGTGAAAATCTTCATGATTAGTGATTTCTAGTGGGTGGTGTGGTCTTACCGATTGGCTCATCACCTCACTTAACAGTTATTGATGATGGGTCAACCGATGAGTGGACAACTCTTGTCCAATGATTCTCTAATCATGGTGCACCCAAAACTTGGTCTCTAATTCATGGAGCTCACCGTATCTAAGATATTGCTCCAATCCTTAGTTAAGCCAAATCCACCATTTGTACGAACTAGATTCCTGATTGGGTCTCTCACCGTATCCAGAATATTGAGCCCAACCCATCCTCTAATCTGTAGCATCCAATGCCTAATGGACATGGTTGTATCTTCCCGGTGCAACTGAGCCACTGTAACCAGCCGAGAACAATCAACCCCGGGAAGGACCCGCACATCCACAATGGTGGAAGACCTAGACTTAATATTTTCTTAGGAAGATTTGATTTAGGTCTCTTTAAACTTGACTTGATATAGTAATAACAATTATGACTAACTTAATGGCATGGGTTAGCTCGAATTGTTAGCCACCTCAAATCAGAACTGGGTCGACACATATGGCCAGGTAAGTGAGACCGGTGGAAGGGATATACCATTAACTCGACAAGAACGCATTCGAATTGAGTAGCTCCAATTAAAAACCAATCAGTCACATCTGCTAAACTTACCTGAGACACCAAATTATTGAACCAGAACTAATTGGGTTAGCCTACAATCCAGACTCTAACCTCTGAGCCAAATTAGGTCTTAACTTGATCGAGTCATATCTAAATATGATTCGACCTTGACCCAGACTTAATCCTATTAGGCTGGTCAATTATTAGCTTTCATGATCCCACCTAACAACTCTTGATTCGATTTGATCAACCGCTAGACCTAATTGAGCTACCCAAGCCCGAACCCAATTTTATGAAAATGTCTTAGATCTGAAATTCTCAATTTTAGACCTAATTTAATTTCATAAACTTAATACATTAATTAAGTTTGGGTTCATAAACAAAGCATGTATAATAAATCCTAGGGTTTCAGGATCTAGGGTTTTGCAGAAAAGTAAGTTTTGATTTCTGATTAAGGATGAACGCCGGCACCCCTACACGTCATATGAACACCCCATTGAATGGGAGGAGAGGGCCTTTAAACCCTACTTCATTCTTATGACTGGACGGCCATGAGGAATACCTTAACCAGAAATATAAATTTAACTACAAAACTAGTTAGATCTAAATTAACATATCTCATATACAATTTAAGATCTAACTAATACATGCTTTGCATACATCTCATGTATCAAAAATCAATCTAATTAACATACTTTCAGATCTGATACATCACATATAATATCTAAAAAATAAGATTTAAATTGAACTATTCAAAATTAAATCTATTCTAGACAAGTTACTAGATCAGTTCTACAACTAGTCTAGGCATGTAACAGATTATTTTTATGAAAAAATTAAAATTTTATTTTCTATTTTTTGATCTGATTATAACACTTATAACATCAAAAAAATAGAGAATAAATTAGATTTAATTCATATTTTAATCTCATTAAAATACAAAATTTAAGACTATTCATGGATTCAACTAATCCTAGTCTAGTCATGCATCTCATGCATGTTAGATCATCTTAGATTTAATTTTAAATAATTTAATTTTAGATTTATCATATCTGATGTGATATCTAAAATTATTTAAATATTAAATAAATTAAAATTAAAATCAGATCTAAATTAGATCTGAAATAGAGCCAACAACCTGGCTCTGATACCACTTGAAGGAAAAACCGCTTTTTCCTGTGTAGGATCTTCCAGATTTCATCAAATCTGGGATGGAATAAATTTTAAATTTTTATCCTAACTATTTTAAATCTAATATTATTAGATTAATTTTATTATCTGATATTTTAATTTTAAAATTAAATCTAAAAGTATGAGAAAGATAGACATATCTCAAGGGTAATCTAATTACCCTGTAGATGATCGCAGCACTGCCTGAGGTTCTGATGTAGCCACGCAAGCACCTGGCCTCTACCAGTATCTACTTAGGTAGGATCTGAACATCTTCTCCTCATAATTCTATGTCCAAAAATCAGATCAATATCTGATTTGAAAGTACTTCAGAACTCTTTCTGAAGTTGGAGCAGCAGCCTGTCGAAGATGTCCTGCAGCCTTCTGTTCCAGGCATCACCACGCCTTGCACCTATGCCAGATGAACGTCCAACTCCTTGGACGTGAAGAGGGGAGAAAGAAGAGAAGGGAGGATGTGGAGAAGAGGGGAGGGGGTGGCAGTCAATGGGTTTTTTGCACAAAACAAATTCTGCCCCGAAACCCTAGGTGCAGCAGGGTTTATATAGACCCTGTATGCTGCGCAGTGCCACATCATTCGACCAATCAAAAAAACTCCAATAAATTCTGAAAAATTTTGATTGGTGAAGTGATGTTATCTGATCATATCAAATAAGAATCCCCATGCTCTCTCCTATGTTGGCACCAACAATGGATAGGCTCAAATAAGGTGGTGCCAAAGAGTCCAAGTTTATCAGGACTCTTTGGTTCTTATCCATTTGGGGCGCCCACTTAAATCCAATTGGGCTCATGCCATAATCTGATTATGGCACCCAATTTGATTAGGTTTAGGCATGTGGACATCCACAAAAATTCTCCAATAAGTCCTCTTCAGTTTAAGACCCATATGTCAACTTTTGACAGATGTCCTAAAATGAAATTGGCTGGTGCTAGAAATTAGCAGGTGTTGTCTTAAATTCATCTCATGAATTAAGACAAGCCTTTTCTGAGCTGGACAAGCTTCATTTAAATTGAGAAAAACCTTTCCAAGGTTCTCTGGATAAGCCAAATCACATTTGGCTCGTAGAGACAGAAAAGATTACACGAGGAGAAAGTTAGGCTCAATCGAGTGCTAGCACGATTTCTTTGAACCTAATTGGATCTTATCCAAATCAATTGGGCTAGCCCAATTGATGACATCCAGACCCTAACCCTTGTTTGTGTGACCCAGTTAGGTTTAATTCTGTATGGTAATGAGATATGTCGTGATCTCATCATCGACATCATCGAAACTCCTTTCGATGGATCAGAACTCTTCTGATTCAGACAATTAGAATGATCGATCATCAAAATCATTCTAATTGCTCCTGAAATCTACCAGTGACACCTAGCAGTATATGGTGGCAACCCATCAGAACTGAAGATGAACCTCTCGGTGCAGCTACCTGTGTGATTGAGTTCCTCTATCATGAGTCCCGACTGAATTACGGTTAAGGTGAACTCGTCAAACCCAACATCAGTCATATGAATCAATCGATCGATCCGAGTCTGATGTGAAACCCCAATGGAAATTTTTTTTCATTATTTCACTCTGCCATGGCCATGGGCTTAAGGACTCGATCTTTCGATCACCATAGGACTACTCCTCTCATCTACCGAGGTTGATAGATCCCATCTTGATGCGATTGGTTCCTACAATGAATATGCTACAGCCAACATACACCTCAGGGTTTGGATGGCTAGGAGACCGAGTTATGGTGTAGTCAAACTATAACACACTCAAGGTGAACCGACGATGCACCTTAGGTCAAAAAACTAGACATACAACTGCAGCATCGAGCTAGTCATCGACGAGAAGGTAGACTTCCTTATGACTGCTCAAGGTGGTCACGCTCAGTACTCTCATTCTCAATGAATACCTGTACTCTCGCTCTGGTGTCTCCACACCGTAGACTCAAGACTCATCTACCCTAAGAACGATCGTACACCAACCTTCCGGATCGATCACCATCCTCGTGATGATCCTATGGTCAGGAGCAGTTTATGAGTTAGTTATGTAAATTCATGCCTTAAATTTTTAACTCTTGAAAATATGAATTAACATTTTCACTAACTCAAAGGATGTATCACAGACACAATGTACACAATGTGATAGAAGAATAACCCTTTTATTCATTTATAGTCAAAATTATAATTTTGCCCTTAGATATGTACAGGAATGTGTCAGCCGATCTGGCATCTAGGGCACACATCTAATACTAATAACCTAAATAAATTAGATTCATTAAACTCCAATTGTTGGATGTCTAAGATTTTGGATCAATTGAATTAGGGTGCAAGTCCCTAATTAATATTTCTTGATAGTTATTATAGGGCGCCACCTTGATTTGATCAAGTTGGGCGTGTCCCATGATTAGAGAGCATGTGGACCTATATGGGGCATCTCTTGGGTGTGAAATAACAGGTGCAAGGGCTCCAAGAGTTGGTGCCTAATAGGATTTTTAATGTAAATTAAATAACTTAAGTTATTAGAAAAATCAATGCAAGTAGGACTTGTATTATGAGATTAAATAGGATTCAATCCTCATGCCTATTTAAAGAGATCTCCCTAAGGTTTCTAGAGCATCCAACCAGCAAGCCCCACACCACAAAGAGATCCCCCCATGCCCTCTCTTCCTCTCCCTTTCTCTTCTCCCCTTGGGCATCCCGCACGTCCTCCTTATTTGGGGCGTCCTATCTTTCTCACGCCCAAGCTGTTGGGCATCCCATCTTTTGCTAGTTTCTGATGTTTGGTAGCAGCACAAAATAAGGTAGAAAGGAAAGAGAAGAAGATGAGAAGAAGATAAGAAGAAGATCAAGGAAAGAGATTAAGTGTTGATCATGATCCATGCTTCGTTCAGATTCAGTAGGCTGAATTTTCTTAGAGAAGAAAATTTAACTTGAAGAGGGCTGTTCCAAGCTGATCTCGAATGGATACCCTAGAGACCGGATACTTGTGCGGCTAGAAGATAACCTCTTCTCTTCCAGATCCAGATTTGAAGAAAGAGATTGCGATACAGGTATGTGATTTGATCACAAACTAAATTTCAGCATATGTCAATTTTAGCACATGAACTAGATCCTTGTGGTTTTATATTTTTATGCATGCTTGATTCAGATTAAAAGTGTTTTAATCTTATATTCCATTACGATGTTTATAAAATAAAATTTTGAAATACACATGCATGCCCCAAACCTCAAATTCTAATAATAAGATAGAGATTTGATCATCCTTCTTTAGCCCATAAATCACTTTCTTACATCTACATAATCTAACTTTTAAATAAAATTTATTAGACACTAGCCCTAGGGACATCCAAGCTTATTAGGATATGAAAACCTAAGAGTAGGATCGGGTTCAAGTTGGTTAGCCTGTCAATGTCTAGAAAGTAGTTCAGAAATTACATTCCGAAAAAAGATGGTTATCTAATTAGGTCCGTTGCGAAAGCACGGAGAGCCTCCTACCAATCTTACGCTTACCTGACTGATTCGGTTAGTCGATTTCAAACTTGGAGTACTCAAAGGCAACCTTGATAGTTAGGAGCTGTCTAGAGTTAGGAGAATCTTTGTTAGGATTCTTCTTCTTTTCTTTTCCCTTTTTTTGATTGAAAACTTGATTGAAAACAATATAAAAAAAATTCAAAAAAATTCAAAAAAATAGAAGACAAAGTGAATTCTCCACTTCTTTCATAGAGAAGAGTGTCAGATCAATTAGTAAGAATTGATTCTATTTCTATTTTAAACCTAATAACTTCTACAATGGGAGAACCTAATCAGCCCCAAACCCTTAAAGATTTATGTTATCTAGTGGATTCCATCCAACCTTCTTGTATGAGGTTGCCCCAACCCACCATAAATAACTTTAAAATTAAACCTCAAATTATCAATATGCTTCCAAAATTTATGGGAATAGAGGATGCATACATCTTCATTAGAGAGTTTGAAGAGATTTGTGCAACCATGAGACTATAACAACTGTCATAGGACAAGATTAAGCTAAGACTGATCAATTTTGTCCTTAAAGACAATGCTAAAAAGTGGCTCTATAGTCTTCCAAACTAATCTATCACAACCTAAGAGGGCTTTGTAAGAGTATTCCTAAAAAAGTTCTTTCCCCGTCACTAAATAGCTAGGATTATGAATGAGATAAACCAATTTTACTAACTAGCTAGTAAATCATTCTGGAAATACTTCGATTGCTTTAAGAATCTCTTGACCCAATGCCCACACCATGGAATAGAGACCTGGAGATTATGCTAGATAATTTATAAAGGGCTAGATTTAAATTCTAGAACCATTTTAGACTTCATGTGCGAGGGTCAATTTATGTACAAAAAATCCACTGAAGCCTGACAATTTCTAGAAGATCTAGCTGAGAAGAATTTACAATAAAAAATAACTAGAAAACCTGAGAGACCGACACCTTCGAGAAGTGGAATACATCAAATTCAGACTTTTCTAGTTACAGAGGCCAAAATTACAACTTTAGCACGTAGGTTAAAGCCTTAGAGCTATAGAGACCAACTAGTGTGAACCAAGTTTCTGCACTCATGTGCAATGCATGTAGTGCACCAGACCATGTCCTTGAGGAATGCCCCTTCATGATGAACTCAATAGAGAATGGATGTGCACAGGTAAATGCCACATACCAGAGACCAGTGAACAAACCCTATGCACCCACATATAACCCAGAATGGAGGAATCATCTAAACTTCTCATGATCACAGAACCTAAATATAGGCGGTCCTAGCTTCAACCAGTAAAATCTAAGGCCTAACCCTATGATAAACAACCCACCAGGCTTCAATAATAATGAAAAAAAAATAGTTCTCTAGAGAAAAGCCTAGAAGTCCTGACCAAATCCAATGCTATCACCAATGCCATGCTGAGCAATTTCATACAAACCGCAAGCCAACTCATAAATACAACACCCAAGCTATAGTCTGTTTGAAAATGTAGGTGGGTCAGCTAGCCTCTGCTATGAGTGAGAGAGAATAAGGTAGGCTACTTAACCAACCTGAGCCCAATCCAAAAAATCAAAATGGTCCACGATCCCAACAAGAAAATCAAGTCAACTATGCGAATGCTATTCACACCTTAAGAACTGAGAAGCAAGTGGACAATAAGGTAGGTACATTTGATGAGAAAAAAAATTACTTACTAAATCATCTTATGAACAACCCACCTTATAAACTCAAGCTCCTGAAACTGATAATACACCAAGCCTCGAATCCATAATTTTAAAGCTTCTTTTCTAAATCGACTAAGGTTTAATAAAAAATTAAAATATTTGGATAAAATATTAGAGGTGTTTAAGCAAGTCCAAGTAAATATCTCTCTTCTAAATATGATTAAACAAGTTCAGACCTATGCTAAATTTTTAAAAAATCTTTGTACTAAGAAAAGGACCACCAATATATCCAAGAGAGTATTTTTAGTGTAAATATGAGCTCGTACTTGTCTAGCCATGTGCCAATAAAATATAAGGATCCGAATCTTCGATAATTTCATGTGATATTGGAGAGACCCATATTGAGAAGGTCTTGCTAGATTTAGGGGTTAGTGTAAATATTCTTCTTTTTCAGTTTATAAGTAACTAGGGTTAGAAAAATTTCAGCCGACAAGAATCACAGTACAATTAGCAAATAGATCTCTTAGGATCTCTAAGAGAATGGTAGAGGATGTTTTAATCAAGATTATAATTTTATCTTTCTTATTGATTTCATCATCTTAGAGATCGAACCATTGCAAATCCCAAGGGTTATATCCCTTTATTTTAAGAAGACCATTCTTAACTACTACGAATGTTGAAATCAACTATCGAAATAGACTTATGAAGCTATTTTGTGAGAACATGACCATTGAATTGAATAAATTCAATCTAGAATAGGAATCCACCCAGCATGCTGATGTAAATATAATTCAAGATAAAATTTATGAACCCATTGACATTAGCGATGAGAAAATCGACCTCGAGTCTAGTTTCTGGCCAACTTATAAACCTGAGGACATCAATGAAATTCTTATAGACAATAGGACTAGCCAGAGATAAGAGCCTCCCACTGAACCAATCATAGAAATAGTTAAACCATCACCTAAACATCAATAGAGGAGGCACCCAAATTAGAATTGAAACCCCTCCTGAGCACCTTAAGTATGCATATTTAGGTCCAGAGAAAATGTTACCAATAATTATCGCATCAGACCTAAATCCTAAATAAGAGGAGTTGTTAGCAATCTTGAGAGAGAATAGAGAAGCAATAGATTGGACCATGATCGATATTAAAGGAATAAGTCCTTTCATAGTTCAACACAGGATACATCTAGAAGAAAAGGCCAAACCAACTAGAGATGCCCAGAGAAGACTTTACCTAACCACAAAGGATGTAGTCAAAAAAAAAATCTTAAAGTTACTTGATAATGGAATTATCTATCCCATCTCTGATAGCTCATGGGTTAGCCCTGTACAAGTAGTACACAAAAAGTCCGAGATAATGATGGTCCAGAATGAAGCAAACAAACTTATCCCAACTAAGACCCAAATGGGGTGGAGGGTTGTATAGACTATAGAAAACTAAATGCTGCGATAAGAAAAGATCATTTTCTATTATAGTTTATTGATCAAATATTAAAAAAATTAGGCGGACAAGAGTTCTACTATTTTTTTGATAGATACTCCGGCTATAATCAGATCCCAATAGCCCTCGAGGATCAAAAAAAGACTACATTCACTTATCCATTTGGAACCTTTGCTTATAGGCGTATGCCCTTTGGGTTATGTAATACACCGCAACCTTCCAGAGATGCATGATCAATATTTTTTCTGATATGCTTGAATGATTTTTAAAATTTTTATGAATGACTTTTCTATCTTTGGCCCTACCTTCTCTGAATGCTTGATCATCTGAGATTAGTCTTAGAAAGATGTAAGGAGAAGCACTTAGTTCTCAACTGAAAAATGTCAATTCATAGTTAGAGAAAGGATAATTTTTGACCATATAGTTTCAAAAAAGAAATTAAAGTGGACAAAGTCAAAGTAGACCTGATTGCAAGTCTTCCATCATCCAAGTCTGTCAAAAAAATTCATTCATTTTTAGGACATGCTGAAGAGCAGATGAAGGATAAGGGACTTCCTCTAGATTAGTAATTAGAAGATCAAAGAGGCTCAAAAAATTAGGATTCCCTAGATTGAAAAGAGTTCGTACCAAGCCATGAGGAAAGAAAAAGAAGGCACTTGCGCATTTTTTGAACTTCACTTTCTTCCATTTTTTCCAACTTCCTATGCTTGAAGTGAAGATCCACAAACGAATTGGATTTACTAGATGATCTTATTTCCTATTCTTAACTATTCCTCCCAAGCTATCGATGCTTAGCGCTCTGAGAACTTCGAAAGCAAAGATCTTATACTGCCTAGGATTACCGGCTCATCTATAGAAGATTCATTGCCAATTTCAGTAAAATGGCTCACCCATTAACAAATTTGTTAGTAAAAGAAATTAAGTTTGAGTTTATTCCCGAGTGCTTAGAGTCTTTTGAATTCTTTAAAAAGCATTTATTTCAGCTCCCATCATTCATCTCCTATCTGGTCTGAACCTTTTGAACTCATGTGTGATGCATCCAATCATGCTGTGGGTACTGTTTTAGGTCAAAGAATTAATAAGCTATCTAGAGTTATTTACTATGCGAGCAAAATCTTAAATGATGCACAGCTTAATTACACTGCCACTGAAAAAAATTTTTGACCGTTGTATTTGCTCTAGAAAAATTTAAGTCCTATTTGGTTGGATAACAGAATATTGTCTATACTGACCACTCAGCCATTAGATATCTTCTAGCAAAGAAAGATGGCAAGATGCGCTTGATATGATGGATCTTACTTCTTCAAAAATTTGACCTAAAAATTAAAAACAAAAAAAGAATAGAGAATGCAGTAGCTGATCACTTATCTCGAATCATAGTCACACTATCTAGGGAACCACCCATCAATAAATTTTTTCCTGATGAACAGCTCATGTCTGTGTCCACTGAACCATGGTATGCCGATATTGTCAACTATTTAGCCATTGATAAAGTTCTTTCTCACTGAACCACTCAGGACAGACATAAATTCTTTGTCCAAGTAAAGCATTTCATTTGGGATGATCCATACCTTTTTAAACAGTGTCCTGACCAAATCATTAGAATGTGTGTCCCGGACAATGAGATTAGAAGTATTTTATCTTTCTGTCATGATCAAGTATGTGGTGATCATTTGCATCCAAAAAAATAACTGCCAAAGTCCTCCAATGTGGATTTTATTAATCTAATTTATTTAAGGATGCACACAAGTACTATAGAAGTTGTGTTCGATGCAACAAATGGGGTGAATCACCAAGAAAACATGATGCCTTTCAACCCAATCTCGGTGGTTAAAATTTTTTATGTGTAAGGGATCAATTTCATGGATCCATTTTCAAACTCATTTAGAAATGAATAAATTTTAGTAGCTGTCGACTATATCTTAAAGTAGGTAGAAGCTATTCCTATAGATCTACAGATAGCAAAGTGATTATAAAATTTCTAAATAAAATATTTTTTTCTGCTTTAACACATCTAGAGCAACATTAGTGATCGGGGGATACACTTTTGCAACAGATCCTTTGCCATAATAATGAAAAAATATAATGTCACTCATAAGTTGACCACACTTATCACCCTCAAACTAGTGGGTAAGTAGAAGTGTCCAACAGACAGATTAAATAAATTCTGAAGAAGACTGTTAATGCCAATAGAAAGGATTGATCTTTAAAACTAGTTGATACACTATGGGCATACCGAACCACCTTAAGACCAACCTAAGAATGTCTCCCTATAGGACTGTATTTGAAAAATTTTGCCACTTGCCTGTTGAACTAGAGCATAAACTCATGTGGGCCATTAAAAATTTAAATATAGACTTGAACATAGCAAAAAATCATAGAAAGCTTTAAATTAATGAATTAGAAGAACTTAGAAATGAAGCTTACGAGAATGCTAGGATGTACAAAGAACAAACCAAAGTATTCCATGATGAAGCAATTATGAGAAAATCTTTTACTCCTGGATAAAAAGTTCTCTTGTATAATTCTAGATTACACCCATTTTCTAAAAGCTTAGGTCTAGATGGATAGGACATTCTTAGTTAAAGAAGTCTTCCTACATGGAGCTATAAAAATTGAAAATCCAAGCAATGATACTTTATTTAAAGTAATGGTCAAAGATTAAAACTATTCTTGAAACTGTCAAAAAATCTTTTAACGAAGCCATGGTTCTCTATGAAGCAACTTATTTTGATTAATTTGCTTGCAATATTTTGTCTGGCTGAAGACATTAACCTTAGCACTTCTAGGAGGCAATTCAATTTCTTTAAACTAATATCTTTTCTATTGAATAAATAGAGATACCCATCTTCAAATTTCAGACTTTCAAGCTGTTGCTCCTTGAATTGATTTTGATGATTACAAAGTATTTGAGGGGGTTACTAATGATTTTGGCTTGAAAAAAGATTTATTGTATTTCAGGGACAAATCATAATTTTACCAAGTTCTGATTCGGAAGTCTCAAGAGTAAGAACATAAGATTTGTAATCTATTGGAGGTAATTTTAATATTTTTGAATATATATTTTGAAAGAAAATTATATTTATATATTTGAGTCATCCCATGAGTCGACTCATGGCAAAAGAGGCTGAACGACATGCTGAATTCTTTGGCTGGCACACTCTGTGAGTTGACCCCATAAGTCGACCCCTGAGCATGAGTTGACCTCTACTGCTGTGTAGGCCAAAATTACAGAACATCATTTTCTATTTTGTACCACAGAAGTCGACCCCATGAGTCGACTCATGAGCATGAGTCGACCCCTGTGAGGAAAAATTCACAACGGCTAGTTTTCAACTCATTTTGGCTGTATTTAATGCCTATTTAATATGCTCCAACAGCTCTATTTTAGTCCAGATTACTCTCCACCATTATTTGAAGTTATAAAAGGTACTTAAAGGAGAAAATCAACAAAGTTTTGAAAAGATTCTTCAAGCATTCATTTCAACCCTAAGCAAGAGCCCTCTTAAAAGTTCAAGAAGATTTTATTTCAAGTTACCAACCCGTTAAGAGCTCATTCAAGTCTTCAACTACCTTGAGAAAAATCAAAAGAGCTTCATTTTTATTGTGTAAAATTATTTAAAGTTTTATTTGCTCATTAAAGGAGCTACATCTGTATTTTTGTGTGATTAACTACTATACTCTATTTTGAGTTGATATTTTATTTTGGAAGGGTTCCAAAATATGAAAAGATTGATCCGAACCTTGAATCGAATTGTATTGGGTTGGCTTGTATCCGAAAAATAAGTGTTCTAGCTTGGAATAGCTAGAGTCAAGGTTCCGACGTTGTATTCGGGTTGAATACGGTTTAGTAGATTTGAATTCTCAATCAGAGCTTGGAGACTGGATGTAGGTGCAAGGTTGGCACCGAACCACTATAAATCTTTTTGTTTGTATTGTACTTACTTACTTCCTTTTAAATTTTCTTATTTTTTGCATTCTTACATCCAACTTCTACATCTTGCATAAATTTCACTCTCCATATTTATCCAGCTCATTGTTAAATAATCCTCATAGTTGTAAGTTAATTTTTAAATTTTTAAAAATTCAATTCACCCCCCCTCTTGGGTTGCATAGCTGGGCAACAAGTGGTATCAGAGCTCGGTGCTCTAGCCCTACTTTGATTTAACCATCAAAGAGCTAAAGATCTATGGCAACTCAAGTTGACACTTCACTAGCCGAGGGGAGTCCACAAATCGACCTTCACTTTTCAATGGGTCAAATTATATCTATTGGAAAGTTCGAATGAAAATATTTATTCAAGCACTTGACTATGATATGTGGAGTATCATAGTAAATGAACTACACACACCCACTAAAATAATTGATGGTGTGGAATCAACCAAACCGAAAAAGAATGGGATGAGGTTGATAAGAAAATGGCTCAATTAAATGCTAAAGCCATGAATATTTTGTATTGTACTCTAAATGCTAATGAATTTAATCATATTTCAACATGCATGTCAGTTAAGAAAATATGAATAAATTAGAAGTAACTCATGAAAGAACTAATCAAGTGAAGGAATCAAAAATCAACATACTTGTGCATAAATATGAACTTTTTAAAATGGAGCATGATGAATCAATAACTGAGATGTTTACTCATTTTACTAATATTATTAATGGTCTAAAAAATCTTGGTAAGTCTTATTCTAACAGTGATCTCGTAAGAAAGATTCTTAGGACTTTACCAAGGACTTGGGAGGCCAAAGTGATCGCAATCCAAGAAGCCAAAGATCTGAATATCTTACCCTGAGAGGAGCTTCTAGGATCACTGATGACTCACGAGCTAAGCATGAAACAACACCAAGAAGAAAATATCAAAAGGAAGAGGATAATCCCCTCAAATCCACTGCTCAACCTGATGAAGAATCCGATGATACAAAAAATGAAGAGCTGGATGAAGAAATGGCCCTCATTACTAGAAGGTTTAAGAAGTTCTTGAAGAAAAGAAGATAAGGAATGAAGAAGAGCCCACCTACAAAAGAAAAACTTAACAAAGAGAAGGATAAGGAGCAACCCCTTATTTGTTATGAATGTAAAAAATTGAGACACTTTAAGTCTGAATGCCCATAACTGAAGAAGGGTCCCAAGAAATATAAGAAGAAGGCCATGATGGCTACATGGAGCGAAAGTGATGAGTCAAGTTTCAAAGAAGAAGACTCAAATGAATAAGCCAACTTATACCTTATGGCACATAAAAATGAGGTAAATACTGAAACTCCTATTGACTTTACCTTTGAAGAACTTCATGAAGCATTTTATGACCTAATTGATGAACTAAAGAAGATAGGGATAAAGAACAAAAAATTAAAATCAAAGAATCAATCTTTACTAAAAAAAATGAGAGTATTTAAAATGAAAAATTAATCTTGTCTCAAGAAAATCTGAACTTAAAAAATGAGATTGCCAAGTTAAAACCAATGGTTGAAAAGTTTACTTTAAGTTTAAATAAACTTCACATGATACTTGACAATCAAAAGGCATTTATGATAAAGTCGGTCTTGGATATAACCCTTTAAAGAAATAAAAATTTCTGAAAAATATCTTTGTAAACTCATCATATAATAAATTTTCAAATATAACTTATTTTAAATATGATAGAATAGGATACAAATCCTATTCATATTTTTCTAATAAATCTAAAAATTTTAATGTAAAGAAAATATAAGTTTCAAAAAGAACCATTATGACTAATCAAAAAAGATCCAAGAAAACTTGAGTACCTAAAGTCAAAACTTGATTCTTATGTATAGGTGTGTCTTGCATCCCAAGGAGCAAACCGGAGATAGTATCTTGATAGCGGGTGCTCAAGACACATGACTGGTGATGAATCCCAATTCATCACACTTGATGCTAAAAATAGAGAGATGGTCACCTTTGGAGACAATGACAAAGGAAAGATCATCGGTATAGGTAACATTGGTATCACTCCCTCCAAGTATATTAAAAATATTTTATTAGTAGATATTTTAAAACATAATTTATTAAGCATCAGTTAATTTTGTAATAAAGAATACAAAGTCATTTTTGAATCTTCAGTTTGCATTGTAACTAGTCCTATTAATGAAGGCATTAAATTTGTTGGGCATACACATGGTAATATTTATATGGTAGATTTGAATGATCTTTCCAAAATAAACATACAATGCCTAGTAGCCTTGAATGCCAAGATTAATGAGACTAGTTAGCTTTGGCATCGTAGGCTTGCACATATTAGCATGCATTCACTCTCAAAACTTATTAAAAGAAAATTGATTATCAGCTTACCCAAATTGAATTTTGAAAAGGATAGAATTTGTGATGTATGCTGTTAGATGTGTGCCCTAGATGTCAGATTGGCTGACACATTCCTGTACAAATCTAAGGACAAATTTATAATTTTGACTATAAATCAATAAATGGGTTATTCTTCTATCATATTGTGTACATTGTGTCTGTGATACATCCTTTGAGTTAGTAGGAATGTCAATTCATATTTTCAAGAGTTGAAAATTTAAGACATGAATTTACATAACTAACTCATAAACAACTCCTGACCATAGGATCATCACGAGAATGGTGATCAATCCGGAAGGTTGGTGTACGATCGCTTCTTTAGGGTAGATGTGTCTTGAGTCTATGATGTGAAAACATAGGAGCGAGAGTACAGGTATTCGTTGAGAACGAGAGTACTGAGCGTGACCATATCGAGCAGTCATAAGGAAGTCTACCTTCTCGTCGATGACTAGCTCGATGCTACAGTTGTATGTCTAATTTTTTTACCTGAGGTGTATTGACAGTTCACCTTGAGTGTGTTATAGTTTGACAACACCATAACTCGATCTCTAAGCTATTCAAAATCCTGAGGTGTATGTTGGCTGTAGCATATTCATTGTAGGAACTAGGTTGCACCAAGATGGGATCTATCAACCTTGGTAGATAAGAGGAGTAGTCCTATTATGATCGAAAGATCAAGTCCTTGAGCCCATGGCCATGGTAGAGTGAAATAATGGAAAAGAGTTTTCCATTGGGGTTTCACATCAGACTCGGATCAATCGATTAATTCATATGACTGATGTTGGGTTTGACGAGTTCACCTTAACCCTAATTCAGTTAGGACTCATGATAGAGGAACTCAATCACATAGGTAGCTACACTGAGAGGTTCATCTTCAGTTTTGATGTGTTGCCACCATATACTGCTAGGTGTCACTGATGGATTTTGGGAGCAATTAGAATGATCTTGATGATCGATCATTCTAATTATCTAAATCAGAAGAGTTCTGATCCATTGAAAGGAGTTTCGATGATGAGATCATGATATGTCTCATTACCATATGGAATTGAACCTAACTGGGTCACACAAATAAGGGTTAGGGTCTAGATGTCATCAATTGGGCTAACCCAATTGATTTGGATAAGATCCAATTAGGTTCAAGAAAATCGTGCTAGCACATGATTGAGCCTATCTTTCTCCTCGTATAATCTTTTCTGTCTCTACTGAGCCAACTTTGATTTGACTCATCCAGAGAACCTTAAAAAGATTTTTCTCAGTCTAAATGAAGCTTGTCCAGCTCAGAAAAGGCTTGTCTTAATTCATGAGATGAATTTAAGACAAGTACCTGCTAATTCCTGTCACCTGCCAATTTTATTTTAGGACATCTGTCAAATGTTAACATATGGGTTTTAAACTGAAGAGAGCTCATTAGAGGATTTTTGTGGAGTGTCCACATGCCACAACCATATTGAATTGGGTGCCATAATCAGATTATGGCGTGAGCCCAATTGGATTAAAGTGGGCACCCCAAATGGATAAGGATGAAGAGTCTTGATTAACATGGACTCTTTGGCGCCAACCCTTGCTTGTGCTTATCCAAAGTTGGTGCCAACATAGGAGAGAGGGTGGGGGTTCTTATTTGATGTGATCAGATGATATCACTCCACCAATCAAAATTTTTTCAAAATTAATTAGAATTTTTTGATTGGTCCAATGATGTGGCACTACACAGCGCAGCAGGGTCTATATAAACCCTGCCTGCTCCTAGGGTTTTAAGTTTTTGTGAAAAACCATCAAAGCTGCCACCCCCTTCATCTTCTTCATATCCTCCCTACTCTCCTATCTCCCCTCTTCACGTCAAAGGAGTTGGACATTCATCTGGTGCAAGGAAAAGGCGTGGTGATGCCTGGAACAAAAGGCTGCAGGACATCTTTGACAAGCTACTGTTCCAACTTCAGAAGGAGTTCTGAAGTACTTTCAAATCAGATAGAGATCTGATTTTTGGAGCATAGATTTGTGAGGAGAATATGTTCCAGGTCCTGCCTAAGTGAATACCAGTAGAGGCCAAGCGCTTGCGTGGCTACATCAGAATCTCGAGCTGTGCAGAGATCATCTACAGGGTAATCAGATTACCCTTGAGGTATGTCTATACTTCTCATATTTTTAGATTTAATTTTAGATTTTAAATATTAGATAATAAAATTAAATCTAACATATATTAGATCTAAAATAGTATAGAATAAAAATTTTTAAATTATTTTACCCCAGATTTGATGAAATCTGGAAGATCCTACAAAGGAAAAAGGCGGTTTTTCCTTCAACTGGTATCAGAGCCAGATTTTTGACTCTATTTCAGATCTAATTTAGATCTAATTTTTATATTTATTTATCTGATATTTAAAAAATTTTAGATGTTACATCAGATATGATAAGATCTGAAATCAAAATATTTAAAATTAAATTTAAGAAGATCTAACATGCATAAGATGCATGACTGGACTAGGATTAGTTGAATCCATGAATAGTCTTGTAAGTTTATATTTTAATATGATTAAAATATGAATTAGATCTAATTTATTATTTATTTTTTTTATGTTATAAATATTATAATCAGATCAAAAAATAGAAAATAAAATTTTAATTATTTCATAAAATTGATCTGTTGCATGCCTAGACTAGTTGTAGAATTGTTCTAGTAACTTGTCTAGAATAGTTTTTATTTTGAATAGTTCAATTTAAATTTTATTTTTTAGATATTATATGTGATATATTAAATCTAAAAGTATTTTAATTAAATCAATTTTTGATACATGAGATGTACGTAAAGCATGTATTAGTTAGATCTTAAATTATATATGTGATATATAAATTTAGATCTAACTAGTTTTGTAGTTAAATTTATATTTCTGGTTAAGGTGTTCTTCATGGCCATCCGATCATAAGAATAAAATAAGGTTTAAAGACCCTCTCCTCCCATTCAATGGGGTGTTCTTATGACGTGTAGGGGTGCTGTGCGTTCATCCTTAATCAGAAATCAAAACTTACTTTTCTGTAAAATCCTAGATCCTAAAATTCTAAAATTTATTTTACATGAATTATTTATGAATCCAAACTTAATTAATGAATTAAGTTTATGAAATCAATTTGGTCTAAAATTAAAAATTTTAGATCTAAGATATTTTCATAAAATTGGGTTCGGACTTGGATAGCTCAATTAGGTCTAGTGGTTGATCAAACCGAATCAAGAGTTGGTTAGGTGAGATTATTGTTGGTGCAAAAATCCGTTTGCATCGGAGAAGCTGGAGTCGAGGAAGCCGCGGTCGCCGTCGGGACCTACAAGGGAAGTCTAAACCGGAGGTGGGGTTGCTCCGGCAAGACCCTCCGACGCTCAAGTCAGTTCTCTGCCTCAACAAGGATGGAGTGCTCGAACGGAGAATTTAGCAGAGTTTTGAGATAAGAAAAATGAGCTTAAAGAATAACGTATCTGGGTCTCCCTTTTATAGGCGGAGGAGGCAACGGATTGATGGCGACGTTCGTAACCGCCTGGTAGTGGGCCGCCCATGGTCAGGGGGAATTGATTACGGAAGATGGTGGAGCAGACACGTGGCCATCACCGCGGCCCGCCACGTGGAATCTGTTATGAGGGGTGGAGCAGCGTCCGTTGTCGTGACTTGCCAGCGGATAGGAGAATCGCATGGTATCCGTCGCAGGAGGTGGAGCAGGTTCGTGGCCGTTATTGTGGCCTGCCAGGGGATAGCGGAGCTGTGCGAAATCCGCCACAGGAAGTGGAGCAGGGTGGCGATGGTTACTGCGGCCTGTCAGGGAATGATGGAACTGCGCGGAGTCCGCCACAGGAAGTGGAGCAGGGTCATGGTCATTTTGGTGACCTGTCAGGGGGCGTGGATCTGTCGATTGAAGCTCGACAGCGGTCGGAGCCCAGTTTCTATTGAGGTCCGGGAGAGGTCCTCCTGGCGGTTGGGGTCGTGGGTGGAGCCCGACTCCCGGGGGAGTCCGGGCCGAACCCTCTCGAAGCCGAAGTTGCGGGCGGAACCCGGCTCTCGTAGGAGTCCGGATGGAGCTTACCAGCAGTTGAAACTGAGGGCGGAGCCCGGCTCCCGTAGGAGTCCGGGCGGAGCTGCGCTGCTTCGGCGGTGGAGCCCGGCTCCCGTAGGAGTCGGGGCGGAGCTGCGTTGCTGTCGACGGTGGAGCCCGGCTCCCGTAGGAGTCTGGGCAGAGCTGTGCTTGCTGTCAGCGGTGGAGCCTGACTCCCGTAGGAGTCCGGGCGGAGCTGCGCTGCAATCAAAGTTAAGGGTGAAGTCCGGCTCCCGTAGGAGTCCGGATGGAGCTTACCAGTAGTTGAAACTAAGGGCGGAGCCCGGCTCCCGTAGGAGTCCGGGCGGAGCTGCACTGTTGTCGGCGGTGGAGCCCGGCTCCCGTAGGAGCCCGGGCGGAGCTGTGCTGATGTCGGCGGTGGAGCCCGGCTCCCGTAGGAGTCCGGGCGGGGCTGCGCTTGCTATCGGCGGTGGAGCCCGGCTCCCGTAGGATTCTGGGCGGAGCTGTGTTGATGTCGGCGGTGGAGCCCGGCTCCCGTAGGAGTCCGGGTGGGGCTGCGCTAGCTGTCGGTGGTGGAGCCCGGCTCCCGTAGGAGTCCGGGCGGAGCTGCGCTGCAATCAAAGTTAAGGGTGAAGTCCGGCTCCCATAGGAGTCCGGATGGAGCTTACCAGCAGTTGAAACTGAGGGCGGAGCCCGGCTCCCGTAGGAGTCCGGGCGGAGCTGCGCCGCTGTCGGCGGTGGAGCCCGGCTCCCGTAGGAGCCCGGGCGGAGCTGTGCTGATGTCGGCGGTGGAGCCCGGCTCCTGTAGGAGTCCGGGCGGAGCTGCGCCGCTGTCGGCGGTGGAGCCCGGCTCCCGTAGGAGCCCGGGCGGAGCTGTGCTGATGTCGACGGTGGAGCCCGGCTCCCGTAGGAGTCCGGGCGGAGCTGTGCTGCTCGGAGTCGGCGGTGGAGCCCGGCTCTCGTAGGAGTCTGGGCGGAGCTGTGCTGCTCGAAGTCGGCGGTGGAGCCCGGCTCCCGTAGGAGTCCGGGCGGGGCTGTGCTGCTCGAAGTCGGCGGTGGAGCCCGGCTCCCGTAGGAGTCCGGGCGGGGCTGTGCTGCTCGAAGTTGATTCCGTCGAGGATCTCGGCTGTGGGTATTTTATACCCAACACCAGTCCCCCCACTTTCGAGTTTGAATTTCAAGTGAAGGAAGTACACAGAGAGAAAGGTGGGTACAGCCGGAACCGTCTCTTCGAATCCTGCGCACTGCCGCCTCCAGATATTTTGGCATTAAATGAGCGCGTGCCGGAGTCTTTTCGAATTGGAGCAGTACGAGGGGACACTTCAAAAATCCCACAGGTACACTGGCCTAGGTACGGTGCAATTATGGTCCTGCCAACCGTCAGCTGCTTTTAGCCGCTTGCCAGGGAGAGTGGGACACGTGTCGGGCGTGGACTGGCCCGGGGGGATTCGCGATCATTATGGCGTCGGATCCCAGGGTCTATTTAAACCCGTCCTCCCCCTTCAGGCGTCCTACTCCATTTCTGATTTTTTGCTGGCGTCTGTCTTCTCTTCGAGAGCCTGCTCTAGTGAACGTCTTCTCGAGCCGTAGGCGCCTCCCGCTTCTCGCTCCCCAGGTCCCCAGAGCAATATAGGTTAGTGCCAACCGTCTTCTTACCGCCTAGGGGCTTCTCCTCTCTTCATTACTTTTGTGTCTTCTTCTGAGTTGGCCTTTGGCGTCTCGTTCCCCTTTCGGTCTGCCTTTCTAGGATCCTTTAGGTTCTCCCTCCGAAACTGCTCAAAATGTCTTCCGACTCTTCTGCCCCCGTCAGTTCCGAGAGTTCTTCCGCTTCGAACCCCCAGGTCCCTGTCTCTGCGGACGAACCCGCGTCCGGGGCAGGGCCTCGCCCGATTTTTGCACCGGGCGCCATTCCATGTTCGTCGACTCCGGATGAACTCCTTCTGATAAGGGCTCGGTACGGGGTTCCTTCGGAGTACGACCTGGAGCTTCCTGGCCCCTCTGACCGGGCCAGCGCTCTCCCTCCTGGTCGCTTTTGTTTGTATCAGGAGGCATTTCGTGCCGGACTCTGGCTTCCGCTTCCTGTCTTTGTTGCCGCCTTCTTTCGCTTCTTAGACATTTCTCTCGCCTCTGTGGCCCCGAATTCCTTTAGGTTTTTGATAGGGTTTCTCTCTCTCTGCCATATAGCCGAGGTCCAGCCATCCCTCTCCTTATTCAGACATTTTTACACTTTCAAATGCCATCCTTCAGCGAAGGACTGGTGGTACTTCTCCCCCCAGTTTGGTAAGAAGGGGTTGCTGAAGGGCGCCCCTTCTTCGATTCACAATTGGAAGGGAAAATTTCTCTTTGTCTACTGCCCGACCTTGGAACTGGGCCTGCCCCCTTGGGGGTCCCTGAGGGATTCCATCCGTCGGGCTCCCAGCCTGGAAGAGGACGACCTCCAGGCCGCCCAGAAGCTTCTAAGTTACCCCGCTCCTTCCCTTCCTAATCTTCTGAGGGAGCAGCTTCTTTTCAACATCGGCCTGAGCCCTCAAGATCCAGCAAGTATTTATCTTTCCTTTTCTTGCCTTCTTCTTCTCTTTATTTTTTCCTTCCCACTCTTTTCTTCCCCTTTCTTTCTCTCTCTCTCTCTTTTTTTTTTTTTTTTGACTCTGGACTGATCGGTGTCGCTTCTTTTTCTTCTTTTCTTTTCCTGTTGTTTTTTTTTTTTTTTTTTTTTTTTAGCAATGGATGCCGAAGCCACGCGGATGCTCGCCAAGGCCATGAGAGCTCAGAAGAGGAAGGGCGCGACGGCCTCCGGATCGGCGAAGAGGGCCAGGGTGGAAGAGACGAGCTTGGCTGCGCCCGTCCAGGCAACCCCGACCATTGACGTTCCTTCGGATGCCGAGCCAGCGGCCCCCCGGGCTTCCTCAAGGAGCCCGCCGACTGGGGCCCCTGTTCCGGGGGCCCGCCCCACGGAGGCGCCCGCCGTGGGGAGGAGGAGGAAATCGGTGGCTCGCAGGGCGAGCAGCCACCGAGCTGCTGTAGACGAGTCCGTCTGCTCCGAGGGGGGATCAGAGAACCCCTTCAACGACAAGGACCTGATCAGGCGGCTGCTTGATGGCTGCATTCTGTCCGATGTCGTGGAGAGGATCGACCGCGTCGATCCCGAGCAGCGGGCTTGGGATTCTTTGGGGTCCTTCCTTGAGGTAAGCGGATGTTTATTTGCATGGTCACTCGGCCTTTGTTGTAATTCTCTATCCATCCTTGCAGATTGGGCACCAGCTCTTCGCCTATGTCGAGGCATCGAGCCGCATGAGAAGGGACCTCCTTCAGGCGGAGGAGCACTGCCAGGCTGAGGTTGCTCGCCTTCAAGCGAAGACGGCCGAAGTAGCCGCCCTCCAGGAGGCCCTGGAGAGAGAGAGGCAAGCCTGGGAAGAGGAAAGACAAGTCTGGGAGGAGGAGAGACGAAGCTTGGAGGAGTCGGCGAGGAAGGCAGAGGCCGAGGTCGCCCATTTGGCCGAGCAAACTCCGGTTCTGGTCTCGGAGGCCAGGACCCTTGCGGTGGAGGAGTTCAAGGCCTCCGCGGAGATGAGGGAACTGAACGTCCAGTTCGGCCTGGAGGCGTTCACCAAGGGGTTCGAGCTCTGCCGAGAGAGGGTGGCCGGCAGATACCCCAACCTTGATCTCGGCTTTCTGGAGGAGTCTGAAGACGAGGCTGGCCCTTCATCCGCCGCTACCGCAGTCGCACCCCCCGCGCCGAGCTCTCCACCCCCTACCCCCGAGGTCTGAGACCTCCGATCTTGTGTTTTTCTTTTGTCGCCATATTTCCTTTCCGTTTGTCTTCAAAATTAATCAATAAAGTCGGATTTCTTATTGTGGATGGCCTCTCCTTCCCCCTCCTCCTCCTTTCTGCCTTTCTTCTTGTAATGAGCTGGTCTTTGACGTTTGCACCTTCCGATGGCAGTGCCCTGCTGAAGCACTCCCCTTGCCCCTGGGGGTCCCGCTGAAGTCGGCTGTCCAGCGGCTGAAAAAGGAGATCCTCCACCTGACGAAGAAGTTGAAGAAGTCAGAGGACGAGCTCCGCAAGTCGAGAAAATGCTATTCCGAAGCCGCCACTGAGGCCGCCCACTTCAGGAGTCTCCAAGTGAAGGCAATCATGGATTACAGTCGGAGGAAGGCGAACTTCACAAAGGAGCTCGAGGAATGTAAGAAGAGCACCAGCGACCGAACTTGGGCTCAAGAAGCCAGGATCAGCGCCCTTAAGGTGGAGCTATCAGCTGCGAAGAGGAAGATCGGCCAGCTGGAAGGAAACTCATCCCGGCTCCTGGCACGGGTTGATGATGAACAAAAATGGTCGCAGAAGGTCTCCGACCTCCAGAAGCAACTTCAAGATGCTGAGATGAGCCACGATGTGCAGCGGGCCAGCTGGCGCCGGCAAGTGGAAGAGTACAAAGGGAGATTCCATCAGGCGACGGACGAGGTTGTTCGTCTCCAGAGGCAGTTGGTTACTAGGGCGCAGCTTACTAACGCCCAAGATACCGAAGAGCTCCTAGCCCTGAGAGGCACTGTCGAAGGGATTTTCGTCTCCCTTGGGGAGAAGACAGCCGATCTTCAACAAGTGAAAATCCAACTGGCGCTCGAGCGGAAGGCCATCGTGGATGCAGAGGCGGAGTCCGAAGTTCTGCGGAAGCGGCATCGAGAAGCGGAGGTGGAGAGCCGACATCTTCGTCAGACGCTCCAGGATACGCTGCAGAAGAAGGAAGAACTAGAAGAAGCAGTGGAGAACCTGAGGCAGTCCTGGTTGAGGGATGGAGGTGATAACCCTAGGTCGGAGGGAGTAGGACCTCCTTAGAGTTCTTTTGTAGTCGCCCCCTTTTTGTAGCTGCTTTCTTCTTGTCGGTTTGTCCCTCTTTCCCTAGCTGTCCTGGCCCTGTAGTACGCATATTGGAAATGGAAAAAAGAGCACTTTGTGTTACCTTGTCCATGCGTAGCACCGATATTATCGTCCGTCGACCCTTTCTCGTCGTTTGGCTTGTTTGGCTTAGAGGTCGTCGTGGGAAGGGGCTCTTCCCTTCCATCCGATCTCGTCATGTGGCCAAGTCTCGCCACCATTTTTAACCCTTGCTGGCGGAGTAGCGGATGGAGCCCGGCTTCCTTAGGAGTCCGGGCGAAGTCTTTCTTGGCGGCGGAACCCGGCTCCTGTAGGAGTCCGGGTGAAGTCTTCCTTGGCGGCGGAACCCGGCTCCCGTAGGAGTCCGGGTGAAGCTTTTCCTTGGCGGCGGCACCCGACTCCCGTAGGAGTCTGGGTGAAGTCTTTCTTGGCGGCAGAACTCGGCTCCCGTAGGAGTCCGGGTGAAGTCTTCCTTGACGACGGGACCCGGCTCCCGTAGGAGTTCGGGTGAAGCTTTTCCTTGGCGGCGGAACCCGACTCCCGTAGGAGTCCGGGTGAAGTCTTTCTTGGCGGCGGAACCCGGCTCTCGTAGGAGTTCGGGTGAAGTCTTTCTTGGCGGCGGAACCCGGCTCCCGTAGGAGCCCGGGTGAAGCTTTCCTTGGCGGCGGAACCCGGCTCCCGTAGGAGTCCGAGTGAAGCTTTCCTTGGCGGGGAACCCGGCTCCCGTAGGAGTCCGGGTGAAGCTTTCCTTGGCGGTGGAACCCGGCTCCCGTAGGAGTCCGGGTGAAGCTTTCCTTGGCGGCGGAACCCGGCTCCCGTAGGAGTCCGGGTGAAGCTTTCCTTGGCGTAGGAACCCGGCTCCCATAGGAGTCCGGATGAAGCTTTCCTTGGCGGCGGAACCCGGCTCCCGTAGGAGTCCGGATGAAGCTTTCCTTGGCGGCGGAACCCGACTCCCGTAGGAGTCCGGGTGAAGCTTTCCTTGGCATAGGAACCCGGCTCCCGTAGGAGTCCGGACCTTCCATTTTGCTTGAGCCGGTGCGAGGTTCTCGTTATCAGCCTGGCTTGTGGGGGTGCGTTAGGGCGTTGTAAGGCCTCTCCCCCCTCCGGTCTAAAAGAACTGGGCCTTCAACTTTTCTCATGTCCGGACGAGGTTCTCCTCCTGTTCCTGACATGGCTGTGGGGGCACATTAGGGCGTTGCAAGGCCTCTCCCCCCATCCGGTCTAAAAGAATCGGGCCTTTGACTTTGCTCAAGTTAGGGCGAGGTTTTCCTCCTGTCCCTAACAGGGCTGTGGGGGCACATTAGGGCATTGTAAGGCCTCTCCCCCATCCGGTCTAAAAGAATCGGGCCTTTGACTTTGCTCATGTTAGGGTGAGGTTTTCCTCCTGTCCCTAACAAGGCTGTGGGGGCACATTAGGGTGTTGTGAGGCCTCTCCCCCCATCCGGTCTAAAAGAACCGGGCCTTTGACCTTGCTCATGTCAGGATGAGGTTCTCCTCCTGTTCCTGACATGGCCGTATTTTTGGAGGGATCATATCCAGTCATAATACATCCACGCTAGGTGGGAGGAGCATGTTAGCTAAAAAGAAAAGTAGATTCAAAGCAAAATAGTAAGTGATACATTTACAGCATTCCCGCTCCTCCTTGAGGCCCTCCGGTGATGGAGTCGATGGTCCTGATGGGCGGCCGGTCCCCGGGCTGCTCCTCCCTTTTCTGCGGTTCAAGCGGCGAGAGGGCTCTTGGCCGGTCTCTTCTATCCTCAGGCCTACGGCGGATGAATCTGTCGAGTCGACCTCGCCGAATGAGCTCCTCGATCTCGTCCTGGAGCTGGATGCATTCCTCCGTGTCGTGGCCGTGGTCGCGGTGGTAGAGGCAGAACTTGTTGGGGTTGCGCTTCCCGGGGTGTGTGCGCATCCTCTCTGGCCTAGGGAGCTGCTCCCTGACCTCCATCAGTACCTGGGCCTTCGAGGCGTTGAGGGGGGCGTAGCTGCGAAATTTCCCTGGCGGGGAACCCCACCGAAACCTGTTGTCCGGGCTTCTCTGCCTGCGTGCCCGGGGGGGAGTATGGGTGCGCTTATGTCCAGGAGGGGATCGAGAGCGAGGTCGGGCTTCCTTTGGCCTCTTCTCAACTGCGGGCTTGCTAGAATCTCCCGCTTGACGTTCCCTCGCAGTCTCTTCGTCCTTCATTTTGAAGGCCTCTTCCGCTCGGGCGTATCCTTCAGCCCGAGCCAGCAGATCAGCAAAATCCCTGGGGTACTTCTTCTCCAGGGAGTACAAGAGATCATTCTTCTGAAGGCCACCTTTCAGGGCGGCCATGGCAACTGACTGGTCCAAGTTTCGGACCTCCAACGCCGCGACGTTGAAGCGGTTGACGTAGGCCCGTATGGACTCCCCTTCCCTCTGCTTGATGTTGATGAGGGACTCCGAACCTTTTCGGGGATGTCGACTGCTGACAAAATGAGCCACGAATTGGTGGCTCATTTGATCGAAGGAGAATATGGTACCCGACTTCAGAGCCGAGTACCAGTTCCTTGCTGCTCCCTTCAAAGTAGACGGAAAAGTCCGGCACAAGATGGCGTCGGGAGCATCGTGAAGCAGCATCATCATTCGGAAGGCCTCCAGATGATCAACCGGGTCCGACGTCCCGTCGTAGCTTTCGAACTGGGGAAGCTTGAAATTCGACGGGATCGGTTCCTGCATAATCATTTGGGAGAAGGGAGGGTCAGTGCAAATATCCTCACCATAAGCGGGAGGCGCGTGGCGGAGTTCTTCGATCCGCCGGTTCATCTCCTGGAGCCTCCGGTCCAGGAAATCCTCTCGACTTCGAGTCTCGAGGGTCCTTTGGCAGAACGGGGGCAGGGATCTTCCAAGGGTGGAGTCGTGGTCCGATTGAGGGCTCTCTACCCTCGGATTCGCCTTCCCAGGAAGGACGGGGCGGCTGGCCCAGGTGGCCCGCCCCACCGCCGGGTTCTGGCACTCCAGAGATGCCCCCTCCGGATGCGCCGACACCTGTGGTTGCTGCTGCTGCATTGCTTGTACGGCTTCGACGAGGCCTTTGACCTGCTGCGCCAGCAAGTCAAACTGCTCCGCGCCGATCGCCGCCGTCGGAGGGGGAGGAGGAGGCTGAGAAACGGGAGGGGAGGCCGGAGCCTGAGATCTGGCCGCGGAGGCCGTGGACCGTCGGGTGGATGCCCTGCGCGGAGGCATCGGGTGTCGATCTTGCGGGGGGGGATTAGGAGTGGATGATGGAGAAACAGTCGGAGGCAGCTCCGTTGAACACTCCTTTAAGAACAAGGGTGCTGCGAAGACACAGGCCCTCCTTCTAGCGCCAATCTTGTTGGTGCAAAAATCCGCTTGCACCGGAGAAGCTGGAGTCGAGGAAGCCGCGGTCACCGCCGGGACCTGCAAGGAAAGTCTAAACCGGAGGTGGGGTTGCTCCGGCAAGACCCTCCGACGCTCAAGTCAGTTCTCTGCCTCAACAAGGATGGAGTGCTCGAACGGAGAATTTAGCAGAGTTTTGAGATAAGGAAAATGAGCTTAAAGAATAACGTATCTGGGTCTCCCTTTTATAGGCGGAGGAGGCAACGGATTGATGGCGACGTTCGTAACTGCCTGGTAGTGGGCCGCCCATGGTCAGGGGAAATTGATTGCGGAAGATGGTGGAGCAGACACGTGGCCATCACCACGGCCCACCACGTGGAATCTGTTATGAGGGGTGGAGCAGCGTCCGTTGTCGTCACTTGCCAGCGGATAGGAGAATCGCATGGTATCCATCGCAGGAGGTGGAGCAGGTTCGTGGCCGTTATTGTGGCCTGCCAGGGGATAGCAGAGCTGTGCGGAATCCGCCACAGGAAGTGGAGCAGGGTGGCGATGGTTACTGCGGCCTGTCAGGGAATGATGGAACTGCGCGGAGTCCGCCACAGGAAGTGAAGCAGGGTCATGGTCATTTTGGTGACCTGTCAGGGGGCGTGGATCTGTCGATTGAAGCTCGGCAGCGGCCGGAGCCCGGTTTCTATTGAGGTCCGGGAGAGGTCCTCCTGGCGGTTGGGGTCGTGGGTGGAGCCCAACTCCCGGGGGAGTCCGGGCGGAACCCTCTCGAAGCCGAAGTTGCGGGCGAAACCCGGCTCTCGTAGGAGTCCGGATGGAGCTTACCAGCAGTTGAAACTGAGGGCGGAGCCCGGCTCCCGTAGGAGTCCGAGCGGAGCTGCGCTGCTTCGGCGGTGGAGCCCGGCTCCCGTAAGAGTCGCGGCGGAGCTGTGTTGCTGTCGACGGTGGAGCCTGGCTCCCGTAGGAGTCCGGGCGGAGCTGCGCTTGCTGTCGGCGGTGGAGCCCGACTCCCGTAGGAGTTCGGGCAGAGCTGCGCTGCAATCAAAGTTAAGGGTGAAGTCCAGCTCCCGTAGGAGTCTGGATGGAGCTTACCAGCAGTTGAAACTGAGGGCGGAGCCCGGCTCCGATAGGAGTCCGGGCGGAGCTGCACTGCTGTCGGCGGTGGAGCCCGGCTCCCGTAGGAGCCCGGGCGGAGCTGTGCTGATGTCGGCAGTGGAGCCCGGCTCCCGTAGGAGTCCGGGCGGGGCTGCGCTTGCTGTCGGCGGTGGAGCCTGGCTCCCGTAGGAGTCCGGGCGGAGCTGTGCTGATGTCGGCGGTGGAGCCCGGCTCCCGTAGGAGTCCGGGCGGGGCTGCGCTTGCTGTCGGCGGTGGAGCCCGGCTCCCGTAGGAGTCCGGGCGGAGCTGCGCTGCAATCAAAGTTAAGGGTGAAGTCCGGCTCCCGTAGGAGTCCGGATGGAGCTTACCAGCAGTTGAAACTGAGGGCGGAGCCCGGCTCCCGTAGGAGTCTGGGCGGAGCTGCGCCGCTGTCGGCGGTGGAGCCCGGCTCCCGTAGGAGCCCGGGCGGAGCTGTGCTGATGTTGGCGGTGGAGCCCGGCTCCCGTAGGAGTCCGGGCGGAGCTGCGTCGCTGTCGGCGGTGGAGCCCGGCTCCCGTAGGAGCCCGGGCGGAGCTGTGCTTATGTCGGTGGTGGAGCCCGGCTCCCGTAGGAGTCCGGGCGGAGCTGTGCTGCTCGAAGTCGGCGGTGGAGCCCGGCTCCCGTAGGAGTCTGGGCGGAGCTGTGCTGCTCGAAGTCGGCGGTGGAGCCCGGCTCCCGTAGGAGTCCGGGCGGGGCTGTGCTGCTCGAAGTCGGCGGTGGAGCCCGGCTCCCGTAGGAGTCCGGGCGGGGCTGTGCTACTCGAAGTTGATTCCGTCGAGGATCTCGGCTGTGGGTATTTTATACCCAACAATTATGAATGCTAATAATTGACCAGCCTAATAGGATTAAGTCTGGGTTAAGGTCGAATCACATTTAGATGTGACTTGATCAGGTTAAGGCCTAATTTGGCTCAGAGGTTAGAGCCTAGA
>NC_026000.2:52732407-52769479 GCF_000442705.2 Elaeis guineensis
AACAACAATCAATAACAACCAGTGGCTAGTAGACACCAAGAAAGCCTTTTTTTAAGGCATCAAGATAGATGTAGAATCTTTTAAAAAACATCACATCTAGCTTAGTAATAGTGGGGCAGTAATCATTTTGAGCTCAGCTATATAATCACCAACCCTCTTATATTGCTCCTTATAATCATCCTCTAGCATCTATGATGACTGGCTTTTAGTCCTCCAAAACTTGCTTCTAGGCACTAAGATATTATACTCTTCCTTAATACAACATCTTCAAAATGAACTCACAGATGACTTGAGGTCTGATTTAAACCAATTTAAGTATTTATGTGCAAGAATTATTGAACTCATTCTTTTGTTGGTATGGGATTTACTATAATTATGCTATCAACATAAACTTTCTCTTGGTATATAGTGTTTCTGGGAGTATTGCTTACAAAAATTGACCATGAGTAACTTTCGTTGCACTTTGCGTAAACTATTCTTCTACATGTTCTTCAAAGTATATTCACTAATTGTTGCCCACATCTGGTCTACATTGCTGCACTTCATCCAAACCACAAACTTGGGATCACTCATATCACTCTCTCTAGACTTAAGGTACCTCTATATACCAGTGCCATTATCATCACTTGAACTAGCAATGCTATATAGGTCATCTGAATCCTCATAGGAAGAATCATTTCTATTATCAACTATGGCTTTGAAATCCAAATAGGAAAGGTTCTCTAGCTTTTTTCTTCTACTTCCCTTATCTCTTTCAATCTCTGGGTCTATGTTTCCTTTAAATTACAAATCATTATCCTTTATCAAAAAAAAAATTATAAATCATTATCTGTGAATCTATAGTACTATCATCAGAATCAGATTTACCATCCTTAATGCTTGAATCCTTTGGCACTTCATCATCAATGTCTAAATTCTTTTGCATTCCAAAACCAATGCCTGAATCCTTTTATATTCATCATTGATGTTTGAATCCTCCGACACACCACCATCAATACCTGAATCCTTTTGCACTCCATCATTAATTCTTGAATCCTTTTTCACTACATCATCAATGCCTAAATCCTTTTAACTCTATCATCCTCATCTTCAACCCCCATATCAACATTATGTGAAATTTCATGCAAATTCTCTATAGCAATATTCTTATATATTTGTTGCATGTGTATTTCAATCTTCTTACTTGCAGAGATATGTTTTACCATTTCAATCACATCTTGATCATACTTAGAAGTCTTAACCTCTCATTCAAAGTCTTTATTTGATCTATTTAGTAATAATTGATATTCATAAATCTCCTGCTCTAACATGTCATCAACAAGCATACATTATGTCTACATTAAATAGTCATAGTAGTCAATTTTGTTATTAATATATGATTTATTTGGCAATTGAAGAAAATGACCATTATGGTATAAAAACCACTATGAAATGATCTGGATCATCTACCATATGTAAAATATATAAAAAGTATAATTACATAAAACCAATGAAACACATATCACATTAAAAAAATAAAATAATTTTAAAAAAGATATAAACAATGTGGTGAGGTCAACATAGTCTAATCACAACTAAAGGGATAAAAATGTAAATGGATACATTCTAAGAAGTTAATATGGTGAGGTTAACGAAAAGCATTATTAAGCAATTTAGTGAAGTAGTTGAGGAGATAAGCATATAAGAAAGCAGATAATCATTGCAGCAAATAAAGTAATCCATAATTTATTGAAGGACTTGGTGAAAATGACTTTATTGAATCTGAAACTTAAGTTAATCATGTCACACAGACTATAGACAGACAAAGCATGGATAAGAGTAGCTTAGAAATGATTTTTTATGTTAAAAGTAGTTTAACTTGCCTGTCATTTCTTAAGTAAAATTGGCAACAATTCTTATGCCAAGTCTCCACACAGAAATATGTCCCCATACACAAACAAAACAAATACACTAACAACAAAAGAAATTAAAAAAAGTGGGCATTCATAATAGATAAATAGTAAGATGATAATGAGCCTTTTTAAGGGATTGATACCTCTTATCTCATCTAAGGCTCCATGGATGATAGTAGTGGCTTTAATGAGCTCATCTTGAGCTTAGAAGAAGGGAGCAACAACTGTGAGGGGCCCTCCTTAGGCTACAAGGGTGGATAAATGACTTTGCCTTGGACTTTGAGAGAAAGGATGGCTTAACTCACTGAGACTCCATTGTCACCTAGCTCGTGAGCTTTTGTGTACAATTATTGTTACTGTTGTTAACAGCCATCTATTGTAGATTTTGGATGACTATTGTCGGTGCCTAAATCTATTGCAATAGTAGTTTGAACTATTTAGTAGTAATCATTGACACCATCAATAGATCTAGTGGAAGTAAAGCTTTTTGCAGGCTCTATATAGAGCCACTAGACTCTATAGGTGTACATGGTTGAACAATTAATGGGGGGTAGCATGTGCTTTTTGAAACTTCATGGCTATTGTCTGACAGAACCTTTGATATTTCAATTAGAATCCTTCCTCTAGCACTATTGTATTACTATTGAGAATCAATTCGATTAGGATGTCGAGCTAACTGATTTGTTGGAGAGCTTAACAAAGTGCTAAGTAAACCAAAGGAGTCGGTCGAAGATCTCGATGTGCCTCCAAGAGAGCCACATGATGTCATAGGGCTTAATAAGCAATCACTATAATGTCGATTACACTTAAGATGAGGTTGAGGGATGGAGGCTATACTCAAACCTTCATGCCAACACTGAATCTAAGCTGAAATAAAATAGATAAAGAAGTCCTTTATTGGAGAGTGTCCAACGAGGATCTTCTGATGCCTGGGTTAATAGACTCTCTTGCAATAGTAGAGGTGCTGTGAGAGTGGTAGACTAGTGACTAGCATATAAGAGCCAAAAGCACTTCCTAAGGAGTATGTCGAAAGTGGTATATGTAACATCCTGAACCCAGAATGTAGTTAAATTAGAACTTACATTCATATTTAGTATTTATTTATATATATAGTATAGCATTTTAATCATGATGTACTGGAGCATTTGAATCTTAAATAGATCAGCATTAATGAAACATAAATCCGTTTGATCCTGAGGAAGAAATTGATTAAGAGATTGAAGTGGTAATAATGACATTTGTCTACCAAAATCATTTCAATGGAAAGTGTCATACATAGTAGTTTTGTGGTATAGATTTATGAAATATAAAGTAAGAAGAATAGTAAATATTTTATCATTTGGAGGAAAAAAATTTTCTAAGCATTGCTTAGTGATTGTGAAAAGTTAAACTTGAATGGTGTAGAGGAAAGGTGAAGAAATATATTACAATATTGGAACCTCAGCAACATGAAGAAATAGTGAGACATACTAGAGTACATGGTGTAATTGGGGCTGAATTTGCCTAGTAAGTTGATGAAAAATTTAGTTTAGAGTTGATGGAGAATTTATAGTTTATATGAAATTGAAGATGCAAAATCAAGCATAATTAAATTGAGCCGAAATGAGTAATTAACCAAAGATAAAATTGAAGAAGTTGATTAGATTAAAATTGCATGAATTAGTATATATATATTGGTGGTAGCTTTGTGGTGAGCTGACTCAAAGTTCAGATGAGCTGACTCGACTGATGGAAATCAGTAAAAAGTGGTGGGTCCTAGATATTGTAAAATTTTGATTTTGAAAAAGATTCCTAAAGGGGTTACTCAGCAACTGGTTACATAAAGAAATAACAAGATTTTCCTCCAACAACACATCATCATGTGCATTTATGGTTGGTCTTTTATGAGGTTGACATGTGGTAAGCAGCTCTCTTATTTACTCTCTTTCAGCCTTATCAATCCGCGATTCTTTCTTATTATAGTTTTAATTATTTTGTTAACCAAAAAGAATAGAGAGGGAGAGGAGTTGTAGATGATCAGGTTCTCAGTTAGAAATTAAGAGAGTTTTAGCAAGAAAAAAAGTGAGTTTGAATTAAAAGAAGAAGTTGGCTGAAATTGTTGGTGGCTGGAAATGAAAGAGGACTGTGTTGATTTTAGTAGAGGTTTTGATCTTCTGAGGTAAGGATAATCTCTAAATTAGATTTAAATGGAACCTTGAATAGTTACTTTTAGATTTGATGTTTTGATGAAATAAATTATGTATTTAAACTTGAATTTAGGGGATAAGCTGCTACTGTCAATTTTAATGAATTCAGTCGAAAATTCTTCAAAAAATAAGTTGAAATTTATGTTAATTGAGCTTAGAATAAATTATGAAGATGAAGCATAGTCAAATTGCTAGAGATTTTAAAATTTATATTGAGGTTTACCTAACCCTAAGCAGAGCAAAATAGAATAGAATAAAAATAAGAGCTAGAAAAGCAAAAAATAAGCATAAAGAACCAAAGTATGAGTTTTTTCATTCATGTATCATAAATTATTGTATTAATCAGTGTGTATCAATGTTATAGAAAAGGAAAAGAGTCGAGGAGGGGGGGGGATGCTTTGGATGAGTCAAGCATCCAAATATTGTAGTAGCCATCTAGAAGATGAGTGGGTTTTTCTATTTAACTATGGTGATTTCTCCACTATATTTGCTATGAAAAGAAAGCTATAATTCAGTTATTCTATAGCTTATTTGTATATATTCAAGCATGAAAACAAAAAGTGATATCTTGTTGAATATTGTTTATGAATGCATATTTATATGTATAGTTGGTTTGGACAACATAGCATTTTGATTCGAAAAATATTTTAAATCAGCTTATCAGCTTCTAAATCAGCTTATTAGCCTTTGAATCAGCATATTAGCATTTGAGAATTTATTGAGCATGTTTTTCAGCAGGCTACCCATAGAAATGATCAACTTATGGGATGTACCAAGCATAAGCTTGTGAAACAGTAGAAAATAACTGACACCTCTTTAGTGAAATAGCATGCCAGTAGGGCTCAGCAGTATCAGATGCTCTGTATCGATTGCCTATGGTAGGAGTATACTGTGGTATAATCGACAATAACCAGTAGATATTCTTAGTTTAACATGATCTTTTACATGGCTTTATTCTTATTTTGTATATAACATGTTTTGGGAATGTATCAATAGTGTATGGTATGTTATGTTATCATGAATATTATAGCTAAACTTTTCTGTTTCTCCATTATTAGATGGTTTATCCACTTACTAAGACTTAGGTCTCATTTTCCCCTCTCACTTCTTTTGTTTGCAGTGTTGGAGCATCTTAGCTAGCTATAGAAGTAAAGTATCAACATCTTTATCAGTACAAGTACTAAAAAAGATTGTCCATGTTAGCTAATGAGAATGGTATGTTTTGTGATATTTGATATATTTGAGTTGTTCATGTTAGCTTGTGAGAGGAATATATATTGAGATGTATTATATGTATTTGAGTTATGAAAATCAGTAAATGTTAAGTGTATTTTATTTTTGAATAGTATGTATAGAGTGTTAGATGTATGTCCTAGAAGTCAATCTTGACTGATGTATACCTTTCTCTAGGACATATTTTTGCAATTGACGAGCATTCTTTATAACCAATCATGTTGTATGTGTCTATGATTTATCCTAAAAATTAACAAAGATGATTTTGTATATTCTCAAGGTGTTAAGAATTTGAGACAGATATTATTAGTGGTTAATTTTTGAATGCTCTTGATCGGAGGATAGTGATCGATCCAGTTAGATCATTGCATGGATCACCTTCCTTCCAAGCAGATGAGTTTCAGTCTGCAGTGTGGAGATACTAGGGTGAGAGTGCAAGTGATTGTTAAAAAATAACTTATACTGAGCGTGACCAACATGAAAAACTATTTAGATATCTACTCACTCATCAGTGATTTTCTCGATGCTGTAGTGGTGTGAGTGATCCTTTGATCTATGATGTGTCGGCTATTCGTAGCAAGGCTACTTAGTTTGATTGTACATTCCTTTGGTTCCTAGCCATTCAGATTCTTGCTATGTATATTGGCTATTATAGGTTTAAATTCACTATTTTGAGTAGGATGCACCTGGATGAAATCATCGATCTTGATAGAAAAAGAGTAGTCCTATATGATTCGTAAGACTGAGTTTAGAAAATCTCTGGTCAGAGTAAGTGTGAATATGGAAAAAAAATTTCTATGAGATTCACATATAAACTTGAGTCGAGTCAATCTAGCATATGACAGATGATGGAGTTTGATGAGTTTTCTATGACCTCCATCTTGTCAGGACTCACGGTAGAAGGACTGAATCATATTGTAACTGCACCTAGGGGTTCATTCTTCTATTCTACTAGATTGCCACTACATGCTGCTAAACATCTCTGGTGGATCATGAGAACTCACTAGAATCATTTTTAGATCAACGATCCTTATTGGGGTGAGTTAGAATCATTCCAGCCAATCGAAAGAAGTTTCAAATATATTATGATGGAGATTATGATATATCTTACTATCCAATAGAATAGAACTTGAGGGGTCATACACAAAAAGAGTATGACCTGATCAATGACTTAGATCATATTTGAATTATCAATTGGATTGATGGTTTAAATTTTAAAAACCACTAATTTGTAAGTGTTACAAATGTAGCAACTGCTAATTATTAGTAGAGAGATTTAATTACAAATATTATAATTTAATTAGGACTGATTAAATTATAAATCAAATCTTAATTTATTTAAATTAAATTAAATTTAATTGGATTTGATTTAATTTAAGGCTAATTGGATTAATTACCTAAGTTAGACTTGGATTTCAATCTTGATTGGATCAGGTTTGACAGCCTTTCGAATCAGATTCAAATCAGGCTCGAATTGGATTTGGATTGAACTCAAATTGGATCCAATTAATTAGGATCACTTGAGCCCAAGTTTTTTGGGCTTCTCTCTCCTCTTTCATGTCAGATAGAAGGAGGGATGTGTGAAGATGGGCCCCCTTTTTTTATCTCGTGCTCGCATGAAGGGTGAAGGGGTGCTAATAGTTGGCACCCCACCTTTTTGAGACTCTCTCTTATCTAGATATCTATCCAAATTTGATTTGAATAGATTTCTTATTTAGAAGAGAATCTAATCTGATTAAAATAGGGCATGGGAGTTAATTCTGTGCGATAAAATAAGAAGAGGCGAGAAGGGCATGTGCTGTTTCTTGCATGAGGCATTTTTCAGGGTGTGCATGCACTGATTTCTTTCAAGATGTAAGCCATCTCATCCGACGCCCCCCTTTCCTTTGGATAAGAAGTGATCCAATTTGAATTTAAATTTGAATTGGATCAACTCTTATCTGGTTTTGGGTGTTGGAGTTGGATGAGGACTTTTATTTTGTGCAATAAAATAAAAGGATGAGAAGAAAGTGCGCATAACAGAGAGAGGAAGGTGATCTTTTCCTTACCGCCCATCTTCCTCCATGCCCCCTTCCTCCTTTTTGATCTCCATGCCCCTGTTCCTCCTCTAGATACAGATATGAGATAGGTTTTAGAGAGCAAAAAAATAAAGAGAAGAAAAAATTTCTTCATGTTGTTAGGTGATCTAAAAATTTGCACGAAGAGTTCATGCAGCAGTCCCTGATTCAACCTGTTCAAGAAAAGAATTAGATCTAAAATTGAAGAGTGAGGCCTACAAGGTGCTAGCACACTGGTAGCCTCGGTGCTTTAATCGGACATCTCCATGTGGATACCAACAGAAGTCAGACGCTTGCATAGCTCAGATGCGAACTCAGGACATCTGCAAGTCTGATTAGGTATGGAGATTCGATCTCGTATTCATTCTTTTATTTTTGATTTCAGATTTTAGATTTTGATGATGTGTTCATATGAAGATTCTTGCATAGTTTGCAGATGAGATCTGGAACATGACTTAAATTAAAAAGGTTTAATTTATTTTATTTTCATCACACATAAGTCTGATTTATGAAAAAATTTAAAAACACATGTTCGAAACCATCGCACAATCTAGCAGTGGTATCAGAGCTAAGTTCTAATATGAACACGAAACCATTCAAATCTAAAATCTGATTTATAAAAATTAAATATGAAGATTAGTTAATGATTGACATCATTTTGATAAATTATTGTCTGAGAATGATGTAGAACTTTAATGATAGTTAGATCTAAAAATTTCTACATGCTGTAATTTGATTATATAATTATTTTGGATCTAAAATTCTTTCAGAATGAAATAAATCATGATTGCTTCAGATGTGAAATTAGTTTTAGATTTGAAGATGTTCGAGTAGGGTTTAAATTGGATTTAGATTCGTTGCTGAATTTAATTCATATATATGATTCAATGCATAGATTCATACATCTGAATTTTAATCGATTACATATGCGATATGTTAGATTTATCTCCTAGGAGCCTAGTAATCAGATTGAGATAATCACCATAGCTATCTGGTCATAAGAAGAAATCGGGATTAAAGTTCTTCCTTATCCAATTGATGGGTTCTCTTATGACGTGTAGGAATACCGCTTGTGATGTTTTGATGAAGAAGAATAATGAACAAAAAATTATATGTGATATATATTTTAGATTAGATCTTTTTATGCATGTATTATATATATATTTTTATTAATTTTAGATCAAAAAATGATATATGTGATATATAGTTTTTGATAATTGATCTAAAACTTAATTTCTGCAAAATCCTAGATCCAAATATCTTAGGATCTGTTTGTATGAACCCTGAAACTGTGGCTAGCATGCCTATGGAGTAGATTCGATTCTTGTTCGAGTCGACTTGAGTGCTTGGTGAGTCCACTCATTTTTATTGGAGTATACTCGAGACCTTGATGGGTTGGCTCATTTGCAAATGAGCCAACTCAATTCTATAGGCCATAGCTTACAGCTCTCTATTCATCACAGATGAGTCGACTCAGTCTCAGAGTTGAGCCGACTCACTATGATGAGTTGACTTAAGTACCAAGATGAGTCGACTCAATTCTACAGATAGAAAATTATATGAGATATAATTTAAATTAGTTTAGGTTAGAAATTATTTTGATATCTAAGCTAAACTCATATTCATAATATACTTAATTAAGAATTAAGATTTAAAATTAAAAGATCTAAAATTATGAATTTAAGATCTAAATTTCATTGCATAAAATATGATATTTGGATATGGGTTGAATAAATTAGGTCTAGTGACTTAACTACAATTAAGATCATTGATTAAATCAGTTTAGTATTCTTGTCGATTTAAGCAGTTGATCAGGATTAGATTAAAGGGGCTTAAAATCGAGTTTAGTTGTAGTTGATCATATTGATTCATATTTTGATGTGAATTCATTGACTCAAGGCCAAATTTGGTTCAGTGGATCGAGCCTAATTAACTAGGCTGACCTATTCGATTTTAATTGATCAATTGGTGTCTAAGATAAGTTTGGTATTTTGACTGATGATTTTTAATTGAGAGCATACTTACCTGATCAATTCCTTGGTGTCTAAGGCAAGCATCGACATATCCTCCCATCGATCTTACTTACTTAGCCAATTTGATCGATTATAAATTGAATAAGGTTGCTTGATCGTTTGTGTTTATCCATACTGACTAGGTTAGTCAGATATGAGATTATGCTGACCTGAACCTAATCAATCAGACATCAAATATGCTGACTTAAAAGAGATCTGAACCTAAATATCCTCATTAAATATTAAGTCTAGCGATTTTCCATCGTTGTAGAGATGCGGGTGCCTTTTTCAGTATTAATTATTCTCGACTGGTCACAGTGATTTGGTTGCATCAGGAAGGTACAACTATTCTATTAGTATTAGATACCTCAGGATAAAGATGGGGTTGGGCCTAATAACTATTAGGTGAGGGACCCAATGACGGCTTTGCACCTATTGGTGAATGGTGGGTCGAGCTTAACTAAGAAGTGTGGTCAATAACTATTAGGTGAGCCCATATAACTTAGAGATCAAGTCGCTGTAATATGCTTAGAGAAGCATCTGGATAAAGAGTTGTCCACACATTGTGTACGTATTATCAATAACTGTTTGGTGAGATATAGTACATCAATGGGATCGTAGCACCCACTAGAAGCCCAGTTGTTGCATAAAGATTTCTGTTTCTCCATCTGAGGAGTGTGAGAGAATCGAAAAAATAGTAAGAGACTTTGTTTATTTTTAAAATTTTTAGAACAAATATTTACAAGTACAATCATCTAATTAGAATCTTTACTCTCTATATTTTATTATCTCAGCTTCCAATCTTTTAGTTCGAATCCTAGATATTAACCACTTAACTGAAACTAATTACATATCCTGGCTTAGAAATCTAAAAATCATTCTTAGTTTTTAAAAATTAAGTCATGTTCTTGATCAGATTATCCCTATGTCATCAGCCTGTCCAATCCATAGTCAACGAGCTATACTTGACAAGTAGCTGGAAAATGATAATAAAGTTTAAGTGCTATAAATTAGAGTCCATATTTGATGAACTCCAATGCATATATTAGGACATGTAGACTGCCAACAACATACTGATTAATATGCAATAGTTGTCAGGTGATCAAAGTCATACACGCATTAGATGCGTGATGGACAGTTTGTCCATAATCACTATTTGACAATGATCAAGGACATTGAGGAGCTTGAGAAGCTCGACATGACCATGCACAAAGAATTGCTATTAGATTTGATCTTGTAATTTCTTTCAACTCATATGGGTAGTTTATGAAACTATCATATGAATAATCATTATAGCACCTTATTTGAATTGGTCAATATGTTGGTAACTAAGGGATCTTGAAAAGTTCAGAGGTACATATCTAGAAAGCTTAAAGAAACAAAGACACGCCTTTGGAAGGCATTGCTTAAAATGATCTTATGATTTTCTCTTCTCCTAGTTGAGTATTAGACTCTAGTGCTTGTTTATGCACTTTACTATAGGATCTAAAGGCAGGAAGAGGGCTGAGGGAAGGTAAGGTGACTCTTTTGAATCGACAATGGAGCAAGAGTTACACTGTGGCTGTGGACACTTAACCTCTACAACTACTGTTTGGATTTAATTCTTAGATTTAGTTCTCTATCATTTGTATGGTGATAATTTTGTAAACTTTTTGAATAAACAGTGAATGCCATTGGATCTGAGAGATCTAAAGATCAGACAAACTTAAAGTATATATATGTGGTACTTAAAGTTAGGTCATATAGGAGAAAAAATAATTTATTGATTAAAGAAATATGAATCTTTGAGTTTATTGACTGTTGAGTCATATCTAGTTGGTGAATTATCTTTTTGAGGATAAATGACTAAGCTACCCTTTATGGGACAAGGAGATACAACCATTGAGATACTTATCCTGGTATATGTTTGATGTATGTGGCCCATTTGATGAGCCAGACAAATCCTTTGATTCAAAAATGAAATACCTTTGAAAAGTTCAAAAATAAAATATCTGATGAAATACAAGTCTGAATCCTTTGAAAAATTCAAGAACTTCAAAAATGAAGTAGAGAAAATAATAGATAAATCCATTAAGGTTTTTTGATCTGATCGAGGAGGTGAATATCTTAGTCAGAAATTTTTAAGATATCATAAGGATAATGGCATAGTCTCTCAATGGACTCCTCCTGGAATACCTCAACTTAATGGGGTATCCGAAAGAAGGAATAGGATCCTATTAGATATGGTCAGATCCATGATGAGCTTCACTAATTTACCCTTATATCTTTGAAGGTATGCTTTATTAATTTCTATTCACCTATTGAATAGGGTTCCATCAAAATTCATTCCTACCACACCATATGAGATATGACATGGTAAGAAGCTGAGTCTAAGTTGTCTTAAGGTTTGAAGATGTCTGGCCTATGTCAAAAGATAAATGGCTGATAAATTAGAGGATAGATTTGTAATAGCTCATTTTATTGGATATCCAAAAGAATCAATGAGATACTATTTCTACTTTTCATAAGATTACAATGTAATTGTGAGTCAAAATGCCATATTTCTAGAAAAATATGTTATCCAAGATGGTGGCAGTGGAAGGTTAATTGAGCTTGAAGAGAAGATCTCTGAAGAGCAAAGAGTTATGGATCCTCCAGAACCCATTATTCATGAGCCAGTAGTTGATGTTCCTCCACCATCTCATAGATCTAGTTGGATCTCCTGACCTCCTGAAAGGTACATGGGTATGTTTACGGAGGAAGTAAAGAAAATATTGCTTATGGGAGACAATGGTCATGGTGATGATCCTAATACCTTTGATGAGGTGACGTCTGACATTGATTTTGAAAAATGATTAGATGCAATAAAATCAGAGATTGACTCAATGCACTCAAACTAAGTATGGACTTTAGGGGATCCATTTGAAGGTATAGTATCCATTGGGTGTAAATGGATCTACAAAAGAAAAATAGATGTCAAAGGTAAGATAGAGATCTATAAAGCTAGGCTTGTGGCAAAACATTATAGTCAGCGTGAAAGTATTGACTATCATAAAATCTTTTCATCTGTAGCCCTACTGAAATCCATCCATACTCTGCTTGTTGTTGTAGTTTATTATGATTATGAAATTTGACAGATGGATGTAAAAATTATCTTTCTGAATGGATATCTTGAGAAAAATATCTATATAGAGCAGTCTTTGAGTTTCACATCAGGTGATGGTGATCACCGAGGCTGCAAGCTGTAAAGATTCATATACAGATTAAAGCAAGCTTTTTGGAGTTGGAATCTTTATTTTGATAATGTGATCAAATCATTTGATTTCAACAAGAACGAAGAAGAACCTTGTGTATATAAGAGGATCAGTGGGAGGGTAATAACATTCCTCGTATTGTACATGGATGATATTCTTTTTATTAGAAATGACATTCCCATGCTAATCTTATGGGGAAAATTCAGTGCAGGGGTAAAATGGTAACTTTAAATTTTTTCAAAATTATGATTTTACAGTAGAAAAATATTAATTAATCTAATTAATTAACATAAATTTATCCTATACTAAGATCTAAATATAATATATAGCATGCATTCATTTAAATTTGAATTTCAAATTCAAACAGTAAACATTTTACTGTAATGTGTTCAGAACACAATACCTTTGTGCGGGTAGTAGATCGCTATAATCTGATCACTGTCGGAAGAGTCTGATCATCATGATGCAGCCACACAGCGTGTTTGGCCTCTATGGATCATCCACACGAAGCTTTCGGTCTGATCGACTCCTCACGAGTGCTAGCTCGTTGTAGAGCCCTTTTGACAGTCGATGCTGATCGAACTTCTTCGATCGATGTCTGTCGATTCTTCAGATATTCTGGATCATCAACAGACATGCTTGAGAGGATGTTGAAGATCTCTCTGAGATTTTGTGGGCTCACGACACTCGTAGCTCACTTTCTCACTTCCCGAACCCTAGGCTAAAACTCTAGGGAACTCACCGGAAACCTTGCACCCACTTTTCTTTCTTTTCTTTCTTTTTCTCTTGGAAGGATATGGACTTCCTTCTCATGCACAAGACTTCTCACACCCCAAAATTTTTCTCCAAAAATCTTCTTCTTGCATGCCCCACTCTTCTCCTCCTTTTATAACAACGTCAAACGTCTTATCCAAAAGAAAGGATAAAGATGAGTAATTGCACATTTGAATTCAAATGGACACCAACTCATCCCTTATCCACTAAAGGCATGAGGCATGGCTTAAATTATGCATGGAGTGATTTCATGAGAAACCTTTTCTCATGTAATAAATGAGGCGTAAAAAAAGAGATAAGGTGCAAAGATTGATTGCCCATTCAAATTCAAACTTTATTTTGAATTTGAATGGCCAACCAATCATCCTTATCCATTCATATGGCACATTAAAGTGGGGCGTGGAGAGGGCTTGGCATGAGAAAATAATTCATGAGAAGTTCCTTCTCATGAATTCAAATGGGTGCAATGGAAGTGAGGTGGCGCATGGAGATTGGGTCAAGGTGGTTTAATTATTTAAACCAACCTAATTGAACCAAATAATTTAGGTCCAATTAGACTAATTTAAACCCAACTAAATTAAGCTTAATTAGGCTCAATAAAATCCTAATCAAATCAAAAATTGACTAAGCCCAACCCCTGATCAAACAGGGACCAAACCATCTCGACGATTAGGTCAACTCTTAACCTAATCGGGTCAAACCCAACTGAATCCAATTCAATTGGACTTGATCCAAAAATAATTACTCAATTAAATTGAGTTAATTAGTGATCAAATCACTAATTAAATCTCTCATAAATATTGAGTCCAAATCCGATGGGCAATCGGGCATCAGAATTCATCGATATGTAACCCTAATCGAAAAGTCCCAACCAGTGGGACTCATGACCCCGGTACCCATAATGTGTGGAACTCATGATCAGAGAATCTTGATTCTCGATCACTGAGTCCCAAACATGAAGGATTCTACACCAGCCATCAGATCAGATAGGAACCTCTAATGTGTGTGACCCCACAGGTTCGAACCTAAGCCGATAGCACAGGAACCAATTCCTGTACTAATCGAAGTGACCATCTAGCAATGGTAGCCGACGTCTGGATAGATCGAATAGTCACAATCACAACACTCAGAACCTATATGAATATGGTTACTGTATAATTCATCTTTTTGACCCCTGTGTTTAGGATGACTCAGGGTTAAACTGTCAACCCTGATCAGATCATCCGAATCGTGCTCAACTCAAACAGTCCTGTGACTCCTCACAAGGACTACCCTAGCCAAGATTTTGCTAAATTGAAACATAACTGTACATAGCTCCTAAATTGGAGTGGTCAATCCCATCTTGACACATGCACCGATAAGTCAAGTACTTGACTACACCCAGCAGCCTTCCGTCACTGAATTAGAAATTCAGGTAGTCCAGTGCCTAAGTGCAGTGAGTTGCTTGCAAGTCACCGTGACGGTCTCAGGTCGGAGGGACATTTATATCCATATTCCATCGGAGCAAATCTTGACAGCAGAAATAGCTCCGGAGTCAGTCATATTTAGTATAGATGTACCCTTATATCTCACCTGTATGCCATACCAGTGTCTCCATACTTATTGGTTAAGAGAACAACCAACCTATATGGCACACAATGACCTATGCTTGATAAACGTTATCGTCCTTGGTAATAATGTATTATTTGATCGCGAATATATTTAAGGACTAAACGATAAATCCTCCTTTGTCGAGTCTAAATAGTCCTAAGGACTTCACCACAACATAGGAGTTCATTAGAAGATGAAACATTTTATGATGAAAAATATCAAAAAAATTTTTATTAATTCATAATTCATGTACATATATAAAAATGAGCACAACCATCAACAGGCTGACGATTGACTTTGGGACACTATTCCCAACAATCTCCCACTTGGCCTAAAGCCAATCGGTGCAGTATCTAATACCCATCTTCGACTTGTAGTTGTCGAACTCCTTCACCGCAATGGCTTTAGTGAATGGGTCGGCCAGGTTCTCCTTCCCATCGATCTTCTGAAGATCTACGTCACCTCGATCCATAATTTCCCGGATGAGATGGTAGCTGCACAAAATATACTTCGTCCGCTGGTGTGCCTTTGGTTCCTTCGCCTGAGCAATGGCTCCAGAGCTGTCACAGTAGAGCAGAACTAGACCAACAAGGGAGGGTGCTACTCCAAGCTCGGTGATGAATTTTCTCAGCCACATCACTTCTTCGGCAGCATCTGATGCAGCGACATACTCCACCTCGCAAACTGAATCAGCCACTGTGTGCTGCTTGAAACTTTTCCAGCAATAGCCCCACCATTAAGGGTAAAAATAAATCTCGACATACTTTTGCTGTCATCGTGATTAGACTGAAAACTAGAGTCTGTAAACCCTATAAGTCTCAAGTCTGATTCACCATAAACAAGCCACTGGTCCTTAGTATTTCTTAAATACTTCAGGATGGTTTTAACAACCTTTCAGTGATTCTCCCCTGGATCAGATTGGTATCTACTCACTACCCCTAGTGAGTATGCCACATCTGGTTGTGTACATGTCATGGCGTACATGATAGATCCCACTGTCGAAGCATATGGAATCCTACCCATATGCTCTCTCTCTTGTGGTGTTGTCGGACAATCCCTCTTCGAAAGAGAAATTTCATGGCCTATCGGAAGATAACCTTTCTTGGAATTCTCCATGCTGAACCTCTTCAGCATAGTATCAATGTACGTAAACTGAGATAAACCAAGCAACCTTTTAGATCTATCCCTATAGATCCTCATCCCTAGGATGTAGGAAGCTTCTCCTAGATCCTTCATGGAGAACTGTGACGATAGCCAAATCTTTATTCCCTGTAATGCAGGGACATCATTCCTGATTAAGAGAATATTGATAGCCTATTTCGCAAGTACACGAAATCGTTCAAGTAATATAATGATACATAAGAGATCGTTCCCATGAGGACTGAGTTTAATTACCAAAAATGAACGCTAATTTTACTAATATCTAAACGATCGAAACTGAATGACAATGAAAAATAAAATTAACTCTAAAGAACTCAATGAAAGCTGAATCAAAATTTGATTGATAAAGCACTAGGGTATATCTGATTTCACTTGGACCAATTATCAATTCCAGCTATTTCGATTAATAATCCAAATTTAATTATTAATGCAAGGATAAATAATCCTAAATTATTTAATAATCTCTCCCGAGTCTTAGTAAATATACTAATTAAAACCTATAATCTATCTTCCAATAGTAAAATAGATTTCAATTAGTTCAATAAGCACAGTGATTATTTTCAAAATCCCACAGGTTAAATCTTCTGCTCCCACTCTAATTATTATTCCTATGATGTTTGTTATTAACTCTAATTTATAATCTTCTTTTTCAGTATCAATTATAAATCAAAATCAATCAAGTATCAAAGATAATAATACTTAAAAGCATTAAGTGTAAATAACAAACAATTGCATTAACAAAGAAAATTAATACAAGATTTTGGAATTGAAATTAAATCCAAGCTATATCAGGTACCCTAGCTAGAAATTTAGCTTTTCATCATATCAAAATCAAACTCAAGTATACTTGAATAAAACTCCAAAATCATCCTAACAATGAGTTCTAAAAAATAAATTCAAAGTAAATAAGAGAAGGAATTAAAAACTCGAAAGGAATTGCAGAGCCGAATGAATCCTCTCTTCAAATCTTCCAGATACTCCAAACTCTCCTTGCTTGATTTCTAGCTTTCAAAGATGATTCTCCTCCTCCCTCCTGCTGGTGTTTTAGGATCCTTAAATAGGGCTAGGGATAGGGTTAAGGTGGTATTTTTCTCATAATTTTATTCTATATATCATTCTTTTTATTTGGTATAGAATCTCTCCTCCTTTGGATAGGCTTTAAGCAACCACCAACCATCTACTCCTTATGCTGTCCAAATTTTCTGATTTTATTATGATTTCTATAGTAAAAGAAGGAAAGGAGGTATGGTTAATTAGAGGAGAAGAATTTCTTCCTTTCTGGGTCCACAAAATCTGCAAAACAAAGTAAGGTTTCGGCTGCCCAAATCAAGTTTTTCAAGAATTGGTTCCAATTCTTTCTCAGTTTACTTCTCATGCAGAATTAGTTTGGACTCTGATTTTCTTCTATTTAATTCTTTCTAAGATAGCTCTTTGCCACCCAAAATTGGTTGCCATATCAGATCTTTGTGCCAAGAAACACTAAGAAGAATCTGGGTGTATCGGGTGTTTCTTGTTGTGTCCAACATTGTTACCAACTTCAACCTACTCTGTAGCCACCTCATCTAGAATCCAAATTTAATTCTGTAAATTATGTTCCTTTCTTGCTTCTCTCAAAATTCTGTAGGATCTAATCTTGCTCAATTTAGAGTCATGTAGCTTGCCTTTTAGGGGTCCTCACACCAAAATATCCAAAATTTAGATTGGTTGACTAGATGGGAGAGATTAACTGCTTGATTTATTTTCTGCACCTCTAGTTTCTTTTCTGACTGATGATGCCAAAAAGGATAAGGTGTGGGGTCCATTGATATCTTGATTTGGTTATTCTGCTTTGAGATGGACTCTAATTTTGATGCAAGACCTGATGAATCCGGATGACAAATCCTGCTGAATCGGACTCAACCAATTTCACTTAATTTGACCTTTAAAACATGGTTAAGCCCAATTAGGTGTGACCTGGCTCAATTACCTGCAATTGACATAAAATATATCAGGTTCTTATATTTATTTAGTTAATTATTATACCAATTTCATCAAAATTATTAAAAACTAATAATAATAATTACTATAAAAATGCAATACATCAAATATTATCCACATACAATACAAGAAATACTACTACTGGACCATTAGCCCACTTATAAATGCAGGGCTCTTTTCTGTTCTTAACGAAGCCATACGTCTTGATCGTCTTATCAAAATGTATGTTCCAACTCCGTGATGCCTGCTTAAGTCCATAAATGGACCTCTGTAGCCTGCACACCTTAAACTCATCTGTGGATGTGAATCCTTCAGGTTGTATCATGTACACCTCTTCGTCCAGCTCTTGATTTAGGAAAGCTGTCTTCATATTCATCTGTCAGATTTCATAGTCTAGATGGGCAGCTATCGCAAGCATAATCCGAATGGATTTGAGCATTGCCACAGGAGAAAACATCTCGTCATAGTCTATACCATAACGTTGACGATATTCCTTGGCAACCAGACGGGCTTTATAGGTTTTCACCTTTCTGTCTGCACCCCTCTTCCTCTTGAAGACCCACTACACCCTATGGGTTTTACTCCTTCGGGTGGGTCAACCAATTTCCACACATCATTGACCTTCATGGACTCCATTTCGGATTTCATGGCCTCTAGCCATTTCTCAGAGTCGGATCTCTGCATTGCATCCATGTAGGTGATCGGATCCTCATCATTTTCATCAAGTTCGATAGGATCATCATCTCAGACCAAGAAACCATAGTATCTGTCTGGTTGACGTGGTACTCTACTAGATCGCCTTAAGGGTGCTTGAACAATGGGCTCCGGATCTGATCTAACCAAATCTGGTTCAGGTTCAGCAACTTGTGTCGATTTTTCCACCTGTCGAACTTCGTCAAGTTCGACCTTAGAGGCAACAGTCCCTTCACCAAGGAACTCCTTTTCCAAAAAGATTGCCTTAAGGCTGACAAACACTTTTTGCTTATCAGCTAGGTAGAAGTAATACCCTTTGGTCTCTTTTGGGTACCCTATAAAATTACACTTGTCAGACCTAGGTCCAAGCTTGTCCGTAATTAAATGTTTAACATAAGCCAGACACCCCCAAACCCTAAGGTGCGAGAGTACTGGCTTACGTCCTATCCATATCTCATATGGCATTTTGGTTACAGACTTACTCGAAACTCTATTTAGAAGGTAACAAGCCGATTCGAGCGCATATCCCCAGAGGGAGATCGGCAGACCAGCAAACCCCATCATGGATTGAACCATGTCCAACAAGGTCCGATTCCTCCTTTCAGATACACCATTATGTTATGGTGTTCCAAGAGGAGTCCACTGAGAGAGAATCCTATTCTCCTCAAGATATGTCAGAAAATCATTGGAAAGGTATTCACCTCCTCGATCAGATCGAAGAGTTTTAATACACTTTTCAGTTTGTTTTTCTACCTCATTTCGGAATAGTTTGAACATTGCAAAAGACTCCGACTTATGCTTCATTAAATAGACATACCCATACCTCGATAGGTCGTCTGTGAAGGTTATGAAGTAGAAATATCCACCTCTTACATTTGAGCTCATGGGTTCACATACATCAAAATGTACCAGAGCCAAGAGTTCACTGGCTCGCTCACCTTTTCCAGTAAAAGGTGATTTGGTCATTTTATCAAGAAGATAGGACTCACAGGTTGGAAGTGATTCACAATCACCTACTTCAAGAATTCCTTCTTGAGCCAACCTATTTATCCTGTTCTTATTGATATGACCTAGCCTACAGTGCCAAAGGTAGACTTCTGACACATTATCTATTCTAGGGTGTTTACCGAAGGTTTAAACCACATTAACAGGTTGTGATAGAAAGTAAATTTCATTATTAAGTTGTCCAACAAACATTGTAACATCATTCAAAATGATATTGCAAATATTTTTTTTTATTAAAAATTGATAACCGTTCATGGCCAAAAGGCCTACAGAAATAATATTTAATAAAAAGCTTGGACAATAGTGACATTCACTCAGAATTATGTTTCAAGAATTGATTACAAGGTTCATGATTCCTAATGCTAGAACTGGAACTTTACTTCCATCTCCAATGTTCAGGAACCTCTCGCCTTCATCAAATCTCCTACTGACCTGCAGATCCTGCATCGAATTGCAAATATGATAAGGGCTTCCGGTATCCAATACCCAGGCAGTAGTATCACAAATAGAAAAGTTGCAAGGTGTTATCATATAAGTACCTTGCTTCTTCTTCGGCCTGTTCGGGTCCAGGGAGGCAATGTATAGAGGACAGTTCCTCTTCCAGTGCCCCTGCTTCTTACAAAAGAAGCACTCCACTTGGCTCTGGTCGGGCTTGCGCTTCTTGGTCTGACGCTGTGCAGACGTCCCAGCATGCAGCTGCACCTTCTTATTCTTCTTCTTCTTGTTCTTCTTCTTCCCTTTCTTAAAGGGTCGATGACCAGAAGAAGACCCTCCCATAACATTCACCGACTCCTTATGGAGCTGGTGATCCTTCTCAAAGTTTTGCAGCAACCCCAACAAGCTGTGGTAGTTCACTGCAGGCTTTATCATCCAAAAATGAGTAAGGAAGGGGAGGAAGGACTTGGGCAATGAATTAAGGATCGCATCCTTACCGAGCTGCTCGTGCAAGGAAAAGCCCAGTTTACTTAGGTACTCAATCATTTCGATCATGTACAGTACATGATCAGTGACTGAGGCTCCATCCCTCATCCGAGTATTGAAAATGGCACAACTAGTTTTGTGCCTTTCAACGTCGTCAGGCGTGCCAAAGGAGTCGTTCAACAATTGAAGCATCTCCTGGGGCTAGGCATTCTCGAACCTATGGCTGAACTCATCATTCATTGCTGCCAGCATTATGCACCGAACGGTGGTGCGGTCGTTGAGCCACTTCTGATAAGTGTCTCGGACCGTCCCTCTAACGTTCGGGGTTGGCTCCTCAGGTGCCAGATCTGTTACTACATAAAGGATCCACTCATGCTCAAGGATGAATTTTAATTTTTGATATCAGCTATCGAAATTAGGTCCCATGAGCTTGTCATTATCTAATAATGACCGGAGCGACAGGGTAGTGGCCATAGCTGCATAAAGGAAAATCAGACCTCTATTAGTACATAAATTATAAATACTAAAGACTTGGATTTTAGTCTAAAGTTTTTTCCAGTATTTTTACGAACTGGTAGCCTCAACCTTCAATTTGAGAAATTACTTTAATTCCTTAGTAGGTACTAGAATCCACATAAATTACACACGAGCCCAACTTTGGTTGGTCAACCCATGTGCATCTATGGGTAGGTTCATAATCAGTTGTTTCTCTAAACAACTTCTAGTAATTGATTTTGCCCCAGAACCTAATCAGTAGGCTTTGGCCTCCATTGAAAAGATCTGGTTCGGTCCAACCATTAACATGATTTGATTTGGTGAATCAGATCAATAAATGATCAGGCCCGACTTTGGCCGGCCAACCTGACCACCATCAGAAAGACTCAAACCAAATTATCATATTATGAATGATAATTCTATTAGTCAATAAGCACCAGGCCTTTGGGCCTCCAATGATTATTAAACTAATGGACTCATTATCACTCACTTAATGGGAGGCTATGACTTAGTTATCAATATAACTTAATCATTTTTAGGGACCTAATAATTTTTGAGGATTTTATTAAAGGATAGATGAGAAGAAAATATCCAGCCAATTTCAATCCTCCCACTGACTTCACCAAGTCAGATTAAAAAAAAAAAGATTTAATTAAAGCTAGCATTAGGAGCACCTAAATCAGTCAAACTGATTTACCTAATGACATGGGTGAGCCCTAATCATCAAGTAATCTAATCAAAATCTAATTCACCAGGTTGGCCAGGTAAGTGAGATCAGTGGTGGGGATAAGCCATTAACTCGTCAGAGATCGAATCACTGCGAGTAGCTCCCACTTAAAAATCAGTGGTCAAACTGCCAAACTTACCTTAGACACCAATCGGTTTATTAGTTTTAATTTGATCAACTTAGTAAATAGGGTTCCACCGTGTAGCCATGGATTAAGTCCATCTTGGTCTAGTTAAAGACATGGACCCATTCAACTACAACTATTGGAGTTGAGTCTAGAGTATCCTTGACCTAATCTAATTCAACTTTTGATTAGATTTGACCAATTACTCTAATTTAGTCCATTTCTTTAAGCTAACCTTAGGTCTAACCCAATTATGGACCTAATCCATCTAACCTATTGACCCACAAGTTTATGCAATTGTCTTAGGTCTTAATTCATAATTCTAGACCTACTAGACAACACTTAATTCTTTTAATTAAGTATTTGGACTGATGGGTCAGGATTTGGCATTTCGAAAAAAAATTTCAAATTTGAAAGGTTTTATTTTCTGTTCACCAAATATGTTGACTCATTTCACAAATAGATCAGTACATTTCATAAATAGCAATCATATTGCTAATTACATAACAGAAAATAACTCAATCAAAATAAATCATGAATATTCCTTTAGATATAATCTAACACATTCATGATAAATTTCACAATTGAACCTTTACAATTAATTCCTTTCGCTGCTTCATCTGCATGGGATATAATTGCAGTGGCACCCCTACCACCATAGGAGACCCCATCGAATGGGAGGAGAGGGCCTTTAAACCCTACTTTTCTCCTATGACCGAACGGCCATGGCAACCAACCCAATTCGATTACTTGCTACTTGAATCAAGTATATCTAAATATACCAATTTCAAAATTTAAATATCAAATTTCAAATTTCAATTTTTAAATTTTGAATTTCAAATTTTAAATAAATTTCAAATTTCAAATTTTCAAATTTTTAAATTTCAAATTTTGAATTTCAAATTTCAAATTTTAAATTTTGAATTTCAAATTTAAAATTTCAACCAAATTTCAAATTTTTGAATTTTGAATTTTAAATTTCAAATTTTGAATTTTGTATTTTAAATTTCAAATTTCAAATTTCAAATTTCAAAATTCAAAATTCAAATTTTGAATTTCAAATTTTTGAATTTTGAATTTCGAACAACTTTCAAAATTCAAATTTTAAATTTTGAATTTCAAATTTCAAATTTAAACTTTTAGATTACAACTTAATCTACACATGCAAATATATATATCATATCTAAGAACCCGCTCTGATACCATTTGTGAGAAAAATTCAATGCAAGGGTAAAATGGTAATTTTAAAATTTTTCAAAATTATGATTTTACAGTGGAAAAATATTAATTAATCTAATTAATTAATATAAATTTATCTTATACTTGGATCTAAATATGATATATAGCATGCATTCATTTAAATTTGAATTTCAAATTCAAACAGTAAACACTTTACTGTAATGTGTTCAGAACACAATACCTTTGTGCGGGTAGTAGATCGTTGCAATCTGATCACCGTCAGAAGAGTCTGATCATCGTGATGCAGCCACACAGCATGTCTGACCTCTGTGGATCATCCACATGAAGCTCCCGATCTGATCGACTCCTCACGAGTGCTAGCTCGTTGTAGAGCCCTTTTGACGGTCGATGCTGATCGAACTCCTTTGATCGAAGTCTGTCGATTCTTCGGATGCTCTGGATCATCAACAGATATGTTTGAGAAGATGTTGAAGATCCCCCTGAGATTTTGTGGGCTCACGACACTCGTAGCTCACTTTCTCACTTCTCGAACCCTAGGCTAAAACTGTAGGGAACTTACCGGAAACCTTGCACCCACTTTTCTTTCTTTTTCTCTTGGAAAGATATGGACTTCCTTCTCATGCACAAGACTTTTCACGCCCCAAAATATTTTTTCAAAAATCTTCTTCTTGCACGTCCCACTCTTCTCCTCCTTTTATAATAACGTCAAACGTCTTATCCAAAAGAAAGGATAAAGATGAGTAATTGCACATTTGAATTCAAATCAAATTTTGAATTCAAATAGACACCAACTCATCCCTTATCCACTAAAGGCGTGAGGCATGGCTTAAATTGTGCATGGAGTGATTTCATGAGAAATCTTTTCTCATATAATAAATGGGGTGTAAAAAAAGGGATAAGGTGTAAAGATTGATTGCCCATTCAAATTCAAACTTTATTTTGAATTTGAATGACCAATCAATCATCCTTATCCATTCATATGGCACATTAAAGTGGGGCGTGAAGAGGGCTTGGTGTGAGAAAATAATTCATGAGAAGTTTCTTCTCATGAATTCAAATGGGTGCAATGGAAGTGAGGTGGCGCATGGAGATTGGGTCAAGGTGGTTTAATTATTTAAACCAACCTAATTGAACCAAATAATTTAGGTCCAATTAGATTAATTTAAATCCAACTAAATTAGACTTAATTAGGTTCAACAAAATCTTAATCAAATCAAAAATTGACTAAGCCCAACCCCTGATCAAATCAGGGACCAAACCATCTCGACGATTAGGTCAACTCTTAACCTAATCGGGTCAAACCCAACTGAATCCAATTCAATTGGACTTGATCCAAAAATAATTACTCAATAAAATTGAGTTAATTAGTGATCAAATCACTAATTAAACCTCTCATAAATATTGAGTCCAAATCTGATGGGCAATCGGGCATCAGAATTCATCGATATGTAACCCTGATCGAAAAGTCCCAACCAGTGGGATTCATGATCCCGGTACCCATAATGTGTGGAACTCGTGGTCAGAGAATCCTGATTCTTGATCACTGAGTCTCAAACATGAAGAATTTTACACCAGCCATCAGATCAGATAGGAACCTCTAATGTGTGTGACCCCGCAGGTTCGAATCTAAGCCGGTAGCACAGGAACCAATTTCTGTACTAATCGAAGTGACCATCTAGCAATGGTACCCGACATCCGGATAGATTGAATAGTCGCAATCACAACACTCAGAACCTACATGAATATGGTTACTGTATAATTCATCCTTTTGACCCCTGTGTTTAGGATGACTCAGGGTTAAACTGTCAACCCTGATCAGATCATCCGAATCATGCTCAACTCAAACAGTCCTGTGACTCCTCACAAGGACTACCCTGGCCAAGGTTTTGCTAAATTGAAATACAACTGTACACAGCTCCTAAACTGGAGTGGTCAATCCCATCTTGACACATGCACCGATAAGTCAAGTACTTGACTACACCCAGTAGCCTTTCGTCATTGAATTAGAAATTCAGGTAGTCCAGTGCCTAAGTGCAGTGAGTTGCTTGCAAGTCACTGTGGCGATCTCAGGTCGGAGGGACATTTATACCCATATTCCATCGGAGCAAATCTTGACAGCAGAAATAGCTCTGGAGTCGGTCACGTTCAGTGCAGATGTACCCTTACATCTCACCTGTATGCCATACCAGTGTCTCTACACTCATTGGTTAAGAGGACAACCAACCTATATGGCACACAATGACCTATGCTTGATAAATATTATCGTCCTTGGTAACAACGTATCATTTGATCGCGAATAGATTTAAGGACTAATTGACAAATCCTCCTTTGTCAAGTCTAAATAGTCCTAAGGACTTCACCACAACATAGGAGTTCATTAGAAGATAAAATATTTTATGATAAAAAATGCTAAAAATTTTTTATTAATTCATAATTCATGTACATATACAAAATGAGCACAACCGTCAACAGGCTGATGATTAGCTTTGGGATACTATTCTCAATAAATCTCAGTCAAAATATAGCCGTCTAAGGAATTCTCCATCAAAAACCTAGGAGAAGCATCCTATATTCTTAGAATAAAGGACTATAGTGATAGATCTAAAAGAATGCTAGGCCTATCACAAAAGTTGTACATAAAGAAAGTACTAAAGAGGTTCAGCATAAAAAACTCTAAAAGATGACTCTTACCTCTTAGACATGGTATTCATCTTTCCAAGATGATGTGTCTGACCACATCTGAGGAAGTTCAGTGTATGAGTAAGATTTCTTATACCTCGGCTATAGGTAGCCTTATGTATATCATGCTGTGTACACATCCTGATATTGTCCTTGCTGTGAGTGTCACGAGCAGATATCAGTCGAATCCAAATGAAGAGCACTGGATAGCTGTGAAGAACATCCTTAAGTACTTGAGAAGAATTAAGAATTTATTTTTGATCTTTAGAGGAGGTTCTGAGTTGCGAGTCGAAAGGTATACTGATTCAGACTTCATATCTAATCCTGATGATAGAAAATCTATATCAGAATATGTGTTCAATGCAATAGTGGCACAGTCAACTGGAAGTGTTCCAAGCAATCCATCATAGTGGATTTGACCATAAAAGCTGAATATGTCACTGCTTCGGATGTTGCAAAGAAAGGCTTCCGATTTAAGAAGTTCATCGTGGAGCTTGGAGTTATGATATTAGATACCATATCACTTTATTGCAACAACAATGGAGCCATAGCACTTGCTAAGGAGCCGAAGTCTCATCAAAAATCAAAGCACATTGAGCGATGGTTCTATATTATACACGGCTACCTCAAAAAAAAAATATCGAGATGTGAAAAGTAGACTTCATAGATAATATGGCAGATCCACTGATAAAGCAATTGAGCTAGCCAAAGATATAAGTCCACCATGAGAAGATAAAACTTAGATTAGTAGCCAATTGACTTTAGTTCAAGTGAGAGATTATTAAATGTATGTCCTAGAAGCCAATATGGCCGACATATTGAAATAAGTTTAGGACATAATTTTGTACTTAATATATTAATTTGATCAATAAAAGGGTAAGTTTAATTTTTATTCAAGAGTGATGTGTCTTGAATCATCTATAGAATTAATACTTCGATATATATTCTCAAGATGTTGAGAATTAGAGGCATGTATAATTAATTCCTAAATACTTCTGGTCATAGCATTATTATGAGGATGATGATCGATCCGAATAGATCGATACACAGATCGCTTCTTTCTGTATAGATGAGTCTCTGGTCTACAATATCGAAACACTGAGTGATGAGTGGAGATAGTTGTTAGAGAATAACTAGTACTGAGTATGACCATACGAGAGATCACTTAAAATTTTAATTAATTGTCAGTGATTATCTCGATGTTATAGTTGTGTGAATGGTTCTTTGATCTATGATGGTATGACTGCTCATAATGAGGTTGTTGGAGTTTGACTGATATATAAACATTACCTCATTAAAACCTTGTAGTGGATGTTGGCGATGGTTGGTCCACTATAGGAGTAGGATGTGAATCTAGAAGAAAACTATCGATCTTGATAAAGAGTAGTCCTATCGAATTTGAGAAGTTAAGTTTGAGAGTCTATGGCCACAGCAATATGATTGATGAAAAAGAGTTTTCATAAGAATCATAATTGGACTTGAGCTAATCGAATCTATGATATGACTGTTGATGAGATTTGACAATTTATCCATAACCTACCATCTAGTCGAGATTCATGATAGAGAGACTGAATCACATGTGAACTATACCTTGAGGTTCTTTTTCGATTCTACTAGATTGCTACTACATACTGCTAGGTACCACTGATAGATTATGAGAACTCATTAGGATTACTTAGGATCGATAATCCTTGATAAGTTAAAGTGGATCATTTTGATCTATTGAAAAAATTTTAATGATGCTATGATAGAGATCATGATATATCTCACTACTAGATAGAATTGAACCTATAGGTCATACAACAAAGAGATTAGATCTGGAATAAGCAAAATTGGGCTTGTGAAGTCTCAATCAGGTTTAGAGAAATCCTATTGGATTTAGGATAACCTTGATAGCATATGGTTGAACCCAATTTTCTTTTTGTACTTGAATAACTTATTTTGATAAGATTAATTCAAGTTAATTATCTGCTAATAATATTAATGAATTAGATTCATTGGGCTCCAATTGTTGGATGCCTAAGGTTTTGGATCATATGCATTAAGGGTTCAAACCCTTAATCAATTTTCTTGATTGTTTGCATAGGGCACCACTTGATTTGATCAAGTTGGGCATACCCACTTAAAAGAGGGTGTGAAGGACCAGCATGGGGCATCCCCTAGGCCCGATGTGGCATATGAAAAAATGGATGAAAAGGCTTCAATAGTTGGCACCTAATGGATCTGCTAAAGGGGGTCAAATATCTAAGGCTACAAGGATTCCTAATGCAAGTAGGACTTATATTAAGAGGTCATTTGGTTTTGAATAAGATTCAAATCTGTTGGGTATAAAGTACCCCCGATCGAAGTTTATAAAGGACCGATCCCTCCAGGGCTCTTCCGACTCCCGACCTTATGTGTGGCGCCTCTCCGAACTCCCTCGGCCGTCTGGACTTCTCCAACAATGGACTTCTACGTTCACCCATCGGGCCGCCCCAAAGGCCCTCTGGTTCTCACTGACAATCGACCTCCTACAGCAGCCAACCATTCCCTAGGTCTCTCCCAGACTTCTTCCGGCCACGGATGACCCTACTCCAAACTTCTTCCCGACTTTGTCAGCATCCGAACTTCCTCGACAATGAGATTTCTACAGTAACCAGACTCCACCCAAGTTTCTACGGTGATTGACCGCCTCCCGGATCCTAATCGAGCTCCCGCGAGAGCCAAACTTCTACTATGAACAGTCTACTCTGAACTCCTACAGTGGGTTGTCTACCCCAGATATCTCCTGTAAGCAAATTTCTTTCGAACTTCTATTACAGGTAGACTCCAGCCGAGCTTCTCCGTAGCGAGTGGGCTCTGGACAAACTTCTACAGTGGGACACTACTCCGAGCTTCCATGACAACTGATCCTCGCTCAAGCTCCTACAATAAACGGCCCCCTTTTGACCTCTCGTGAGAACCGAAGCCCGTCCGAACTTCTCCAGCGGATGGATTCCAGATGAGCTTCTATGACGGATGAGCTCCAGCAACTGGGTCCCTGCGATAGCTGATCGCCTTCGATGTCTGTCGAGTCTCCCCAGCGCTATCCAAAGTCCATCACCGGTCGACCTCCTACCAGGCTCCCCATAAAATCAGACTTCTCCAGCGGACGATCTTCGGATGAGCTTCCACATCAGATAAATTCCAGATGGACTTCTCTAGCGATCAGACTTCTTCGAACTTTGTCAACAAAAAAATCTCCATCCGAGCTCCTACAGCAGGTGACTCCCACCTGAAAGGTCAGCACCCGAAGTGTCCGATAATAGTAGATTCGTCAGTGACCTCAGAACATCCGAGCCTCTCCTAGAACGATAATGTAAAGAGCCATTCTGCTCCATCAGGCATCCCAGCCGAGCTTCAGCCGACGGATCCAAACTCTCTGACAAGTCACGACAAGAGCCGCCATCCTGCTCCACTCTCTGCAATGGATTCCATGCAGCTCCACCACTCTCTGACAAGTCACGATAAGAGCCGCCCTCCTGCTCCACTCTCTACAACAGATTCCATGCAGCTCCACCACTCTCTGACAAGTCACGATAAGAGCCGCCCTCCTGCCCACTCTCTGCAATGGATTCCATGCAGCTCCACCACTCTCTGGCAAGTCCCGATAACGGACACCACTCCACTCTCCGCAACAAGCTCCACGTAGCCCTGAATGACCCCTGATGCCACTACTCTCTGTAACAAACTCCACGCGGCTCTGAGCGATCCACGATCAGACGGTTACAGATGTCGCTGTCGGTCAGTTACACCCTCCATCTATAAATAAGGACCCCTAGATACGTTCTTCTCTAAGCTGGTAACTCTATCTCGAAATTCTGCCAAAATTTTCACTCGAGCACTCCATTTCTGTTGAAGCAGAGTACTAACTTGAGCGTCGGAGGGTCTTGCCGGAGCACCCCAACTCTGGTTTAGACTTTCTTTGCAGGTCCCAATGGCGACCGCGATCATCCAGCTCCAGCTTCTCTGACTTCGATAGAATTTTGCACCAACAAAACCTTTTGCCTATTTAAAAGAACCTTTTCTAAGGCTCTTAAAATCAGATTTTCACCAGCCCACACCTCCCATAAGGTCCCCCCATACCCCCTCTCTTCTCCCTTTGGATCCAATGCCCAAAAATACTTGGGCGTCCTCCTCTCCACCCCCAAGAGGAGCTTGGGTGTCTCCTTTTCTTGCTGGTTTTTAGACTTTGATTACTTCATAATCATAAAAAGAAGAGCAAGAAAAGAAGAGAAGAAAAAGATCAAGAAAAGGATCAAAGCATTGATTACGATCCAGACTTCGTTCAGATTCACAGGATGATAATTCTTGGAGAAGAAAGATCAACACCAAAAAAGACTATTTCAGACTGATCTTGAGTAGATACCCATAGAGACCAGACACTTGCATGGCTAAGAAAGAATCTACTCTCTTTCAAATCTAGATTCAAAGAAAAAAATTACGAAACAGGTATGTGATTCGATCAAATATTTAATTTTAGCATAAAATTCAGTATGTGTTCAATTTTAACATATTAAGTAGATTCTTATATTCTATATTTTATATATGTATGATTTATATTAAAAGATATTTTAATCTACTATTTTACTATATTATTAAAAAAAAATTTGAAACACACATGCATGTCCGACACAAAATTCCTACAGTAGTATCAAGGCCACGAGTTTCATATGCATGAAATTGACATACATATTTTTGAAAAAATTTTAAAATTTAATTTTTCTTGATATATGAGATGAATAGATGATTGCTTTAAATCTAAAATTTATTTTAGATATAATTTTTAGTTTATATATTCGATATGTGAAGGCATGCATGGATCTAAAATTTATTCTAGATACGATTCTAGTTCACGTATATGTGATATATAGATGCATGCATAATTTAAAAATTATTTTAATTTAATTTATGATTCATATATAGATGTATGATTGCATATTTAGATTTAAAAATTAGTTTCAATATGATTCATGATTTGTATATGAGATATATGATATCATGTTGTGATCTAAATTCTTGTTTAAATCTGAATATATATATATATATATATATATGAGATATATGCTTGTATATTAAATCTAAAAATTAATTTCATGATTAAAATTTATCTTTCATATAAAGAATTTAGATCTAAAATTTAGTTTTAGAATTTAAAATTTATATTTGTGCATGAGGGTTTTGGTCATGGGTAAATCAAAAATTAGGTTATGCAATTAGATTGCATCTAAAGTTTTTGATTTGAACATAATGGGTCTAATTTGATTAAGTAATCGATCAAATCGAGTCAAGTATTGATCAGGTTAGGTCAATTAAGTTTAAGATCATACAATTATTATCGATCAAATTGATTAAATCTCATATATAAAATCGATTAACCTAAGAACCTAATTTGGCTCAATGGCTTGAGCCTGATTCACTTAAGCTAATCTATTTGGATCAATTAACCTATTGGTGTCTAAGATAAGTAATTAAGAGGTGGTTGTTTAATTGGTTCCATTTTCTTATCGGGTCAATTTATTGGTATCTAAGGAAAGCAATGGGGGACCCCACCGATCTCCACTTACCTGGTCAATTTGAAAGATTGAGTCTTAAATAAAATTACTTGATGGTTTGGTTTAGTTTATGTCAATTAGATCAGTCATATGATGATTGATTAGACGAGACCTAAACCTAAATCTCTTCATAAATATTAAGTCCATAGGTCTTCCACCATTGTAGATGTGCGGACGTGGTACTGATGTTGATTGTTCTTGACAGTGGTTCAGTTATATCGAAAACATGCAACCACTCTATTAGCAGATAGTTACTCTAGGGTAAGGATGGGGTTGGGCCTAATAACTGTTAGGTGAAGGTCCTAATTGTTAGAAAACAGGATGATTTCGTACGTGTAGTTTAAAACTTTTCATAAATCCTTTATACAGTGAAAGTAAATTAAATTAATTTTTTTTAATTTAATACATGTACTAGATCAGATCTGAAAACTATGCTTAAGATCTTGACACGAACATGTGATCTTGATCTGAAATCTGAAATAGAAAAACAATCATCAGTAAAATAAAATCGAAGATCAGATCTCTATACCTTCGGATCTTGTAGATGTCTGAGGTTTCAATCGTAGCTACACACATGCTCGGCCTCAGCTGGTATCCACACGAAGATATCTGATCAGAGCATCAAGATCATCGGTGTACTAGCACCTTACAAATCTCACTTCTCAGCCTTGGATCTGAATCTCTTCTTCTAGATCTCGAAGAAGATGAACGCTGCTGCACAAACTCCTTCGCACAGATCCAATGGGATCTGAACTAGATCATGAAGAGGAAAATAAGAACCTTTCTTATTCTCTTCCTCTCTCTCTCTTTTCTCTTAGATCTGATCTCCATCAGATCTTAGCGTTAGGGTGAAGAAAGGAGGGTGGTGTTAGAAAATAAGTTAGGCGCCTTAAAGAAGCCATCCCACAAATTACACACAAAACCTCCTCATGCCACTTTATTTTGTTGCACAAAACCTTGAAATTCTCATCCCTTTTTAAGATAAGAATCCATTCAAATCAAATTTAAAAGAAAACTTACCAAAACAAAGGATTTAGGGTGGTGAGAACAAGTGGTGGCAAGGAAGAAAACATCTCATGCTTTCATCTCGCACGCCTCCCTTTTTCTTATGTTTTTCTCGCACAAAATCAATTCCCACACCTTATTCTAATTAGATTAGAATCTCTTCTAGATAAGACATCTATTCAAATCAAATTTGGATATATGTCTTAACTTGAGAGAGTCCTAGAAAGATGGGGTGCCAACTATTGCGCCTCTCCACCCTTCATGCGCGCAAAAAAAAAAGGGGGCATGTCTTCATACATGCCCTCCTCTTTTCTATATGATATCTAGAGGAAGAGTCTCAGAGAATCTGGGCTCTATGAGTCATAGTTCATCTGGCTCAAGTTGAGTCTTAATTGAGTTCAAATCGAGTCTGAATCGAATCGAATTCGAAAGACTATCAAATCTGATCCTATCAAGCTTGAAATCCAAATCTGATTTGGATAATTGAATCTAATTAATATTAAATTAAATCAAACTTAATTAAATTAAATTAAATTTAAATTAATTATGATTGATCCATAATTTAATTAGTCTCAATAAATTATAATATTTGTAATTAAGTCTCTGTGCTAATAATTAGCAGCTGCCAAAACTGTAACACTTATAAGTTGACAGTTTCAAAATTCAAACTATCAATCTACTTAATAATTCAAATATGATCCAAGCCATTGATCAGGTCATGTTCTTTTTGTGTGTGATCCCTTAAGTTCTATTCTATCTGGTAGTGAGATATATCATGATCTCCATCATAGTATCATCGAAACTCCTTTTGATGGACTGGAATGATTCCAACTCACATCAACAAAGATTGTTGATCTGAAAATAATCCTAGTAAGTTCTCATGATCTACCAGTGATGCCTAGCAGCATGTAGTGCAACTCAGTAGAACAGAAAAGATGAACTCCTAGGTGTAGTTATTGTGTGATACAATCTCTTTATTGTGAATCCTAACTAGACAGAGATCATGGAGAACTCGTCAAACCCTATCGTTGGTCATATGCCAGATTGGCTTGACTCGAGTTCATCTGTGAATCTCATAAATTTTTTTTTCAGTATTCACTCTTACTCTAGCCAGAGACTTTCTGAACTCAATCTTGCAAATCATATAGGACTACTCATTTTCTACCAAGATCGATAGATTTCATCTAAGTGCATCCTACTCTAAACAGCAAATTTGAACCTATAATAGCCAACATACATAGCAAAGACCTGATGGGCTAGAGACCAAGAGAATGTGCAGTCAAACTAAGTAGCTTCATTGTGAAAAATCAACATACCACAGGTCAAAGGACCAGTCACACCACTGCAGCATCGAAAAAATCACTGATGAGTGAGTAGATATCCAAGTGGTTTCTCATGTTGGTCACACTCAGTGTAAGTTATTATCTAACAACCACCTACACTCTCATCCCAATATCTCCACACTGCAACTCAAGACTCATCTGTCCAAAAAGAGGTGATTTATGTATCGATCTTGAATGGATTGATCATTATCCTCCATGATGATCCTTCAATTGAAAGTATTTAAAAATTAACAACTAATGATATATGTCTCAAATTCTCAACACCTTGAGAATATACAAAATCATCTTTATTAATTTTCAAGATAAATCATGGACACATATAACATGATTGCTTATCAAGACTGCTCATCAAGTACAAAGTATCCCCGAGACAAAGGTATGTATTAGCCAAGATTGGCTTCTAGGGTACACATCTAACAAACTCCTACTTCACTAAAGCCAATCTACCATATGCCTAAGCCCCATCTTCTGAAGACAGACTTTGATGTTTAGCTGGCTAAGTGACTCAGGCCTACCACATCTTATGTGGAGTCTACTCTCTGTACTTTTATGTATTTCTACTTAAGATAATTGCATATATCCCTGCTCTATGTGCATAGACTTCTGATGAGATTTTAGCTCCTTAGCAAGGGCTATGTACCATTATCTTTATAGTATAATGTCATAGCATCTAATGATATGACATCCAGTTTTACAACTATCATAAGAATCAAAACACATCTTGCACATCTATAGTATATTCAGCTTCTATTGGTCAATTGTCTAGAGTCCTTCCAACATACTGAACCAATATAACTCAAGAATATATCCTGATATAGACATTCTACTATCAACATCAGTATATCCTCCACTCTTAGCTCTAATCCTTCTTGAAAGATGAGGAATAATTTTTTAGTGCTTCTCAAATACTTAAGAATATTTTTCATAGTAATCTAATACTCCCAGCCTAGATTCGACTCATATTTGCTCGTGACTCTCACAGTAAGATATACCAAATCGAGTACATAGCATGGCATACACCCATACCTAAGAGGATAACGGATTCTTCTTGGAGGTTTTAATGTTGAACTATTTCTGCACCTCTTATATGTACTTGTTTGTGAAAATCAAATATCTTTTTAGGATCTATCTCTATAGACCTTTATTTTCAGAATATATGATGTTTGACTTAGGTCTTTAATAAGAAATTCTATATGTAACTACATCATAATTGATGTCAGCATGGACCCTCCTACTGACCTTCATGTAACTACATGGTACCTTTTTATTTTTGATGAAATCAAACAATTTGATCACATCATAAAATAACTATTCCAACTCCAAGATTTTAGCTTAAATTTATAAATGGACTTCATAGTGTGATCTCTATCACTGGAAGTGAAATCCATAGGCCACTGTAAATAGATTTCTTTTAAAAATATCTATTTAGTAGGACTATCTACACATCTATTTCTCAGGGTCGATGTACAACATCACCTCATTGTAGGTTTCAGGATCATCCCTATATTTTCAATCTCCCTCGAGAAATACTTTCTTTGAATTCTTGTAAGAATATCAAGTACCTTTCTAAAGGATGGGAGATCCTACTAGATCTACGAGGGAAGAGGTATTATATATATTGACTCATTTTAAATAGGTTGTACAGGTCCTGTGACTCGTTGTTCTTTAGAGTCTCTCTTTGGATTCATCCTCTCACTATTTTCAAAAAAATAATATAATTGCTCACAATCATATTTTGAACCACTGGAAAGAGAAAGTGACATCCCAAACCCTTTTGGGATATCTCATAAATGATCTCTCATAGACTATCCTCTAATCTATTCACCATATCGCATCTCATACAGTGTGGTAAAACCAACTTTAGAGGAAATTTAATTTAAATTTCAAAAATTAAATCTTATTTCTAAAGAAATAATAGTTAAATTAGTGATGGTCATGATGGACGGACTATATCTTAATAGTGCCATTGCTCCTCACATATACCTTATTGGACTGAGGTGTACGAGGAGAATTCCATCATGAAACTTTATCATTTCTTTAGATAACTGACAAATTTTTTATTTGTTATTGCATCTTCGATCTGATCGAAGTATCCTTAGGGTTTTTTCAATTTACTTTTCTACTTCATATTTGAATTCTTTGAACCTTTCAAGTCTTCAGATTTGTATCTCATATACATATCTATACCATGACTGCTGATTAGTAAAAGTAATGTAGTGATAACCTCTTAGTCTGGCTCATCAAATGGGCCATGCACTGTTGGAAATTGTGTCCTAAAATTAATCATGTGATGATTGAGTTCATCTTTGTATATGAATTATTGATTATTGAATAAAAATTATTATAATATTTTTCATCACAAAGTTACATCTTCCTTGAATACTTGTGCCATGATGAAGTCCTTAGAACTATGCTAGTGTGCGATAAAGAGAGGATTTATTGTATAGTTTCTAAACATATTCATGATCAAATGATATGTCATTATAGGATGATGATGTTTATCGAGTGGAGGTCGTTTATATAATATGAGTTGGTTATCCTTTTAACCAAGAAGTGTGGTGACACTGGTGTGGCATACAGGTGAGATATAGGAGTATATCGTCACTGAACAAGTAACTCACCTGTTGAGTATTTTACTGTCAAGAGCTACTCCTGAAGCATATGGATATTAATGTCCTTCAGACATGAGATCACCATAGTGACTTACAAGCAACTCATTGTGCTTTGGTACCGGACTATTTGGATTTCTAATGCAGTGATAAAAGGCTACTGGGTACAGTCAAATACTTGCAAAGTCTGTTGTGGATCAAGATGGGATTGACCCCTCTGGATTATTGGAGTTGATATATCACTGTATTTCAATGTAGCAAAGCCTAGCTAGGATAATCTATGAGATAGATTTCAAAGGTTGAAATACAATATGGATGAAGCAATCTCAGTTGATAGTTAATCTGATACCATCCTAAGAGCATACAAGGTCAAAAGGATGAATTATGCGGTAACCATGTTTATGGATTCTGAAATATTTTTTTATGATAATTTTGACCTATCTGAACATCAAAAACTATGGCTAGATAGTATCTCGATTAGTGCAAAAATTGATTCCTATGCTACCAGCTTAGTATTTGAACCTATGGAGTCATGCACACAAGTCAGAAAAAGGAGAAGAAATTGACCTATGTTTATATATCC
>NC_026000.2:52769579-52887866 GCF_000442705.2 Elaeis guineensis
GAGAACCATCAGGCAACCGGATCGATATGGCTTCAAAGAGATGCTGTCATATGTCCTGGTGACAGTGAATGGAGACCCATATACATATCAGGAGGCTATTGAGAGCCAGGACAGAGAGTGGTGGGTCCAGGTGATGTCCGAGGAGATGCAGTCTCTCCACAAGAAGCAGACGTGGTAATTGGTGCAGTTGCCACAGGGGAAGAGGCCCATTGGCTGCAAATGGGTCTACAGTCGCAAGGACAGAGTGGAGCTAGTTGAGGCCTTGGGACACCAAGGTGGAGATTGTTATGATCTAGGTGGTGTGCCCAAGGCCCAGGGGACCAAGGCTAAGGCCAAGGTCCATCATTCATGAGGGCTTCATGGAGGCTCTAGGGCTAGTTGGGCCCTAGGTTGAAATGCTGTGGGCCTTTCGGGTTCTTGAGGTCTAGGTTATGTGGGCCTCAAGGGACCAACTCTTTATGGGCCAGGTCTGAACCTAGAATAGGTGAGATTAGGTCGAGTCATGGGTGTACATGGGCTTGGGTTAACCTAGTCTCCCATAGAGTTGGTCAAGGGAGTTTTGGGTTTGGGTCACTTGACCCGGTGTTTATATATACATGTACTATGTATAGGTTGAAAAAAGCCAAGAAAATACAAGACTCTTTCTCTCAAGTCTCTCTCTCTCTTCTCCCTCTCTCTCCAGCAATTCTCCATGCCCCAGGAGCAAGAAACCCTAGGGTTTCTTGCTGCCAGTCCATAAAAGGAAAGAGAAGAAGGGGAGGCGCTAGCCCCTTCCCCCTTGCAGCCGCCTACCAGATCTGCTCTTCCCCTCTTGAAAGCACTCAAACACTAGGTCAAAGACCTGAAATCTCTTGAGAAGAGGTTGGTACAAGTCCCTCTCAGATCTGGAGTTGATCTGAGGTCGTTTGAGGTGCGGGTGAGATCTCCATCAACAGATCTACAAAAAGGCTGCAGCAGGACAGATCTGCGAGGTCTGTCTTCATCTATCTTCTTCCCCATCTAGAATGCCCTGATTTGAGATCTACAAATTAGAGGACCTCGGTCCAAGTCTGATCTGGTTGGGTACCAGATCTTGGATTTTTTAGAGGTGGTTTCAAAGGCGTTCTTCATCTGGAACGAAAGGCTGATGAAGAAGACAGCAACCAGGCTGATTTCGTCAAGGGCCTTGGATCGTGTCCAGAAGTCTCCAGATCTATTCGTTGTTGGTTTCGCTGCACCAAAGGTCTATGGGAGGAGCCGGGATCGTGCTTCAACAATAATTATAGGTGGTCAAGTCCATGTCTTTGATAGACCAAATGGACCTAGATTATGGCTCAGTGGTTGAATCTGAATCATTAAGTTGGTCAAATCAAAACTAATTAATCAATTAATGTCTAAGATAAGTTCGACACTCAACCGATAGTTTTTAATTGGGAGTGGCTTACTTGATTATTTTGATGGTATCTAAGGTAAGCTTAGCAGATCGTCCCACTGATCTCACTTATCTGACCAATTTGATGGATTATATCTTGATTAGATCGTTAAGTGATTCGAGTTGACCCATACCATTAAGGTTGATCAATGTGATTGATCTAGGTGTCATTTCATCTAGTATGATCCTAATCCAATTCAATGACTTAGTGAAGTTAGTGGGATGATTGTGATTTACTAATTGATCTCTTTTTTAAACTAATTATCAAATATTTTAAATTATTAGGTCCATAAAATGAACTAGTTATGGAGATAACTAGATTATAGCCTCCCATTAAGGTGAATGGTAATGAGTCTATTATTTCTGATTGATATTGTAGGTGCCATCCGTCTGGTATTCTCTCTGAATAATAAAATTATTATTTATCATATGATGACTCTGTTGTACTATCTGATGATGGTTGGATTGACTGAGCCATCCTTAGATCTGATCATTCATTAGTTAAAAATACAGAGTAGGTTTATGTTAATGGTTTGACCTAATCAAAACTTTCAGTGGAGGCCCATCACCTACTGAAATAAAATCTGGGATAAAATTAATTACTAAAAATTATTTGAAGAAATAATTGGTTGAGAACCTACCCATAGATGCATATGAGTTGATCGAGCCATCCTTGAGCTTGTATGCAGTCTGTGTGGATTCTAGTATCTGCTAAGAAATTATTGTAATTTCTCAGATTAGAGGTAGAGGCTATCAATTTGAATAAAATAGTGGGAGAACCTTTAGACTAAAGTCCAAGTCTTTAGGCTTAATCAATTCATAAACATAGAGATCTTGTATTTTTCTTTCAGTTATGGCTAAATATCCTTACTTTATTTATTGTTTGACAGTGACTTATAGGACCCAACTTTGATAATTGATATCGAAAGTTGTAAATAGTTCTAGAGTACGAATAGATCTTACATATGTTATGGATCCAGCACCTGAAGTTCTCACATTCAACATAATGATGCGATCAAAAGCACTTATCAGAAGTGGCCACATGATAATATCACTATGTGATGTTTTTGAGAGTAGCAAAAAATATAAATTTAGTTATAAATTTGATGATGCTCAATGGAAAAAAATCTTTTAAATGTTGAAGGAGTTCTTTTATACCTCTGAAAATGTGTCTACAGTGGGGTAATAATTCTTTGAGAAAGAAAAGAAAAAGAAGGTGCAAAAAAGTTATGCTTGGGCTAATGAGTCTGAACTGACAAAAGAGTCTAATGTTAATCTAGTCTAGTAGAGTCTCTTGATTTGAACAGGCTAAGAAAGAGAAATCAGCAAAGGGTTGCTGAACAAAATACTTATATGATAATACCTTGTGATTTCTCTATTTGTGATACTACTACCTAGATATTGGATATTGAAGGTCTATGCAAATTGTTGCAACGACTTCAGATTAGCAGAAAGTTTGAAAATAGCAAGAGATTTTCTAAACGTTGGAGTTGGAAGTCATATTTCAATCTTGATTTTAAGAATCATCGAGCTTATTTTCAATTCTAATAATATCATTTTAGTAATTATCACTATTGTCTAATGATTTTGTGATATCATTATGAATGATGTCAAAATCATGTGGACAACTGAGAAATGATATTTATGAATAGTCACAGTCTGTCAATGTATTGTACACAATCAAACAAACTTCTTAAAATAGATAATGTCATGAAAGCCTACCTTTGATAATTTAGGCTCGGTCATTAAACAAGAATAAGATCAATAGGAGATAATTTTTGAAATCAATGATTGTGAATCATTATCAACTTGTCAATCCTATCTCTTTAGTAAGATGATCAAATCATCTTTTGTTGGAAAAGGTAAACGAGCCAATGATGTTCTAAGTCTGATACATATTGATGTATTGGATCTACAAACATATTTATCATAAATTTAGATTATTTAAAATATTCAAATAATTTCATAATAAGGTAGAGAAATAAATTGGAAGAGCATTGAAGTCCTTTGGTCAGACCAAAGAGGAGAATGCCCTTCCGATGAATTTTTGACATATCTAGAAGAGAACAGGATTCTTTCTTATTGAAATTGACTTTGTGAGATATAGTTCGATCCATAATAGGATTTATAAGTTTGCCAGTCTCCTTTTAGGATTATGCTCTTAAGACTGCTTGTTATGTTCTGAACTGGATTCTGAATTAATCAGTTACAATGACTCTATATGAGATATGGACTAGGCGTAAGCTGATACTTTCTTATCTTAGGATTTAGGAGTGTTCAGTTTATGTCAAGCATTTGCAGACTGATTAGCTTGGATCTCGATCCTATATATATTTTTTGTAGGATAATCTTAAAGAATCTAGGGGATATAACTTCTACCTTGTAAGAGAACAAAAGTTGTTTGACATTCTTTTTAGAAAAAGAGTACCTTGGTGAAGGTACTGATGCCTTTAATATGAAACTTATGAAGTTCCACAAGTAGAAGAACTGACACAATCTAGTGAACCCATAGAATTGGATTTGATTAGATCAAATTCGAAACCCATTGTAGAGGCACCATTAAGAAGATTCGGTAGAGTATCGCATCCATCAGATAGAGACTTCAGTTTCTAGATCTGAGACATGATCTTGTTGAACTCGATAATAATAACAAGGATCTGATCACCTACATGGATGCCATACAGAGGTTCGACTCTGATTAATGGCTTGGAGCCATAGAGTCTGAAATGGAGTCTATGAAGATAAATGGTGTATGGACACTCATTGATCCACTCGAAGAGATAAAATTCATAGGGTGTAAGTGGATCTTCAATAAGATCAGAGAGTGCAGACGAGAAGGTGGAGACCTACAAAGCTTGTCTGGTTGCCAAAGAATATCGTTAACATTATGGTATTGACCATAATGAGATATTTTTTCTTAAGAAAATGTTAAGTATTTCGAAGTTAGAATGTGCATTTTGATAAATGATCAAAATGCATGACTTCGTTGAGAACAAAGAAGAACCCTACAAATACAAATAGGTTAATAGTTCTGTGAGTATATTTCTTATCTTGTATGTGAATGAAATTTTCTTAATCTGGAATGATATTCCTTACATTACAGAGAATAAAAGTTTCATTATTATTATTGTTCTCTATAAAGGACTTTGAAAAAGTATCTCTCATCCTAGGAATGAAGATCTATAGAGATAGATCTAAGAGGCTGCTTGATTTTTTCAGTCCAACATATATAGGATGTTTATGAGTAGAATCTGTTCTATCATATACACCATGTATGAGATCGGATATGGTATACTCACTAAGGAGTGAGTGGATATCTATAAGATCCAGATGAGAATCACTGGAAGATCATCCTTAAGTATTTGAGAAATACTAAGGATCGATGACTCAGTTATGGAGAATCTGATTTAAAACTTGTAGAGTATAATTTCAATTTTTAGTTAGATATATTAATAGTAAGAACGTGTCGAAATACATCCTTATCCTAAATAATAGAGCAATCTACTGGAAAGGTTCCAAGCAGAGCAATATAGTCAAATTTAAATTGTGAGGTAGAATGAATTACAGCATTCGATGCTTGCAAGGAAGCTATGTGATTGTACAAGTTCACTGGCAAGCTAGGAGTGACACCCTCCGATGATGATCCTATTGTATTGTATAGCACCGGAGCTATAGCTTATGCCAAGGAGCCGAAGTCCCATTGGCTTACCAAGCATTTTGCATCGCTACCACCTTATTCAAAAAATTTGTTAAGGTGATGTCAATCTTTAGAAGATCGACGAAAAAAAAACTTGACCAATCCATTTACTAAACCCTTGGTATCTAAGAGTTTTGAGATGATAAATTGAAGATGCATATATGATACTATACTGATTGGCTTTAATCCAAGTGGGAATTGTTGGGAATGGTATCCTAAAGCCAATCATTTGACAATTATGCTAATTATAAATATATATAAATTGATAAATAATAAAAATTATTTGATATTTTTTATCACAAGTGTTGCTCCTAGATTGATTTTGATGATTACAAAGCAGATTGAAGGGATACAAATATTTTTATTTGAAAAAATCTTTATGCTCTTCAGGGGCAAAATTGTAATTTTACTAAAATTCTGATTTGATAGTATCATTTGGTAGAACAAATGATTTGTAATCTATTGGTGAAAATTTCATTATTTTTGGACTTATATTTTTGAAGTTATGAATGTTTGAAGTGCATGAGTCGACTCATGAGTCAACTCATGGCACAATGAGCTGATTGGCACGCTAAAATTTTCCTTGGCACGCTGGTTTTTTGGCTTGGCACGACCTGTGAGTCGACTCATGAGTCGACCCACAAGGCATGAGTCGACTCATGAGTCGACCTCTGCTGGTTTGGGCCAAAAAATCCAGAAACCAACATTTCTGGCTGTTCCAACAGAAGTCGACTCATGAGTCGACTCCTGAAGCATGAGTCGACTCATGAGTCGACCCCTGCGACGAAAATTATCCACAACGGCTAGTTTTTTGCCCGTTTTAGTTGCCTTTAATGCTCCCTTAAAATGCTCTAACGGCTCTTTTTCTGCCTAAAATATTTTTGCTTGTTTCTTAAAGCTATAAAAGGTTTCAAAAGGTGAAAAACAAAAAGGGATCCATAATATATACGAGAGATTTTGAAAGAGAAAAGCAAGAGCGTTCAAAAGGGCATTCAAGAGCATTCAAAGAGAGGGTTTTTCAAGCCAACTTTTCAACCTTGATCAAGAGTTCTTTCAAAGCCTTCAAGAAGTCTTCAATCAAAGATCACCTTCTTCTCAAGCGTTCATTCAACTCTTCATCCACTTTGAGAAAATCCAAAAGGGGCTTCTTCATTTGAGTAAAGTATATTTAATATTTTATTCGCTCATTTAAGGAGCTATTCTTGAACTTATTTGTGCTCTAAACTGTCTTACTCTTTGTGAGTAATTGTTCTTATTTTTGGAGGGTTTCCAAAATAAGGGAAGGTTGATCCGAACCTGAAATTGGAGTATTTTGGGTTAGCTTGTACCCGAGAAATAAGTGGACTAGCTTGGGATAGCTAGTGTCGGAGTTTCCGACGTTTGTATTCAGGTTGAATACAAGTATAGTGGATTGGAATTCTCAAGTAGGAGCTTGGGGAGTGGATGTAGGTGCAAGGTTGGCACCGAACCACTATAAATCCTTGTGTTTGTAGTGTGCTTTATTGTTTCTCTTTATTTCTTTATTATATCCTTGCATTCTTGCTTTAGGTAATTAATCTTGAACTAAAGTCCTTCTCCTCATTCATCAAGCTTTTAACAAATACTTTTCATAAGTAATTAGTTAAGCTTAAATTTTTTAAAACCCAATTCACCCCCCCTCTTGGGTTGCATAGCTGGGCAACAAGTGGTATCAGAGCCCGGTGCTCTAGCCCTTCTTTGATCTAACAATCAAAGAGTCAAAGATCTATGGCAGCCCATGTCGGTACTTCTCTAATCGAGGGGCAATCTACCAACCGACCTCCACTTTTCAATGGGTCTAATTATACCTATTGGAAAGCTCGGATGAAGATATTCATACAAGCACTCGACTATGATATGTGGAGTATCATAGTGAACGGTCCTCACACACCCACCAAGATTATAGATGGTGAGGAGTCAACCAAACCCGAGAAAGAATGGGATGAGGTTGATAAGAAATTGGCACAATTAAATGCTAAAGCTATGAATGTTCTTTATTGTGCACTTGATGCAAATGAATTTAATCGTATTTCTACTTGTGCATCTGCTAAAGAAATATGGGATAGGTTAGAAGTAACCCATGAGGGAACAAATCAAATAAAAGAGTCTAAAATAAACATGCTTGTGCATAAATATGAATTATTTAAAATGGAGCATGATGAGTCCATAACTGCTATGTTTACTCATTTTACTGATATAATTAATGGTTTGAAGAGTCTTGGCAAATCTTATACTAACAGTGAGCTTGTAAGGAAGATTCTCAGGTCATTGCCAAGAACTTGGGAAGCCAAGGTGACTGCCATCCAAGAAGCAAAGGACTTGAACATTCTACCTCTAGAAGAGCTTCTTGGATCCTTGATGACTCATGAACTTAGCATGAAGCAACATCAAGAGGATGAAGTCAAAAAGAAAAGAACCATTGTCCTCAAATCCACAGCTTCGCCTGATGATGAAATGGATGACACTGAAGATGAAGAACAGGATGAAGAGATGGCACTCATCACCCGGAGATTTAAGAAGTTTCTAAGAAAAAAGAAACAGGGGATGAGAAAGAAGTCATTCACAAAAGGGGAACAAAGCAAAGAGAAAGAGAAAGATCAACCCCTTATATGCTACGAGTGCAAGAAGCTGGGATATTTCAAATCCGAATGTCCACAACTGAAGAAAGGTCCCAAAAAGTTCAAAAAGAAAGCAATGATGGCGACTTGGAGTGCGAGTGATGACTCAAGCTCCGATGAGGAAACCTCAACAGAACAAGCCAACCTGTGCCTTATGGCACACGAAAATGAGGTAACTTCTGAATCCCCTAGTGAATTTACTTTTGAAGAATTGCATAAAGCATTCTATGATTTAATTGATGAATTAAAGAAACTAGGGATGAAAAGAACTGAAATTAGAAAATCAGTCCTTAGTGAAACAAGCTGAAAACCTTTCAATTGAAAAATCCACCTTGATTCAAGAAAATCAAAGCTTAAAGAATGAAATTAACAAGCTGAAACCTATAGTAGATAAGTTCACCTTAAGTTCAAACAAACTAATATGATTCTTGATAATCAAAAAGCTGTATATGATAAGGCTGGACTTGGCTATAACCCCTTGAAGAAACAAAAATTTCTGAAGAATATTTATGTAAATTATTCAAGTAACAAGTCTACAAATATTACTTGTTTCAAATGTGGTAGAATAGGACATAAATCATACACATACCTTATTAACAAATATGCAAACACAACTATAAAGAAAATATGGGTTCCAAAAGGAACCATTTTGACTAACCTAAAAGGACCCAAGAAAGCTTGGGTACCTAAGACAGAAACTTGACTTTTGCTTGCAGGTGTGTCTAGCATCCCAAGGAGGAAACAGAAATGGTATCTTGACAGTGGATGCTCGAGACACATGACTGGTGATGAATCACAATTCATCACACTTGATGCTAAGGATGGAGGGATGGTCACCTTTGGAGATAATAGCAAAGGAAAGATCATCGGGATAGGTAACATTGGTATCACTCCCTCCAAATACATTGAAAATATTTTGTTAGTTAAAGGTTTAAAGCATAACTTACTTAGCATTAGTCAATTTTGTGATAAAGGGTATAAAGTTGTTTTTGAATCATCTGTTTGCATTGTGACTAGTCCTATTAACGATGGCATTAAATTTATAGGACATAGGAATGGCAATGTTTATATGGTAGATTTGAATGATTTAGCCAAATTAGACATGCAATGCCTAGTATCCTTGAATGCTAAAGTTAATAAGACTAGTTGGCTGTGGCATCGTAGACTTGCACATATTAGCATGCATTCTCTTTCAAAATTAATTAAAAAAGAATTAGTTCTTGGTTTGCCAAAATTGAATTTTGAAAAGGATAGAATTTGTAATGCATGCCAATTAGGTAAACAAACTAGAGTTTCATTTAAATCTAAAAATACTATTTCAACTTCTAGACCTTTAAAGCTCTTGCATATGGACTTATTTGGACCAACTATAACCACTAGTCTAGAAGGAAAATGATATGGCTTTGTAATTATAGATGATTACTCTCGTTTTATTTGGGTTTTCTTTTTGGCACACAAAGATGAAACTTTTCATATTTTCACTAAATTTCACCGAAAAGTCACTAATGAAAAAGGGTTTTCAATTCAAAATATTAGAAGTGATCATGGAACTGAATTTGAAAATTAAGATTTTGAAAATTTTCGTGATGAAAATGGAATTGGCCATAACTTCTCTGCTCCTAGGACACCCCAACAGAATGGGGTAGTTGAAAGGAAAAACAGAACCTTAGAAGAAATAGCCCGTACCATGCTTTGTGAAAGCAACCTTCCAAGATATTTTTGGGCGGAAGCAATTAACACAGTATGTTACATTTTAAATCATGCTTTGATTAGATAATTTTTAAAGAAAACCCCCTATGAACTTTGGAAAGGAAGAAAACCAAATATTGCATATTTTCATGTTTTTGGTTGCCGATGTTTTGTATTAAATAATGGCAAAGAAAGACTTGGTAAATTTGATGCAAAATCAGATGAAGTAATCTTTCTAGGTTACTCCTCCACTAGTAAAACATTTAGAGTTTTCAACAAAAGAACTTTAGTAGTTGAGGAGTCCATACATGTTGTTTTTGATGAATCTAACGATCTTCCTTCAAGGAAGAATGAGGGTGTTGATGATGCAGATCCACTAATAGAAGGTATGAAGGAGATCACTCTGAAAGATTCAGCAACTCCAGAAGACAAGGATCAAGAAGACAAACAAGATGAGAGAGGTGAAGAAATTCAAGAACAACCTCAAGGTACAAATGACCTACCCAAGGAATGGAGGTATGTTCACAACCACCCTAAGGAGTTAATTATTGGTGATCCTATGCATGGGGTAAAAACCCGTTCTTCACTTAGAGATGTAGTTAATCATTGTGCTTTTGTATCTCATTTTGAACCTAAAACTTTTGAAGAAGCTGAAAATGATCATAATTGGATTAATGCAATGCAAGAGGAACTTAATCAATTTGAAAGAAATAATGTTTGGACCTTAGTATCTAGACCTAAAAATTATTCAATAATTGGGACAAAATGGATCTTTAGAAACAAATTAGATGAGCATGGTAATGTAATTAGAAATAAAGCAAGATTGGTTGCTAAGGGATATAATCAAGAAGAAGGAATTGATTTTGATGAAACCTTTGCACCTGTTGCTAGAGTAGAAGCTATTAAACTTCTACTTGCATATGCTTGCTTTATGAAATTCAAATTATTTCAAATGGATGTTAAAAGTGCATTTTTAAATGGATATATTGCTGAAGAAGTATATGTAGAACAACCCCTGGATTTGAAAATCATGCTTTTCCTAATCATGTCTTTAGATTAAATAAAGCTTTATATGGATTAAAACAAGCACCGAGAGCATGGTATGATAGGCTAAGCAAATTTCTACTAAATAATGGTTTTTCAAGAGGTAATGTAGATACAACCCTCTTTATTAAAAGAAATCAAAATGATATGCTAGTTATACAAATTTATGTTGATGATATAATTTTTGGGTCTACTAATGAATCCCTTTGTCAAGACTTTGCTAAGCTTATGCAGGGGGAGTTCGAGATGAGCATGATGGGAGAACTCACCTTCTTCCTCGGACTCCAAATCAAACAATCAAAAGAGAGAATCTCCATCACCCAAAGCAAGTACACCAAGGAACTACTCAAAAGATTTGGAATGGAGAACTGCAAACCAATTGGCACACCAATGAGTCCCTCATGTAAGCTTGACAAGGATGATGAAGGTAAATGTGTAGACTTAAAATACTATAGAGGTATGATTGGCTCATTATTATATTTAACTGCAAGTAGACCTGATATTATGTTTAGTATTTGTTTATGTGCTAGATATTAATCTAATCCTAAAGAATCTCATTTGAATGCTGTTAAAAGAATCCTTAGATACTTAAATGGTACTCAAACTCTAGGGTTATGGTACTCTAAGGACTCACAAATTGATTTATTAGGATATTCAGATGCTGATTTTGCTGGATGTAAATTAGATAGAAAAAGCACAAGTGGAACTTGCCAATTTCTTGGAGTTAACCTAATCTCATGGTTTAGCAAGAAAAAAATTCGGTGGCACTGTCTACGGCTGAGGCCAATACATTACAGCCGAAAGTTGTTGTGCTCAAATCTTGTGGATTAAGCAACAACTCGAAGACTTTAGAATCAAACTTAATGAAACACCAATAAGATGTGATAACACAAGTGCCATAAATCTATCTAAAAATCCAATTCAACACTCAAGATCCAAACATATTGAAATAAGACATCATTTTATAAGAGAACATGTTCAAAACAAAAATATAATTCTTGAATATGTTTGCACTGAAAATCAATTAGCTGATATCTTTACAAAGGCCCTTAGTGAGGATAGATTCTGTGAAATTAGGAGAAATCTAGGAATTCTAGATCCATATGCCTAAATTTTTCTCAATTTCCAAGAATTGATGTCAAAAATTCTTAGAGCTCAATTTCAACATCTATCCTGATCCCAAAAGCTTAAGTTTATCATTCTAAAAACTTATCTTTGAGCAAAACTCCTTCTCACAAAATTTCAAATTTTTCTGGAATTTATTCACATTTTTTCTGAATTTCTGAACTTCATGAGTCGACCCCCATGAGTCGACTCAATGGCAAACTTGTTATTCCTCAAACTTCCCACGGGCTCATTGTTTTTATATGGGATCCTGTTCTGAGAGCCACTCATCCTTCCAAAAGCCGACTTCCCCATTTCCTTTTGCTCCAAATCCAAGGATCTAGCTCGAGGCACTTCTCCCTCCTCCTCTCCACCAAAAATCGCCACCTTGGAAAGGGATTTTTGTGCTTTCTCCATTGTTTGGCACGGTTGGAGCGTGCCCTAGCACTCCACCGTTCTTCCCAAATCCACCTCTTTTCTCCACCAAAATCCTCTTCACTCTCTTGTGATCCCTCTCCACTCATTCACTTGTTCCTCCAAGTCTCTTGCCTGCTACTGTAGTGAATATGGCTCCGAAGATGAAGCTTCCCCAAAGAAGAAAGTCAGTCCGTGAGCTTGAAGAAAATGTCCGAAAGAAAAGGCAAGCTGCTCAGTCTTCCACTGCTCCCACTCCAGCTTCAGTATCTGCTCAAGGTCCCCCTCAATCCTCCTAAGCCCGTAAGAATCCTCTATCTGATAGAAAAGTTGGAACCGAGAAGAATATAGATTTTCGGTTCTTTGAAAAAGAGGGTTTTACATTTGCAACCAAGATTAAAAACCAAGGATGGGGTTTCTACTGCTCCCTTAAGGAAGTCACCTATGTTGACCTAGTTAGAGAATTCTACCAGAATCTACATTATGGAAATGGGTCAGTGACTTCAACAGTCAAGGGTATTGATATTTGCTTGGATTCTAGTATATTGGGAGAAATACTTGATTTGCCTAGTGAGGGTTACTCTTATATGAAACTCCATAAAAGAAGAGGGGATCAGTGTTATACTAGGGGGAACTTATCAGGGAGTTTAAATAAATTGGAAGCAAAGATTTTGTCCATTGAGATGAGGATCCTACATCAGATGGTAACGAAGCTTTCTTTCCTAGAAGTGGTAGGCATGATTTACTTTCCAGCAGAGATGTATGTATCATGTTTCATGTCATCACTCAGACCCCCCTGAACCTCCCTGCACTTATGATAGAGGCCATGAGAGAGACTTTGAACAGATCCAAGGCACACTTGCCTTATGGTATGGCCCTTACTCGAGTATTTAGGAGGTTTGGAGTTAGCTGTGAGGGGGAGGCATCTACTAAGCTCTCTCATGTGGACACTTTCAACCAACACACCCTGCACGAATGTGATTTACAAAGACTGATGGTGGTTGGATCAAGGGATCTGAGGAGAGAGCTGAGGAGAGAGCTGGGGAGAGAACTAAGATAGAGCTGAAGAGAGAATTGAAGACAGAGCTGAAGAAGAAGGTCCATCATCTCCTATCCATGACTTCAGGGCAGCATCACCAAATATCCAGTTCATTCCTGATACAGAGGCTGGCCCTTCAGAGTTTACTAGGATGCCCACACCAGTGTATCACCAGAGAGCAGAGCACCTCCATCAGAGTTCAGACTGGTGATGATCAGATCGAGCAGATATCACAGCGTTGGCTTCTCTACTGTCTAGTCAGTGGAGCAGTACTACTTTTGCACCAGGAGCCACTTCTTCTGATCAGACCATGACTCCCCACATATCCACTGTTTTAGATGATATCAGATCAGTCCATTCGGATTCAGCAGCTTGAGGACACTGTCTGGAGACTGACTGGCAGAGTTCTTGACTTGCAGGGGCAAGTCCTTGCTTTGGCCCATCCTCAGCCACAGGAGTCCACTATTGAGGTCACAGACCTCACTGCAGAGGCTGGCAGGCTCAGAGGAGCACTGGAGGGTGGATATGAGTTACTGAGGAGAGAGATCCGAGGATCGAGTGAGCATGCATCCACTCAGTTCACTGCTCTACTTCAGTCTGTTTCCAGAGCACTGAATGTACTTGATTCCATCAGACTCACCCTTTCTGTTCAGTCCTTAGCCTCTCAGAGTTCTCAGCCACCCAGTTCATCTCACTCTCCTGCTCGTGCCAGAGGAGACGGGGTAGAGGACGCACTTCTGATCGAGATCCATCAGCTTCTCATCCCATATCTGATGACTCCGATCCATGACTTCTCATGATCATTACTAGATCCTAGGTGTTAGTGTCTTGTTCTAGGATCTGTATTTTGGGGCCATGTATTGACAATTAGCTGGTTGACTTTTATATTATGAACTATGTATTGAAACAATTATGGTTTTATGGTATCATCTTTTACTTATATTTCTACCTTTTGTAATGATGTCGATCATATTTTGGTTATATATATTCTCCTTGTTGAAATATTGTCTTCTCTTTGTTGTTGTTTGCTGTTAATAATTGCTGTATTAAGGGGGAGCAAACATCTGTGATAACTCTAAAGGGGGAGAAATTAAAGAATATTTCAGAAAAAGGAGGAGTTAACCATGTTTGATGATGTCAAAAAGGGGGAGAAATTAAACAAAAAAAAAAAAATCCATCAAAAGCAAAACATAAATAGACAATAAAAAAAAAAACAAAAAAATCCATCAAAAGCAAAACCATAAATTATGAGCAATTAAAGAAAAAGCAATCCATCAAAAGCAAAACCATAAATTATGAGCAATTAAAGAAAAAGCATCCCATCAAAAGCAAAACTACAAATTATGAGAAATTAATGAATGAATTGGAGAATTTAAAGAACAATATCAAAAGTACAATGCTAAGTACAATGCAAATAAGTAACTTTTAAATTACTTCTTTACATATGCTCTGATTTGCTTTAAAAATTTAAATATGCTCTGATATACTTAAAAATTCCAACTTGCTCTGATACATCTTTTGAAATTCAACTTGCCTTGATACATCTTAAGAAATTCAACTTGCCTTGATACATCTTAAGAAATTTAACTTACTCTGATACATCTTAAAATTTTTAACTTGCTCTGATACATTGTAAAATTTTTTTCTGATAACATTGTAAAATTATTTTTCTTGCTCTGATACATTGCAAAATTTATTTTTCTCTTCTCTGATACATCTTAAACTCAAAATGATCTAATAGACTTTCCAAATCAACTCTTAAACATGCTTTGGCACACATAATTATTTTTTGCTCTGATGCTAAAACTAAAATCAAATGAGAATGAGCAAATTTTTAAAATATAGCTTGATCTGATAACAAAAACAAGTTTTCTGCTCTAACACCAAAATCACATAATCCAATGAGCATATCTTCAAATCTTTAAGCAAATGGGCAAACTATTCTTGCATATGACCATTTATATCACATGCCAAAAGAATCATACTCTTTTCAAGCATATAAATCTATAATGCATTCACATAAATACTTTTATTCAAGTGTTTTGTCATCATCAAAAAGGAGGAGATTGTTGCTCCTAGATTGATTTTGATGATTACAAAGCAGATTGAAGGGATACAAATATTTTTATTTGAAAAAGTCTTTATGCTCTTCAGGGGCAAAATCATAATTTTACTAAAATCCTGATTTGATAGTATCATTTGGTAGAACAAATGATTTGTAATCTATTGGTGAAAATTTCATTATTTTTGGACTTATATTTTTGAAGTTATGAATGTTTGAAGTGCATGAGTCGACTCATGAGTCAACTCATGGCACAATGAGCTGATTGACACGCTAAAATTTCCCTTGGCACGCTGGTTTTTTGGCTTGGCACGACCTGTGAGTCGACTCATGAGTCGACCCACAAGGCATGAGTCGACTCATGAGTCGACCTCTGCTGGTTTGGGCCAAAAAATCCAGAAACTAACATTTCTGGCTGTTGCAACAGAAGTCGACTCATGAGTCGACTCCTGAAGCATGAGTCGACTCATGAGTCGACCCCTACGACGGAAATTATCCGCAACGGCTAGTTTTTTGTCCGTTTTAGTTGCCTTTAATGCTCCCTTAAAATGCTCTAACGGCTCTTTTTCTGCCTAAAATATTTTTCCTTGTTTCTTAAAGCTATAAAAGGTTTCAAAAGGTGAAAAACAAAAAGGGGATCCACAATATACACGAGAGATACAAGAGATCTACAATATACACAAAAGACATACGAGAGATTTTGAAAGAAAAAAGCAAGAGCGTTCAAAAGGGCTTTCAAGAGCATTCAAAGAGAGGGTTTTTCAAACCAACTTTTCAACCTTGATCAAGAGCTCTTTCAAAGCCTTCAAGAAGTCTTCAATCAAAGATCACCTTCTCCTCAAGCGTTCATTCAACTCTTCATCCACCTTGAGAAAATCCAAAAGGGGCTTCTTCATTTGAGTAAAGTGTATTTAATATTTTATTCGCTCATTTAAGGAGCTATTCTTGTACTTATTTGTGCTCTAAACTGTCTTACTCTTTGTGAGTAATTGTTCTTGTTTTTGGAGGGTTTCCAAAACAAGGGAAGGTTGATCCGAACCTGAAATCAGAGTATTTTGGGTTGGCTTGTATCCGAAAAATAAGTGGACTAGCTTGGGATAGCTAGTGTCGGAGTTTTCGATGTTTGTATTCGGGTTGAATACAAGTATAGTGGATTGGAATTCCCAAGTAGGAGCTTGGGGAGTGGATGTAGGTGCAAGGTTGGCACCGAACCACTATAAATCCTTGTGTTTGTGGTGTGCTTTATTGTTTCTCTTTATTTCTTTATTATATCCTTGCATTCTTGCTTTAGGTAATTAATCTTGAACTAAAGTCCTTCTTCTCATTCATCAAGCTTTTAACAAATACTTTTCATAAGTAATTAGTTAAGCTTAAATTTTTTAAAACCCAATTCACCCCCCTCTTGGGTTGCATAGCTGGGCAACAATAATTTTGACATCCATCTGCCAGATCTCATAATCTAAGTGTGCAGTGACAGCAAGCATAATCCGGATGGACTTGAGCATTGCCACAAGAGAGAATGTCTCATTATAGTCAATACCATAATGCTGACGGTAACTCTTAGCAACTAGACAGACTTTATAGATCTCTACCTTCCCATCCGCTCCTCTTTTTCTCTTGAAAATCTATTTACACCCTATGGATTTTATCCCTTCGGGTGGATCAACTAGTGTCTAGACACTATTGATCTCCATGGACTCCATCTCAGACTTCATAGCCTCAAGCCATTTTTGGGAGTCAAGCCTTTGCATAGCCTCCATATAGGTGATCGGATCCTCATCGTTCTCTTCAAGTTCAATAGAATCACCATTCCAGACTAGAAAATCGTAGTATCTGTCCGACTAACCCGGTACTCTATCGGATCTCCTTAATGGTGCCTTTATTGGCTCTGAATTCGATTCACCAATCGAACCCAATTCTGTATGTGTCAGTCCTTTCACCTCATGAATTTCATCAAGTTCAATTTTACAGGCATTAGATCCTTCACCAAGGAACTTTTTTTTCAAAAAGACTGTCCGACTGCTGACAAACATCTTTTGCTCTATAGCAAGGTAGAAGTAGTACCCTTTAGTTTTCTTTGGGTATCCTACGAACAAGCATCTATCGAACTTTGATCCAAGCTTATCTGTCTTTAAACGCTTGACATAAGCTGAACACCCCTAGACCCTAAGATGTCAGAGCACCGGCTTACGCCTAGTCCATATCTCATATGGAGTTTTATCGACAGACTTACTGGGAACCTTGTTCAAAATATAGCAGGCAGTCTCTAGAGCATATCTCCAAAAAGATATTGGCAGACTAGAAAAGTCCATCATGGATTGGACTATGTCTAACAAGGTTTGATTCCTCCTCTCGAATACACCATTATGTTGTGATGTTTCAAGAGGGGTCCATTGTGAGAGAATCCTATTCTCTTCTAGATATGTCAGAAACTCACTAGTGATGTATTCACCTCCTCGGTCTGACTGAAGAATCTTAATACTCTTTTCAATTTGTTTCTCTAGTTCAGCATGGAATCGTTTGAATATTTCAAATGATTCTGACTTATGCTTCATAAGATAGACACATCTATACCTCGATAGGTCACCTGTGAACGTAATGAAGTAGTAGTATCCTCCTCCGGCACTTATATTCATAGGCCCATGTACATCAGTATATATTAGACCTAGGACATCACTGGCTCTTTCACCATTTTCTTTAAAAGGTGACTTAGTCATCTTACCAAGTAGACAAAATTCACAGATAGACAATGATTCATAATCATCTATCTCAAGGATACATTCCTTGATCAACCTGTCAACCCTATTCTTGTTCACATGACCAAGCCTACAATGCCAAAGGTAGGATTCACTGACATTATCTATTTTAGAGTATTTACTAGGTGTGTACATTACACTAACAGACCGTGATATTATGTATATGCCATATTTTAATTGTTCATGCATAATTGTAGTATCATTCATAATGATATCACAAAAATCATCCTTTATTATAAACTTGTAACCAAGTTTGGCCAAAAGGCCTACAGAGATGACATTCATCATAAAGGAGGGACAATAATGACAATCATCTAATATGACACTACTGGACTCGAAGACAAGCTACAAAGTTTCTAAAGCCAGAATTGGAATAAGGCTTCCATCTCCAATGTTAAGGAATCACTCATCCTCTCAAAATTTTCTACTTACCTGTAGTACTTGCAACGAATTGCATATATTAATAAGACTTTCGGTATCCAATACCCAGATAGTAGTATCACAAATAGAAAAATTACAAGGTGTTATCATATAAATACCTTGTGAAGCAACCACTTGCCTCTTTCTCTTATTTTTAGGCCTGTTTGGATCAAGGGTGGCTATATAAGCAGGATAATTCCTTTTCCAATGACTCAGCTTCTTACAGAAGAAGTACTCTGCCTGGCTCTTATCAACTTTTGACGGTTTGCTCTGCTTGAGATGGTGGCATGGGATTTTTGCATATTTTTCTTCTTTTCTCTCCTAGAGGATCGACGCCCTGCAGATGAACCTCCCACTAAAACACTGGCTCTTTTTAGAGCTAGTGATTCTTCTCAAAAGTTTACAGTAATTCTAGCAAACCATGATAGTTTACTGCAGGCTTCATCATTCTATAATGACTAAGAAAGGGTAGGTAGGATTTCGATAGCGAATTAAGGATAGCATCCTTGCCTAACTGTTCATGCAATGGAAAGCCAAGTTTGCTAAAGTGTTCAATCTGGTCAATCATGTATAATACATGATCGGTGACTGAAGCTCTCTCTCGCATACAAAAATTAAATACTGCGCAGGAGAGTTTATGTCTCTCCGCATCCTCAGGGGTGCCGAAAGACTCATTCAATATTTGAATCATCTCCTCAGGCTTTGCATCCTCGAACTTATGACTAAGTTCATCGTTCATAGCTGTCCTCATCACGCAACGTACAGTCGTGCAATCATTAAGCCACTTCATGTAAGTGTCTCTCGCAGCACGAGAAAAATTGACTGTAGGTTCTTCATGTGCCTATTTCGTAAGGACATATAAAATCTTCTCATGCTCCAACATGATCTTCAACTTTCGATACCAGCTATCGAAGTTGGATCCGGTGAGCTTGTCACTATCTAATAGCGAATGGAGGGATAGTGTGTTGGTCATAATTGGAAGGAAAAAATATTAGCCGATTAGTATATAAATTATTTTTTTAATCTTGAAGACATGGACTTTAGTCTAAAGATTTTTTCATTATTTTTTACGAATTGGTAGCCTCTATCTCTAACTTGAAGAATTACAATAATTCTTTAGCGGGTACTAAAATCCACACGGACTGCATTCGGGTCCAAGTGTGGCTCGGCCAATCCTAGTGCATCCATGGGTAGGTTCATAACCAATTATTTCTCCAAACAATTTCTAGCATTGAATTTTGCCCCAGACATCCCTTCAGTAGGCGTGTGGTGCCTCCACTGAAAATTCTGATTAGGTCCAACCATTCACATGACACATCAAGTGCATTCAAAAAATGGATGTCCAGACCCGAGTGTGGCTCGACCAACCTAAACATTGATCTGAAGGTACATCATGATGGTCATATGATGAATGACAATTCTCATACGTAATAGACACTAGGCGTGTGGCGCCTCCAATGTCTATTTGGAATATTGGACTCATTATCACACACCTTAATGGGAGGTAATGACCAAGTTATCTCATAACTTCATCACTTTATAGATCTAATAATTTAGAGAATTTGATTTCATTGACTTGAGAATAAGAGAAGAAGTCGACCAGCAAGCTACAAATCCTTCCACTGACTTCACCAAGTCATGTAAAGGATTAAACACAAGCTGGTCTAAAGATACCTAAATCAGTCACACTGATTCACCTTAATAGCATCGGTCTACACAAATCGACTAGTGACCTAATCAAAACATAATCTACCATGTTGGCCAGGTAAGTGAAATCAGTGGGAGAGATCTGCCCTTAACTCATCGTAGACGCATCTAGGTGAATTGCTCTCAATTAAAAATCACTTGATCGAATCTGCCAAACTTATCTTAGACACCAACTGGTTAATTAGTTTCAATTTGGCACACCAGAAGATTCAGACTCAACCACGGAGCCATGATCATGGTCCATTTATTAGGGTCAAACACATAGACTTGATCAAACTTCAACTATTGAGATTGATTTAGAGAAATACTGACCTAATCTAATTCAACACTTGATTAGATTTAATTAATTTTTCTATTTGATCCATATGTGTTCCTAACCCTAGGTCTAACCCATTAAAAGGACTTGATTCATGCTAACACTTTGCTCATCATATTATGTGGTGTCTTAATGATCTTCAATTCTTAATTCTAGATCATTCAAACTTAATTTAAAATTAAGTGTGTGAAACGTGTGTTTCAGTATGTAGAACTATTCTATAAGGATTTCAAGTGAAGCATACCATATGTTTCAACATATAAAAATAAATTTTCATAATATGTTTAACAATTAAACATACATAGGTATGATCTAAACTTCATTCATACATCTCATGTATCATTACAACTTTTAGATCAATACCAATTACATCATATGTAACATAAAATTCAGATCTAAAATAATTTTATATCTAAATTTTATCCTATTATAATGAATCATAAATTATTTTAGATCTAATCTAAATATATTTATGATCAAAATAATATATAAAAATTTGTTCACTTTTTTTCTTCATGAAACTAGATCACAACGATACCCCTATACGTCATAAGAGAATCCATTGAATAAGCAAAAGAGAGATTAATCTCTTCAATCTATTATGACTGGATGGTTTGGTGATCTCATCAATCTGAGTACTAGACTACTAAGATCTGAAATCTAATTTTATATATAATTACATCAACATGTAATTATTGATAAAACTATTTTATGTCATGAATATATTCTTGATCTCATCAATTATGTTCTTCATTTAATCTAATTAGATTTGATATATCATATACATCATATCAAATCTAAAACTTATCTTATACTGATTATAAAATATTAATTTTAGATTTGATATCAAATAAAAAAATAATTAGATATAAATATAAATGCATAAAAAATTAATTTCTGATAAAATATATTTTCGTGCAGTGCTGAATTATGATAGGATTCAGATCTAAATATCCATCAAAATGGATCCAATTTAAATCTGAAATAATCTTCACTTCATAAAAAAAATAAAAAAATTAAAATTTTATTAAAATAAATTTAAAATAAATTTTTAATTCATATTATTTTTCATCAAAAATTCAGCAACAATAGAATTCTGTTATAACAGATTTATAACAATCTCAATCAACCATTGATTAGGCACCTCTAATCTAATCAAAATTAGATCAAAAATTTTATATAAATATATTTAAATGAGATTTAATATCATACAAAAAATTTAATTATATCTTATGTAAATAATCATAAAAAATTTTATTTTATATGCATATATTTCAAATCTGGCTCTGATACTTGTTGAAGGGAAGGAAATAGTTTTCCTCCAGAATGCCCAGGTTGTATCTAAAATTTTTTTGCTAATATTCTACTTATTTAATGATCAAATTCTTATCTGAATCATAGTAGAACTAAGGATCAAATCTCAAATTATCTGATATAAATCTTCGTGGAGGTCTGGATATGCAGATCCTCTTCTTCGCATGCACGTCAGACGTCGTAGAAAAGCAGGATAAACTCCAATCCAATTGACTTCGCATACAAATCAATCGAGAGATGAGATGTGATGATGTGATATCTCACATCAGTAGGTAGAATGCTCAAGAAGGATCCACATCCAAGGAGAGGAGGTGGCAACAAAGGGAGAGATGTAGAAGATGAAGGACCTCTCTCTTCACACACCTGTCTCTCTCTCTTTTTCTCTTCTCTTAATTTGATTTGTTTGCTATTCTATTCTCTTCTTTTATATATAGGTAGAGACTCTCTCTATTTATAGATAATTCTCATGATCCAATGAAAGTACTCTTTATTCAAATCTTATTTGAATGGGTCCAATACTCATGAAAGAAGGACTCCTACATGAGATATAATTACCATCACTTATGACATCCACTTTGCACCCACTCCCACACCCACTTGGGATGCCCCAAATAAGCACCAAACTAATTTTTGATCATGCTTCATGAGTGAATATTCTCAGTGCAAGTAGAAATACTCATATCTCATCCAAAACAGGTCTGATTCGAGTCCGATTCGAAGTCGGTTCGAAATAATTTTGAAAGGCTATTAATCCTAAACTCTTTATGACTTTCGTACTAAGTCTAACTTAGATTTTGGATCTATTTAAATCTAATTAATTCAGATCTAATTTAAAATTAATTAGTACTTAAATCCAATCTTTCATATGTTATGGATCATAGATAGAAATTATTCATCTCCGAGATTGAATCGAATCTCATGTGTAGTGCTAGCTAGACATAGTCAACTCTTCAATCCCATTTGATCCATAACTCAATTCTCAATCAAGTTAGCTTATATATTCAAGCAAGTCAAGTACTTCCAGATTGGACATATAAATATAGGTCAATTTCTTCCTACTTTGTCTAACTTGTGTGCGTGACTCCATAAGTTCAAACACTAAGTCGGTAGCACAGAAACTAATTTTTACACTAATCGAGATATCATCTAGCAATAGTTTTTGATATCCAGATAGATTAAATTATTATAAAAAATATTTCAAAACTCATACTCATGGTTACCGCATAATTCATCCTTTTGACTCTAGATGCTCTAGGATGGTCTCAGGTTAACTGTCAATCGAGATTGCTTCATCCACATTGTATTTCAACTTTTTAAATCTATCTCATGGATTATCCTGATCAAAGTTTTACTAAATTAAAATACAGTGATACATTAACTCCAATAATCCGGAGGGATCAATTCCATCTTGATCCACACATAGACTTCGCAAGTACTTGACTGTACCCAGTAGCCTTCCGTTATTGCATTAAAAATTTAGGTAGTTCGGCACCAAAGCATAGTGAGTTGCTTGTAAGTCATTATGGTGATCTCAGATCTGAAGGATATTTATACCCATGTGCTTCGTGAGCAGCTCTTGACAGCAGAATACTCAGCAGGTGAGTTACTTGTTCAGTGATGATGTACCCTTACATCTCACCTGTATGCCATACCAGCGTCACCACACTCCTTGTTTAAGAACTATACGATAAATTCTCTCTTTATCATGCACTAGTATAGTTCTAGAGACTTCATCACAGTATAAGAGTTCAAGGAAGATGTCACTTTGTGATGAAAAATATCAAAATAACTATTATTCAATAATCAATCATTCATATACAAGGATGAACTCCATCGTCACACGATTGATTTTAGGACACAATTTCCAACAATAAACGTTATACTTAAAAAAAATGGTCATATCAAAAAAAATTATAAAAAATATAAATTACTTTAATTGCATTATTTTTTTTTGGGCCACTTGATCGATTAGCTGATCGTGGTTGTAAGTTCCTACCACTGTCTTTTTTGCATATCCTTTTAAAGCTTGGTGAGATTTTATAGCTCATCTAACACCTGCCTTCTTGCTAGCTTGGGCTTGCCTAGTGTCTTCTTAGGAATCTCAAGAGATTGTACTTCTCTCGTATTAGATTTTTGGCTATAGCTTAGGCCCTAATTTGGTTAACAATTGATTCATATATCTTTAGTTGGCATCCTTCTTAAAGAAATCATCTACATATGCCTCAGGCACCTCTCTATTATCCCAAATTGCAACCACATGTATACATTGGATACTATTCAAGTCTTACTTTCTATAGGTGCAAGTATTTGCTCTCAAAACAACTGCAAAACCATCCAAATTATTTAGATAGCTTATCCCCACTTTTGGACCCTCCAAAAAGCTAGGCCAACACCTAAACTAGTTCTTATTCTTCTCTAACTTCTTTTAAATTTTGTGGCAAACTTGTTTGAATCTTATCATCTTATTCATCTTGTTCATGTTCTTATTCATTATTTTGCTCCCTATAAGCTCAAGTATTGTTAAAAAATATGCTTCTCCCTTTCATCTAAAATAAATATATTGCAAGCTTTATAAAGATTGTTCAGTAATATATCACACTTAGATATGTGCTAAAAGTGTGATCTTGACTAATAAAAAGGTAACTTATCTTGAAGCCATTTATAAGTATCCCCAAACAACTCCTTCAATTTGTTCATCTTCTCCTCAAAGTCCTCCACATATGTTACCCGGTATAGTTTCAAAAATCATCCTTCAACCCCTTTCTTGGATGTTTTGCCTTGATGCTAGAGTATAGATATCTCATACAAAATCTATATCCAGTGTCTGGGAATAGCTCTTTAAATGCTAGCACCGATCCTTAGCATATGATACTAATGCATGTGTAGTCAGATGTTTAGTAAACATAGTTTAATGACGAACGAAGAAATAAGAAACAAGATAAATAGTATCTTTTGTTGATAAGAAATCCAAGTCCAATGATATCGATTCTCCATTCTTAAGTCCTCTACCAATAGCTTCCAAAACCCATCCAAGAATCTTTGCTCTCAGTTTCAACTATAGCATATGTATATGGTACATGCAATCAATTATATATATCCCTATAGTAGAAAGCAACAAACCCATATACCTACCCTTAAGGAAACAACAATCAATAACAACCAGTGGCTAGTAGACACCAAGAAAGCCTTTTTTTTAAGGCATCAAGATAGATGTAGAATCTTTTAAAAAACATCACATCTAGCTTAGTAATAGTGGCGGCAGTAATCATTTTGAGCTCAGCTATATAATCACCAACCCTCTTATATTGCTCCTTATAATCATCCTCTAGCATCTATGATGACTGGCTTTTAGTCCTCCAAAACTTGCTTCTAGGCACTAAGATATTATACTCTTCCTTAATACAACATCTTCAAAATGAACTCACAGATGACTTGAGGTCTGATTTAAACCAATTTAAGTATTTATGTGCAAGAATTATTGAACTCATTCTTTTGTTGGTATGGGATTTACTATAATTATGCTATCAACATAAACTTTCTCTTGGTATATAGTGTTTCTGGGAGTATTGCTTACAAAAATTGACCATGAGTAACTTTCGTTGCACTTTGCGTAAACTATTCTTCTACATGTTCTTCAAAGTATATTCACTAATTGTTGCCCACATCTGGTCTACATTGCTGCACTTCATCCAAACCACAAACTTGGGATCACTCATATCACTCTCTCTAGACTTAAGGTACCTCTATATACCAGTGCCATTATCATCACTTGAACTAGCAATGCTATATAGGTCATCTGAATCCTATAGGAAGAATCATTTCTATTATCAACTATGGCTTTGAAATCCAAATAGGAAAGGTTCTCTAGCTTTTTTCTTCTACTTCCCTTTATCTCTTTCAATCTCTGGGTCTATGTTTCCTTTAAATTACAAATCATTATCCTTTATCAAAAAAAAAATTATAAATCATTATCTGTGAATCTATAGTACTATCATCAGAATCAGATTTACCATCCTTAATGCTTGAATCCTTTGGCACTTCATCATCAATGTCTAAATTCTTTTGCATTCCAAAACCAATGCCTGAATCCTTTTATACTTCATCATTGATGTTTGAATCCTCCGACACACCACCATCAATACCTGAATCCTTTTGCACTCCATCATTAATTCTTGAATCCTTTTTCACTACATCATCAATGCCTAAATCCTTTTAACTCTATCATCCTCATCTTCAACCCCCATATCAACATTATGTGAAATTTCATGCAAATTCTCTATAGCAATATTCTTATATATTTGTTGCATGTGTATTTCAATCTTCTTACTTGCAGAGATATGTTTTACCATTTCAATCACATCTTGATCATACTTAGAAGTCTTAACCTCTCATTCAAAGTCTTTATTTGATCTATTTAGTAATAATTGATATTCATAAATCTCCTGCTCTAACATGTCATCAACAAGCATACATTATGTCTACATTAAATAGTCATAGTAGTCAATTTTGTTATTAATATATGATTTATTTGGCAATTGAAGAAAATGACCATTATGGTATAAAAACCACTATGAAATGATCTGGATCATCTACCATATGTAAAATATATAAAAAGTATAATTACATAAAACCAATGAAACACATATCACATTAAAAAAATAAAATAATTTTAAAAAAGATATAAACAATGTGGTGAGGTCAACATAGTCTAATCACAACTAAAGGGATAAAAATGTAAATGGATACATTCTAAGAAGTTAATATGGTGAGGTTAACGAAAAGCATTATTAAGCAATTTAGTGAAGTAGTTGAGGAGATAAGCATATAAGAAAGCAGATAATCATTGCAGCAAATAAAGTAATCCATAATTTATTGAAGGACTTGGTGAAAATGACTTTATTGAATCTGAAACTTAAGTTAATCATGTCACACAGACTATAGACAGACAAAGCATGGATAAGAGTAGCTTAGAAATGATTTTTTATGTTAAAAGTAGTTTAACTTGCCTGTCATTTCTTAAGTAAAATTGGCAACAATTCTTATGCCAAGTCTCCACACAGAAATATGTCCCCATACACAAACAAAACAAATACACTAACAACAAAAGAAATTAAAAAAAGTGGGCATTCATAATAGATAAATAGTAAGATGATAATGAGCTTTTTAAGGGATTGATACCTCTTATCTCATCTAAGGCTCCATGGATGATAGTAGTGGCTTTAATGAGCTCATCTTGAGCTTAGAAGAAGGGAGCAACAACTGTGAGGGGCCCTCCTTAGGCTACAAGGGTGGATAAATGACTTTGCCTTGGACTTTGAGAGAAAGGATGGCTTAACTGCACTGAGACTCCATTGTCACCTAGCTCGTGAGCTTTTGTGTACAATTATTGTTACTGTTGTTAACAGCCATCTATTGTAGATTTTGGATGACTATTGTCGGTGCCTAAATCTATTGCAATAGTAGTTTGAACTATTTAGCAGTAATCATTGACACCATCAATAGATCTAGTGGAAGTAAAGCTTTTTGCAGGCTCTATATAGAGCCACTAGACTCTATAGGTGTACATGGTTGAACAATTAATGGGGGGTAGCATGTGCTTTTTGAAACTTCATGGCTATTGTCTGACAGAACCTTTGATATTTCAATTAGAATCCTTCCTCTAGCACTATTGTATTACTATTGAGAATCAATTCGATTAGGATGTCGAGCTAACTGATTTGTTGGAGAGCTTAACAAAGTGCTAAGTAAACCAAAGGAGTCGGTCGAAGATCTCGATGTGCCTCCAAGAGAGCCACATGATGTCATAGGGCTTAATAAGCAATCACTATAATGTCGATTACACTTAAGATGAGGTTGAGGGATGGAGGCTATACTCAAACCTTCATGCCAACACTGAATCTAAGCTGAAATAAAATAGATAAAGAAGTCCTTTTATTGGAGAGTGTCCAACGAGGATCTTCTGATGCCTGGGTTAATAGACTCTCTTGCAATAGTAGAGGTGCTGTGAGAGTGGTAGACTAGTGACTAGCATATAAGAGCCAAAAGCACTTCCTAAGGAGTATGTCGAAAGTGGTATATGTAACATCCTGAACCCAGAATGTAGTTAAATTAGAACTTACATTCATATTTAGTATTTATTTATATATATAGTATAGCATTTTAATCATGATGTACTGGAGCATTTGAATCTTAAATAGATCAGCATTAATGAAACATAAATCCGTTTGATCCTGAGGAAGAAATTGATTAAGAGATTGAAGTGGTAATAATGACATTTGTCTACCAAAATCATTTCAATGGAAAGTGTCATACATAGTAGTTTTGTGGTATAGATTTATGAAATATAAAGTAAGAAGAATAGTAAATATTTTATCATTTGGAGGAAAAAAATTTTCTAAGCATTGCTTAGTGATTGTGAAAAGTTAAACTTGAATGGTGTAGAGGAAAGGTGAAGAAATATATTACAATATTGGAACCTCAGCAACATGAAGAAATAGTGAGACATACTAGAGTACATGGTGTAATTGGGGCTGAATTTGCCTAGTAAGTTGATGAAAAATTTAGTTTAGAGTTGATGGAGAATTTATAGTTTATATGAAATTGAAGATGCAAAATCAAGCATAATTAAATTGAGCCGAAATGAGTAATTAACCAAAGATAAAATTGAAGAAGTTAATTAGATTAAAATTGCATGAATTAGTATATATATATTGGTGGTAGCTTTGTGGTGAGCTGACTCAAAGTTCAGATGAGCTGACTCGACTGATGGAAATCAGTAAAAAGTGGTGGGTCCTAGATATTGTAAAATTTTGATTTTGAAAAAGATTCCTAAAGGGGTTACTCAGCAACTGGTTACATAAAGAAATAACAAGATTTTCCTCCAACAACACATCATCATGTGCATTTATGGTTGGTCTTTTATGAGGTTGACATGTGGTAAGCAGCTCTCTTATTTACTCTCTTTCAGCCTTATCAATCCGCCGATTCTTTCTTATTATAGTTTTAATTATTTTGTTAACCAAAAAGAATAGAGAGGGAGAGGAGTTGTAGAAGATCAGGTTCTCAGTTAGAAATTAAGAGAGTTTTAGCAAGAAAAAAAGTGAGTTTGAATTAAAAGAAGAAGTTGGCTGAAATTGTTGGTGGCTGGAAATGAAAGAGGACTGTGTTGATTTTAGTAGAGGTTTTGATCTTCTGAGGTAAGGATAATCTCTAAATTAGATTTAAATGGAACCTTGAATAGTTACTTTTAGATTTGATGTTTTGATGAAATAAATTATGTATTTAAACTTGAATTTAGGGGATAAGCTGCTACTGTCAATTTTAATGAATTCAGTCGAAAATTCTTCAAAAAATAAGTTGAAATTTATGTTAATTGAGCTTAGAATAAATTATGAAGATGAAGCATAGTCAAATTGCTAGAGATTTTAAAATTTATATTGAGGTTTACCTAACCCTAAGCAGAGCAAAATAGAATAGAATAAAAATAAGAGCTAGAAAAGCAAAAAATAAGCATAAAGAACCAAAGTATGAGTTTTTTCATTCATGTATCATAAATTATTGTATTAATCAGTGTGTATCAATGTTATAGAAAAGGAAAAGAGTTCGAGGAGGGGGGGGGATGCTTTGGATGAGTCAAGCATCCAAATATTGTAGTAGCCATCTAGAAGATGAGTGGGTTTTTCTATTTAACTATGGTGATTTCTCCACTATATTTGCTATGAAAAGAAAGCTATAATTCAGTTATTCTATAGCTTATTTGTATATATTCAAGCATGAAAACAAAAAGTGATATCTTGTTGAATATTGTTTATGAATGCATATTTATATGTATAGTTGGTTTGGACAACATAGCATTTTGATTCGAAAAATATTTTAAATCAGCTTATCAGCTTCTAAATCAGCTTATTAGCCTTTGAATCAGCATATTAGCATTTGAGAATTTATTGAGCATGTTTTTCAGCAGGCTACCCATAGAAATGATCAACTTATGGGATGTACCAAGCATAAGCTTGTGAAACAGTAGAAAATAACTGACACCTCTTTAGTGAAATAGCATGCCAGTAGGGCTCAGCAGTATCAGATGCTCTGTATCGATTGCCTATGGTAGGAGTATACTGTGGTATAATCGACAATAACCAGTAGATATTCTTAGTTTAACATGATCTTTTACATGGCTTTATTCTTATTTTGTATATAACATGTTTTGGGAATGTATCAATAGTGTATGGTATGTTATGTTATCATGAATATTATAGCTAAACTTTTCTGTTTCTCCATTATTAGATGGTTTATCCACTTACTAAGACTTAGGTCTCATTTTCCCCTCTCACTTCTTTTGTTTGCAGTGTTGGAGCATCTTAGCTAGCTATAGAAGTAAAGTATCAACATCTTTATCAGTACAAGTACTAAAAAAGATTGTCCATGTTAGCTAATGAGAATGGTATGTTTTGTGATATTTGATATATTTGAGTTGTTCATGTTAGCTTGTGAGAGGAATATATATTGAGATGTATTATATGTATTTGAGTTATGAAAATCAGTAAATGTTAAGTGTATTTTATTTTTGAATAGTATGTATAGAGTGTTAGATGTATGTCCTAGAAGTCAATCTTGACTGATGTATACCTTTCTCTAGGACATATTTTTGCAATTGACGAGCATTCTTTATAACCAATCATGTTGTATGTGTCTATGATTTATCCTAAAAATTAACAAAGATGATTTTGTATATTCTCAAGGTGTTAAGAATTTGAGACAGATATTATTAGTGGTTAATTTTTGAATGCTCTTGATCGGAGGATAGTGATCGATCCAGTTAGATCATTGCATGGATCACCTTCCTTCCAAGCAGATGAGTTTCAAGTCTGCAGTGTGGAGATACTAGGGTGAGAGTGCAAGTGATTGTTAAAAAATAACTTATACTGAGCGTGACCAACATGAAAAACTATTTAGATATCTACTCACTCATCAGTGATTTTCTCGATGCTGTAGTGGTGTGAGTGATCCTTTGATCTATGATGTGTCGGCTATTCGTAGCAAGGCTACTTAGTTTGATTGTACATTCCTTTGGTTCCTAGCCATTCAGATTCTTGCTATGTATATTGGCTATTATAGGTTTAAATTCACTATTTTGAGTAGGATGCACCTGGATGAAATCATCGATCTTGATAGAAAAAGAGTAGTCCTATATGATTCGTAAGACTGAGTTTAGAAAATCTCTGGTCAGAGTAAGTGTGAATATGGAAAAAAAATTTCTATGAGATTCACATATAAACTTGAGTCGAGTCAATCTAGCATATGACAGATGATGGAGTTTGATGAGTTTTCTATGACCTCCATCTTGTCAGGACTCACGGTAGAAGGACTGAATCATATTGTAACTGCACCTAGGGGTTCATTCTTCTATTCTACTAGATTGCCACTACATGCTGCTAAACATCTCTGGTGGATCATGAGAACTCACTAGAATCATTTTTAGATCAACGATCCTTATTGGGGTGAGTTAGAATCATTCCAGCCAATCGAAAGAAGTTTCAAATATATTATGATGGAGATTATGATATATCTTACTATCCAATAGAATAGAACTTGAGGGGTCATACACAAAAAGAGTATGACCTGATCAATGACTTAGATCATATTTGAATTATCAATTGGATTGATGGTTTAAATTTTAAAAACCACTAATTTGTAAGTGTTACAAATGTAGCAACTGCTAATTATTAGTAGAGAGATTTAATTACAAATATTATAATTTAATTAGGACTGATTAAATTATAAATCAAATCTTAATTTATTTAAATTAAATTAAATTTAATTGGATTTGATTTAATTTAAGGCTAATTGGATTAATTACCTAAGTTAGACTTGGATTTCAATCTTGATTGGATCAGGTTTGACAGCCTTTCGAATCAGATTCAAATCAGGCTCGAATTGGATTTGGATTGAACTCAAATTGGATCCAATTAATTAGGATCACTTGAGCCCAAGTTTTTTGGGCTTCTCTCTCCTCTTTCATGTCAGATAGAAGGAGGGATGTGTGAAGATGGGCCCCCTTTTTTTATCTCGTGCTCGCATGAAGGGTGAAGGGGTGCTAATAGTTGGCACCCCACCTTTTTGAGACTCTCTCTTATCTAGATATCTATCCAAATTTGATTTGAATAGATTTCTTATTTAGAAGAGAATCTAATCTGATTAAAATAGGGCATGGGAGTTAATTCTGTGCGATAAAATAAGAAGAGGCGAGAAGGGCATGTGCTGTTTCTTGCATGAGGCATTTTTCAGGGTGTGCATGCACTGATTTCTTTCAAGATGTAAGCCATCTCATCCGACGCCCCCCTTTCCTTTGGATAAGAAGTGATCCAATTTGAATTTAAATTTGAATTGGATCAACTCTTATCTGGTTTTGGGTGTTGGAGTTGGATGAGGACTTTTATTTTGTGCAATAAAATAAAAGGATGAGAAGAAAGTGCGCATAACAGAGAGAGGAAGGTGATCTTTTCCTTACCGCCCATCTTCCTCCATGCCCCCTTCCTCCTTTTTGATCTCCATGCCCCTGTTCCTCCTCTAGATACAGATATGAGATAGGTTTTAGAGAGCAAAAAAATAAAGAGAAGCAAAAATTTCTTCATGTTGTTAGGTGATCTAAAAATTTGCACGAAGAGTTCATGCAGCAGTCCCTGATTCAACCTGTTCAAGAAAAAGAATTAGATCTAAAATTGAAGAGTGAGGCCTACAAGGTGCTAGCACACTGGTAGCCTCGGTGCTTTAATCGGACATCTCCATGTGGATACCAACAGAAGTCAGACGCTTGCATAGCTCAGATGCGAACTCAGGACATCTGCAAGTCTGATTAGGTATGGAGATTCGATCTCGTATTCATTCTTTTATTTTTGATTTCAGATTTTAGATTTTGATGATGTGTTCATATGAAGATTCTTGCATAGTTTGCAGATGAGATCTGGAACATGACTTAAATTAAAAAGGTTTTAATTTATTTTATTTTCATCACACATAAGTCTGATTTATGAAAAAATTTAAAAACACATGTTCGAAACCATCGCACAATCTAGCAGTGGTATCAGAGCTAAGTTCTAATATGAACACGAAACCATTCAAATCTAAAATCTGATTTATAAAAATTAAATATGAAGATTAGTTAATGATTGACATCATTTTGATAAATTATTGTCTGAGAATGATGTAGAACTTTAATGATAGTTAGATCTAAAAATTTCTACATGCTGTAATTTGATTATATAATTATTTTGGATCTAAAATTCTTTCAGAATTGAAATAAATCATGATTGCTTCAGATGTGAAATTAGTTTTAGATTTGAAGATGTTCGAGTAGGGTTTAAATTGGATTTAGATTCGTTGCTGAATTTAATTCATATATATGATTCAATGCATAGATTCATACATCTGAATTTTAATCGATTACATATGCGATATGTTAGATTTATCTCCTAGGAGCCTAGTAATCAGATTGAGATAATCACCATAGCTATCTGGTCATAAGAAGAAATCGGGATTAAAGTTCTTCCTTATCCAATTGATGGGTTCTCTTATGACGTGTAGGAATACCGCTTGTGATGTTTTCGATGAAGAAGAATAATGAACAAAAAATTATATGTGATATATATTTTAGATTTAGATCTTTTTATGCATGTATTATATATATATTTTTATTAATTTTAGATCAAAAAATGATATATGTGATATATAGTTTTTGATAATTGATCTAAAACTTAATTTCTGCAAAATCCTAGATCCAAATATCTTAGGATCTGTTTGTATGAACCCTGAAACTGTGGCTAGCATGCCTATGGAGTAGATTCGATTCTTGTTCGAGTCGACTTGAGTGCTTGGTGAGTCCACTCATTTTTATTGGAGTATACTCGAGACCTTGATGGGTTGGCTCATTTGCAAATGAGCCAACTCAATTCTATAGGCCATAGCTTACAGCTCTCTATTCATCACAGATGAGTCGACTCAGTCTCAGAGTTGAGCCGACTCACTATGATGAGTTGACTTAAGTACCAAGATGAGTCGACTCAATTCTACAGATAGAAAATTATATGAGATATAATTTAAATTAGTTTAGGTTAGAAATTATTTTGATATCTAAGCTAAACTCATATTCATAATATACTTAATTAAGAATTAAGATTTAAAATTAAAAGATCTAAAATTATGAATTTAAGATCTAAATTTCATTGCATAAAATATGATATTTGGATATGGGTTGAATAAATTAGGTCTAGTGACTTAACTACAATTAAGATCATTGATTAAATCAGTTTAGTATTCTTGTCGATTTAAGCAGTTGATCAGGATTAGATTAAAGGGGCTTAAAATCGAGTTTAGTTGTAGTTGATCATATTGATTCATATTTTGATGTGAATTCATTGACTCAAGGCCAAATTTGGTTCAGTGGATCGAGCCTAATTAACTAGGCTGACCTATTCGATTTTAATTGATCAATTGGTGTCTAAGATAAGTTTGGTATTTTGACTGATGATTTTTAATTGAGAGCATACTTACCTGATCAATTCCTTGGTGTCTAAGGCAAGCATCGACATATCCTCCCATCGATCTTACTTACTTAGCCAATTTGATCGATTATAAATTGAATAAGGTTGCTTGATCGTTTGTGTTTATCCATACTGACTAGGTTAGTCAGATATGAGATTATGCTGACCTGAACCTAATCAATCAGACATCAAATATGCTGACTTAAAAGAGATCTGAACCTAAATATCCTCATTAAATATTAAGTCTAGCGATTTTCCATCGTTGTAGAGATGCGGGTGCCTTTTTCAGTATTAATTATTCTCGACTGGTCACAGTGATTTGGTTGCATCAGGAAGGTACAACTATTCTATTAGTATTAGATACCTCAGGATAAAGATGGGGTTGGGCCTAATAACTATTAGGTGAGGGACCCAATGACGGCTTTGCACCTATTGGTGAATGGTGGGTCGAGCTTAACTAAGAAGTGTGGTCAATAACTATTAGGTGAGCCCATATAACTTAGAGATCAAGTCGCTGTAATATGCTTAGAGAAGCATCTGGATAAAGAGTTGTCCACACATTGTGTACGTATTATCAATAACTGTTTGGTGAGATATAGTACATCAATGGGATCGTAGCACCCACTAGAAGCCCAGTTGTTGCATAAAGATTTCTGTTTCTCCATCTGAGGAGTGTGAGAGAATCGAAAAAATAGTAAGAGACTTTGTTTATTTTTAAAATTTTTAGAACAAATATTTACAAGTACAATCATCTAATTAGAATCTTTACTCTCTATATTTTATTATCTCAGCTTCCAATCTTTTAGTTCGAATCCTAGATATTAACCACTTAACTGAAACTAATTACATATCCTGGCTTAGAAATCTAAAAATCATTCTTAGTTTTTAAAAATTAAGTCATGTTCTTGATCAGATTATCCCTATGTCATCAGCCTGTCCAATCCATAGTCAACGAGCTATACTTGACAAGTAGCTGGAAATGATAATAAAGTTTAAGTGCTATAAATTAGAGTCCATATTTGATGAACTCCAATGCATATATTAGGACATGTAGACTGCCAACAACATACTGATTAATATGCAATAGTTGTCAGGTGATCAAAGTCATACAACGCATTAGATGCGTGATGGACAGTTTGTCCATAATCACTATTTGACAATGATCAAGGACATTGAGGAGCTTGAGAAGCTCGACATGACCATGCACAAAGAATTGCTATTAGATTTGATCTTGTAATTTCTTTCAAGCTCATATGGGTAGTTTATGAAACTATCATATGAATAATCATTATAGCACCTTATTTGAATTGGTCAATATGTTGGTAACTAAGGGATCTTGAAAAGTTCAGAGGTACATATCTAGAAAGCTTAAAGAAACAAAGACACGCCTTTGGAAGGCATTGCTTAAAACTGATCTTATGATTTTCTCTTCTCCTAGTTGAGTATTAGACTCTAGTGCTTGTTTATGCACTTTACTATAGGATCTAAAGGCAGGAAGAGGGCTGAGGGAAGGTAAGGTGACTCTTTTGAATCGACAATGGAGCAAGAGTTACACTGTGGCTGTGGACACTTAACCTCTACAACTACTGTTTGGATTTAATTCTTAGATTTAGTTCTCTATCATTTGTATGGTGATAATTTTGTAAACTTTTTGAATAAACAGTGAATGCCATTGGATCTGAGAGATCTAAAGATCAGACAAACTTAAAGTATATATATGTGGTACTTAAAGTTAGGTCATATAGGAGAAAAAATAATTTATTGATTAAAGAAATATGAATCTTTGAGTTTATTGACTGTTGAGTCATATCTAGTTGGTGAATTATCTTTTTGAGGATAAATGACTAAGCTACCCTTTATGGGACAAGGAGATACAACCATTGAGATACTTATCCTGGTATATGTTTGATGTATGTGGCCCATTTGATGAGCCAGACAAATCCTTTGATTCAAAAATGAAATACCTTTGAAAAGTTCAAAAATAAAATATCTGATGAAATACAAGTCTGAATCCTTTGAAAAATTCAAGAACTTCAAAAATGAAGTAGAGAAAATAATAGATAAATCCATTAAGGTTTTTCGATCTGATCGAGGAGGTGAATATCTTAGTCAGAAATTTTTAAGATATCATAAGGATAATGGCATAGTCTCTCAATGGACTCCTCCTGGAATACCTCAACTTAATGGGGTATCCGAAAGAAGGAATAGGATCCTATTAGATATGGTCAGATCCATGATGAGCTTCACTAATTTACCCTTATATCTTTGAAGGTATGCTTTATTAATTTCTATTCACCTATTGAATAGGGTTCCATCAAAATTCATTCCTACCACACCATATGAGATATGACATGGTAAGAAGCTGAGTCTAAGTTTCTTAAGGTTTGAAGATGTCTGGCCTATGTCAAAAGATAAATGGCTGATAAATTAGAGGATAGATTGTAAAAGCTCATTTTATTGGATATCCAAAAGAATCAATGAGATACTATTTCTACTTTTCATAAGATTACAATGTAATTGTGAGTCAAAATGCCATATTTCTAGAAAAATATGTTATCCAAGATGGTGGCAGTGGAAGGTTAATTGAGCTTGAAGAGAAGATCTCTGAAGAGCAAAGAGTTATGGATCCTCCAGAACCCATTATTCATGAGCCAGTAGTTGATGTTCCTCCACCATCTCATAGATCTAGTTGGATCTCCTGACCTCCTGAAAGGTACATGGGTATGTTTACGGAGGAAGTAAAGAAAATATTGCTTATGGGAGACAATGGTCATGGTGATGATCTAATACTTTGATGAGGTGACGTCTGACATTGATTTTGAAAAATGATTAGATGCAATAAAATCAGAGATTGACTCAATGCACTCAAACTAAGTATGGACTTTAGGGATCCATCTGAAGGTATAGTATCCATTGGGTGTAAATGGATCTACAAAAGAAAAATAGATGTCAAAGGTAAGATAGAGATCTATAAAGCTAGGCTTGTGGCAAAATATTATAGTCAGCGTGAAAGTATTGACTATCATAAAATCTTTTCATCTGTAGCCCTACTGAAATCCATCCATACTCTGCTTATTGTTGTAGTTTATTATGATTATGAAATTTGACAGATGGATGTAAAAATCACCTTTCTGAATGGATATCTTGAGAAAAATATCTATATAGAGCAGTCTTTGAGTTTCACATCAGGTGATGGTGATCACCGAGTCTGCAAGCTGTAAAGATTCATATACAGATTAAAGCAAGCTTTTTGGAGTTAGAATCTTTATTTTGATAATGTGATCAAATCATTTGATTTCAGCAAGAACGAAGAAGAACCTTGTGTATATAAGAGGATCAGTGGGAGGGTAATAACATTCCTCGTATTGTACATGGATGATATTCTTTTTATTAGAAATGACATTCCCATGCTAATCTTATGGGAAAAATTCAGTACAGGGGTAAAATGGTAATTTTAAATTTTTTTAAAATTATGATTTTACAGCAAAAAAATATTAATTAATCTAATTAATTAACATGAATTTACCCTATACTAGGATCTAAATATGATATATAGCATGCATTCATTTAAATTTGAATTTCAAATTCAAACAGTAAACATTTTACTGTAATGTGTTCAGAACACAATACCTTTGTGTGGGTAGTAGATCGCTGTAATCTGATCACTGTCGGGAGAGTCTGATCATCACGATGCAGCCACACAGCATGTTTGGCTTCTATGGATCATCCACACAAAGCTTTCGGTCTGATCGACTCCTCACGAGTGCTAGCTCGTTGTAGAGCCCTTTTGACGGTCGATGCTGATCGAACTTCTTCGATTGATGTCTGTCGATTCTTCAGATGTTCTGGATCATCAACAGACATGCTTGAGAGGATGTTGAAGATTTCTCTGAGATTTTATGGGCTCACGACACTCGTAGCTTACTTTCTCACTTCCCGAACCCTAGGCTAAAACTCTAGGGAACTCACCGGAAACCTTGCACCCACTTTTCTTTCTTTTCTTTCTTTTTCTCTTGGAAGGATATGGACTTCCTTCTCACGCACAAGACTTCTCACACCCCAAAATTTTTCTTCAAAAATCTTCTTCTTGCACGCCCCACTCTTCTCCTCCTTTTATAACAACGTCAAACGTCTTATCCAAAAGAAAGGATAAAGATGAGTAATTGCACATTTGAATTCAAATCAAATTTTGAATTCAAATGGACACCAACTCATCCCTTATCCACTAAAGGCATGAGGCATGGCTTAAATTATGCATGGAGTGATTTCATGAGAAACCTTTTCTCATGTAATAAATGAGGCGTAAAAAAAGAGATAAGGTGCAAAGATTGATTGCCCATTCAAATTCAAACTTTATTTTGAATTTGAATGGCCAACCAATCATCCTTATCCATTCATATGGCACATTAAAGTGGGGCGTGGAGAGGGCTTGGCGTGAGAAAATAATTCATGAGAAGTTCCTTCTCATGAATTCAAATGGGTGCAATGGAAGTGAGGTGGCGCATGGAGATTGGGTCAAGGTGGTTTAATTATTTAAACCAACCTAATTGAACCAAATAATTTAGGTCCAATTAGAATAATTTAAACTCAACTAAATTAAGCTTAATTAGGCTCAATAAAATCCTAATCAAATCAAAAATTGACTAAGCCCAACCCCTGATCAAATCAGGGACCAAACCATCTCGATGATTAGGTCAACTCTTAACCTAATCGGGTCAAACCCAAATGAATCCAATTCAATTGGACTTGATCCAAAAATAATTACTCAATTAAATTGAGTTAATTAGTGATCAAATCACTAATTAAATCTCTCATAAATATTAAGTCCAAATCCGATGGGCAATCGGGCATCAGAATTCATCGATATGTAACCCTAATCGAAAAGTCCCAACCAGTGGGACTCATGACCCCGGTACCCATAATGTGTGAAACTCGTGATCAGAGAATCCTGATTCTCGATCACTGAGTCTCAAACATGAAGGATTCTACACCAGCCATCAGATCAGATAGGAACCTCTAATGTGTGTGACCCCGCAGGTTCGAACCTAAGCCGATAGCACAGGAACCAATTTCTGTACTAATCGAAGTGACCATCTAGCAATGGTAGCCGACGTCTGGATAGATCGAATAGTCACAATCACAACACTCAGAACCTATATGAATATGGTTACTGTATAATTCATCTTTTTGACCCCTATGTTTAGGATGACTCAGGGTTAAACTGTCAACTCTGATCAGATCATCCGAATCGTGCTCAACTCAAACAGTCCTGTGACTCCTCACAAGGACTATCCTAGCTAAGGTTTTGCTAAATTGAAATATGACTGTACACAGCTCCTAAACTGGAGTGGTCAATCCCATCTTGACACATGCACCGATAAGTCAAGTACTTGACTACACCCAGCAGCCTTCCGTCACTGAATTAGAAATTCAGGTAGTCCAGTGCCTAAGTGCAGTGAGTTGCTTGCAAGTCACCATGACGGTCTCAGGTCAGAGGGACATTTATATCCATATTCCATCGGAGCAAATCTTGACAGCAGAAATAGCTCCGGAGTCAGTCACATTTAGTACAGATGTACCCTTACATCTCACCTGTATGCCATACCAGTGTCTCCATACTTATTGGTTAAGAGGACAACCAACCTATATGGCACACAATGACCTATGCTTGATAAACGTTATCGTCCTTGGTAACAATGTATTATTTGATCGCGAATATATTTAAGGACTAAACGATAAATCCTCCTTTGTCGAGTCTAAATAGTCCTAAGGACTTCACCACAACATAGGAGTTCATTAGAAGATGAAATATTTTGTGATGAAAAATATCAAAATTTTTTTTATTAATTCATAATTCATGTACATATACAAAAATGAGCACAACCATCAACAGGCTGACGATTGACTTTGGGACACTATTCCCAACAATCTCCCACTTGGCCTAAAGCCAATCAGTGCAGTATCTAATACCCATCTTCGACTTGTAGTTGTCGAACTCCTTCACCGCAATGGCTTTAGTGAATGGGTCGGCCAGGTTCTTCTTCCCATCGATCTTCTGAAGATCTACGTCACCTCGATCCATAATTTCCCGGATGAGATGGTAGCTGCACAAAATATGCTTCGTCCGCTGGTGTGCCTTTGGTTCCTTCGCCTGAGCAATGGCTCCAGAGCTGTCACAGTAGAGCAGAACTAGACCAACAAGGGAGGGTGCTACTCCGAGCTCGGTGATGAATTTTCTCAGCCACACCACTTCTTTGGCAGCATCTGATGCAGCGACATACTCCACCTCGCAAACTGAATCAGCCACTGTGTGCTGCTTGGAACTTTTCCAGCAATAGCCCCACCATTAAGGGTAAAAATAAATCCCGACACACTTTTGCTGTCATCGTGATTAGACTGGAAACTAGAGTCTGTAAACCCTATAAGTCTCAAGTCTGATTCACCATAAACAAGCCACTGGTCCTTAGTATTTCTTAAATACTTCAGGATGGTTTTAACAACCTTCCAGTGATTCTCCCCTGGATCAGATTGGTATCTACTCACTACCCCTAGTGAGTATGCCACATCTGGTTGTGTACATGTCATGGCGTACATGATAGATCCCACTGTCGAAGCATATGGAATCCTACCCATATACTCTCTCTCTTGTGGTGTTGTCGGACAATCCCTCTTCGAAAGAGAAATTCCATGGCCTATCGGAAGATAGCCTTTCTTGGAATTCTCCATGCTGAACCTCTTCAGCATAGTATCAATGTACGTGGACTGAGATAAACCAAGCAACCTTTTAGATCTATCCCTATAGATCCTCATCCCTAGGATGTAGGAAGCTTCTCCTAGATCCTTCATGGAGAACTGTGACGACAGCCAAATCTTTATTCCTTGTAATGCTGGGACATCATTCCCGATTAAGAGAATATTGATAGCCTATTTCGCAAGTGCACAAAATCGCTCAAGTAATATAATGATACATAAGAGATCGTTCCCACGAGGACTGAGTTTAATTACCAAAAATGAATGCTAATTTTACTAATATCTAAACGATCGAAACTGAATGACAATGAAAAATAAAATTAACTCTAAAGAACTCAATGAAAGCTGAATCAAAATTTGATTGATAAAGCACTAGGGTATATCTGATTTCACTTAGACCAATTATCAATTCCAGCTATTCCGATTAATAATCCAAATTTAATTATTAATACAAGGATAAATAATCCTAAATTATTTAATAATCTCTCCCGAGTCTTAGTAAATATACTAATTAAAATCTATAATCTATCTTCCAATAGTAAAATAGATTTCAATTAGTTCAATAAGCACAGTGATTATTTTCAAAATCCCACAGGTCAAATCTTCTGCTTCCGCTCCAATATTATTCCTATGATGTTTGTTATTAACTCTAATTTATAATCTTCTTTCTCAGTACCAATTATAAATCAAAATCAATCAAGTACCTAAGATAATAATACTTAAAAGCATTAAGTGCAAATAACAAATAATTATATTAACAAAGAAAATTAATACAAGATTCTGGAATTGAAATTAAATCCAAGCTACATCAGGTACCCTAGCTAGAAATTTAGCTTTTCATCATATCAAAATCAAACTCAAGTATACTTGAATAAAACTCCAAAATCATCCTAACAATGAGTTCTAAAAAATAAATTCAAAGTAAATAAGAGAAAGAATTAAAAACTCGGAAGGAATTGCAGAGCCGAATAAATCCTCTCTTCAAATCTTCCAGATCTCCAAACTCTCCTTGCTTGATTTCTAGCTTTCAAAGATGATTCTCCTCCTCCCTCCTGCTGGTGTTTTAGGATCCTTAAATAGGGCTAGGGCTAGGGTTAAGGTGGTATTTTTCCCATAATTTTATTCTATATATCATTCTTTTTATTTGGTATAGAATCTCTCCTCCTTTGGATAGGCTTTAAGCAACCACCAACCATCTACTCCTTATGCTGCCCAAATTTTTTGATTTTATTATGATTTCCATAGTAAAAGAAGGAAAGGAGGCATGGTTAATTAGAGGAGAAGAATTTCTTCCTTTCTGGGTCCACAAAATCTGCAAAACAAAGTAAGGTTTCGGCTGCCCAAATCAAGTTTTTCAAGAATTGGTTCCAATTCTTTCTCAGTTTACTTCTCATGTAGAATTAGTTTGGACTCTGATTTTCTTCTATTTAATTCTTTCTAAGATAGCTCTTTGCCACCCAAAATTGGTTGCCATATCAGATCTTTGTGCCAAGAAACACTAAGAAGAATCTGGGTGTATCGGGTGTTTCTTGTTGTGTCCAACATTGTTACCAACTTCAACCTACTCTGTAGTCACCTCATCTAGAATCCAAATTCAATTCTATAAATTATGTTCCTTTCTTGCTTCTCTCAAAATTCTGTAGGATCTAATCTTGCTCAATTTGGAGTCATGTAGCTTGCCTTTTAGGGGTCCTCACACCAAAATATCCAGAATTTAGATTGGTTGACTAGATGGGAGAGATTAACTGCTTGATTTATTTCCTGCACCTCTAGTTTCTTTTCTGACTGATGATGCCAAAAAGGATAAGGTGTGGGGTCCATTGATATCTTGATTTGGTTATTTTGCTATGAGATGGACTCTGATTTTGATGCAAGACCTGATGAATCCGGATGACAAACCCTGCTGAATCGGACTCAACCAATTTTACTTAATTTGACCTTTAAAACATGGTTAAGCCCAATTAGGTGTGACCTGGCTCAATTACCTAGATCAGTACATTTCATAAATAGCAATCATATTGCTAATTACATAACAGAAAATAACTCAATCAAAATAAATCATGAATATTCCTTTAGATCTAATCTAACACATTCATGATAAATTTCACAATTGAACCTTTACAATTAATTTCTTTCGCTGCTTCATCTACATGGGATATAATTACAGCGGCACCCCTACCACCATAGGAGACCCCATCGAATGGGAGGAGAGGGCCTTTAAACCCTACTTTTCTCCTATGACCGGACGGCCATGGCAACCAACCCAATTCGATTACTTGCTACTTGAATCAGGTATATCTAAATATACCAATTTCAAAATTTAAATATCAAATTTTAAATTTTAATTTTTAAATTTTGAATTTCAAATTTTAAATAAATTTCAAATTTCAAATTTTCAAAATTTTGAATTTCAAATTTTGAATTTCAAATTTTGAATTTCAAATTTCAAATTTTAAATTTTGAATTTCAAATTTAAAATTTCAACCAAATTTCAAATTTTAAATTTTAAATTTTTGAATTTTGAATTTTGAATTTCAAATTTCAAATTTCAAAATTCAAATTTCAAATTTTGAATTTCAAATTTTTGAATTTTGAATTTCGAACAACTTTCAAAATTCAAATTTCAAATTTTAAATTTCAAATTGCAAATTTAAACTTTTAGATTACAACTTAATCTACGCATGCAAATATATATATCATATCTAAGAACCCGCTCTGATACCATTTGTGGAAAAAATTCAATGCAGGGGTAAAATGGTAATTTTAAAATTTTTTCAAAATTATGATTTTACAGTGGAAAAATATTAATTAATCTAATTAATTAATATAAATTTATGTTACACTTGGATCTAAATATGATATATAGCATGCATTCATTTAAATTTGAATTTCAAATTCAAACAGTAAACACTTTACTGTAATGTGTTCAGAACACAATACCTTTGTGCGGGTAGTAGATCGTTGCAATCTGATCACCGTCGGGAGAGTCTGATCATCATGATGCAGCCACACAGCATGTCTGACCTCTGTGGATCATCCACATGAAGCTCCCGATCTGATCGACTCCTCACGAGTGCTAGCTCGTTATAGAGCCCTTTTGACGGTCGATGCTGATCGAACTCCTTTGATCGAAGTCTGTTGATTCTTCGGATGCTCTGGATCATCAACAGATATGTTTGAGAAGATGTTGAAGATCTTCCTGAGATTTTGTGGGCTCACGACACTCGTAGCTCACTTTCTCACTTCTCGAACCCTAGGCTAAAACTGTAGGGAACTCACCGAAAACCTTGCACCCACTTTTCTTTCTTTTCTTTCTTTTTCTCTTGGAAAGATATGGACTTCCTTCTCACGCACAAGACTTTTCATGCCCCAAAATATTTTTCCAAAAATCTTCTTCTTGCATGTCCCACTCTTCTCCTCCTTTTATAATAACGTCAAACGTCTTATCCAAAAGAAAGGATAAAGATGAGTAATTGCACATTTGAATTCAAATCAAATTTTGAATTCAAATGGACACCAACTCATCCCTTATCCACTAAAGGCGTGAGGTGTGGCTTAAATTGTGCATGGAGTGATTTCATGAGAAATCATTTCTCATGTAATAAATAGGGTGTAAAAAAAGGGATAAGGTGTAAAGATTGATTGCCCATTCAAATTCAAACTTTATTTTGAATTTGAATGACCAACCAATCATCCTTATCCATTCATATGGCACATTAAAGTGGGGCGTGGAGAGGGCTTGGCGTGAGAAAATAATTCATGATAAGTTCCTTCTCATGAATTCAAATGGGTGCAATGGAAGTGAGGTGGCGCATGGAGATTGGGTCAAGGTGGTTTAATTATTTAAACCAACCTAATTGAACCAAATAATTTAGGTCCAATTAGACTAATTTAAATCTAACTAAATTAGACTTAATTAGGTTCAACAAAATCCTAATCAAATCAAAAATTGACTAAGCCCAACCCCTGATCAAATCAGGGACCAAACCATCTCGACGATTAGGTCAACTCTTAACCTAATCGGGTCAAACCCAACTGAATCCAATTCAATTGGACTTGATCCAAAAATAATTACTCAATCAAATTGAGTTAATTAGTGATCAAATTACTAATTAAATCTCTCATAAATACTGAGTCCAAATCTGATGGGCAATCGGGCATTAGAATTCATCGATATGTAACCCTGATCGAAAAGTCCCAACCAGTGGGATTCATGATCCCGGTACCCATAATGTGTGGAACTCGTGGTCAGAGAATCCTGATTCTTGATCACTGAGTCTCAAACATGAAGGATTCTATACCAGCCATCAGATCAGATAGGAACCTCTAATGTGTGTGACCCCGCAGGTTCGAACCTAAGTCGGTAGCACAGGAACCAATTCCTGTACTAATCGAAGTGACCATCTAGCAATGGTACCCGACATCCGGATAGATTGAATAGTTGCAATCGCAACACTCAGAACCTACATGAATATGGTTACTGTATAATTCATCCTTTTGACCCCTGTGTTTAGGATGACTCAGGGTTAAACTGTCAACCCTGATCAGATCATCCGAATCATGCTCAACTCAAACAGTCCTGTGACTCCTCACAAGGACTACCCTGGCCAAGGTTTTGCTAAATTGAAATACGATTGTACACAGCTCCTAAACTGGAGTGGTCAATCCTATCTTGACACATGCACCGACAAGTCAAGTACTTGACTACACCCAGCAGCCTTCCGTCATTGAATTAGAAATTCAGGTAGTCCAGTGCCTAAGTGCAGTGAGTTGCTTGCAAGTCACCGTGGCGGTCTCAGGTCGGAGGGATATTTATACCCATATTCCATCGGAGCAAATCTTGACAGCAGAAATAGCTCTGGAGTCGGTCACGTTCAGTGCAGATGTACCCTTACATCTCACCTGTATGCCATACCAGTGTCTCTACACTCATTGGTTAAGAGGACAACCAACCTATATGGCACACAATGACCTATGCTTGATAAATATTATCATCCTTGGTAACAACGTATCATTTGATCGCGAACAGATTTAAGGACTAACTGACAAATCCTCCTTTGTCAAGTCTAAATAGTCCTAAGGACTTCACCACAACATAGGAGTTCATTAGAAGATGAAACATTTTATGATGAAAAATGCTAAAAAATTTTTTATTAATTCATAATTCATGTACATATACAAAAATGAGTACAACCATCAACAGGCTGACGATTGGCTTTGGGATACTATTCCCAATAAATCTCAGTCAAAATATAGCCGTCTAAGGAATTCTCCATCAAAAACCTAGGAGAAGCATCCTATATTCTTAGAATAAAGGACTATAGTGATAGATCTAAAAAAATGCTAGGTCTATCACAAAAGCTGTACATAAAGAAAGTGCTAAAGAGGTTCAGCATAAAAAACTCTAAAAGATGACTCTTACCTCTTAGACATGGTATTCATCTTTCCAAGATGATGTGTCTGACCACATCTGAGGAAGTTCAGTGTATGAGTAGGATTTCTTATACCTCGGCTATAGGTAGCCTTATGTATATCATGCTGTGTATACATCCTGATATTGTCCTTGCTGTGAGTGTCACGAGCAGATATCAGTCGAATCCAAATGAAGAGCACTGGATAGCTGTGAAGAACATCCTTAAGTACTTGAGAAGAATTAAGAATTTATTTTTGATCTTTAGAGGAGGTTCTGAGTTGCGAGTCGAAAGGTATACTGATTCAGACTTCATATCTAATCCTGATGATAGAAAATCTATATCAGAATATGTGTTCAATGCAATAGTGGCACAGTCAACTGGAAGTGTTCCAAGCAATCCATCATAGTGGATTTGACCATAAAAGCTGAATATGTCACTGCTTCAGATGTTGCAAAGAAAGGCTTTCGATTTAAGAAGTTCGTCGTGGAGCTTGGAGTTATGATATTAAATACCATATCACTTTATTGCAACAACAATGGAGGTATAGCACTTGCTAAGGAGCCGAAGTCTCATCAAAAATCAAAGCACATCGAGCGATGGTTCTATATTATACACGGCTACCTCAAAAAAAAAATATCGAGGTGTGAAAAGTAGACTTCATAGATAATATGGCAGATCCACTGATAAAGCAATTGAGCTAGCCAAAGATAGAAGTCCACCATGAGAAGATAAAACTTAGATTAGTGGCCAATTGACTTTAGTTCAAGTGAGAGATTATTAAATGTATGTCCTAGAAGCCAATATGACCGACATATTGAAATAAGTTTAGGACATAATTTTGTACTTAATATATTAATTTGATCAATAAAAGGGTAAGTTTAATTTTTATTCAAGAGTGATGTGTCTTTGAATCATCTATAGAATTAATACTTCGATATATATTCTCAAGATGTTGAGAATTAGAGGCATGTATAATTAATTCCTAAATACTTCTGGTCATAGCATTATTATGAGGATGATGATCAATCCGAATAGATCGATACACAGATCGCTTCTTTCTGTATAGATGAGTCTCTGGTCTACAATATCGAAACACTGAGTGATGAGTGGAGATAGTTGTTAGAGAATAACTAGTACTGAGTATGACCATACGAGAGATCACTTAGAATTTTAATTAATTGTCAGTGATTATCTCGATGTTATAGTTGTGTGAATGGTTCTTTGATCTATGATGGTATGACTGCTCATAATGAGGTTGTTGGAGTTTGACTGATATATAAACATTACCTCATTAAAATCTTGTAGTGGATGTTGGCGATGGTTGGTCCACTATAGGAGTAGGATGTGAATCTAGAAGAAAACTATCGATCTTGATAAAGAGTAGTCCTATCGAATTTGAGAAGTTAAGTTTGAGAGTCTATGGCCACAGCAATGTGATTGATGAAAAAGAATTTTCATAAGAATCATAATTGGACTTGAGCTAATCGAATCTATGATATGACTGTTGATGAGATTTGACAATTTATCCATAACCTACCATCTAGTCGAGATTCATGATAGAGAGACTGAATCACATGTGAACTATACCTTGAGGTTCTTTTTCGATTCTACTAGATTGCTACTACATACTGCTAGGTACCACTGATAGATTATGAGAGCTCATTAGGATTACTTAGGATCGATAATTCTTGATAAGTTAAAGTGGATCATTTTGATCTATTGAAAAAATTTTAATGATGCTATGATAGAGATCATGATATATCTCACTACTAGATAGAATTGAACCTATAGGTCATACAACAAAGAGATTAGATCTGGAATAAGCAAAATTGGGCTTGTGAAGTCTCAATCAGGTTTAGAGAAATCCTATTGGATTTAGGATAACCTTGATAGCATATGGTTGAACCCAATTTTCTTTTTGTACTTGAATAACTTATTTTGATAAGATTAATTCAAGTTAATTATCTACTAATAATATTAATGAATTAGATTCATTGGGCTCCAATTGTTGGATGCCTAAGGTTTTGGATCATATGCATTAAGGGTTCAAACCCTTAATCAATTTTCTTGATTGTTTGCATGGGGCACCACTTGATTTGATCAAGTTGGGCATACCCACTTAAAAGAGGGTGTGAAGGACCAGCATGGGGCATCCCCTAGGCTCGATGTGGCATATGAAAAAATGGATGAAAAGGCTTCAATAGTTGGCACCTAATGGATCTGCTAAAGGGGGTCAAATATCTAAGGCTACAAGGATTCCTAATGCAAGTAGGACTTATATTAAGAGGTCATTTGGTTTTGAATAAGATTCAAATCTGTTGGGTATAAAGTACCCCCCGGCCGAAGTTTATAAAGGACCGATCCCTCCAGGGCTCTTCCGACTCCTGACCTTATGTGTGGCGCCTCTCCGAACTCCCTCGACCGTTCGGACTTCTCCAACAATGGACTTCTACGTTCACCCATCGGGCCGCCCCAAAGGCCCTCTGGGCCTCACTGACAATCGACCTCCTACAGCAGCCAACCATTCCCCAGGTCTCTCCCAGACTTCTTCCGACCACGGATGACCCTACTCCAAACTTCTTTCCAGCTTTGTCAGCATCCGAACTTCCTCGACAATGAGATTTCTACAGTAACCAGACTCCACCCAAGTTTCTACGATGATCGACCACCTTCCGGATCCTAATCGAGCTTCTGCGAGAGCCAAACTTCTACTATGAACAGTCTACTCCGAACTCCTACAGCAGGTTGTCTACCCCAGATATCTCCTATAAGCAAATTTCTTCCGAACTTCTATTACAGGTAGACTCCAGTCGAGCTGCTCCGTAGCGAGTGGGCTCTGGACAAACTTCTACAGTGGGACACTACTCCGAGCTTCCACGATAATTGGTCCTCGCTCAAGCTCCTACAATAAACGGCCCCCTTTCGACCTCTCATGAGAACCGAAGCCCGTCCGAACTTCTCCAGCGGATGGATTCCAGATGAGCTTCTATGACGGACGAGCTCCAGCAACTGGGTCCCTGCGATAGCTGATCGCCTTCAATGTCTGTCGAGTCTCCCCAGCGCTATCCGAAGTCCATCATCGGCCGACCTCCTACCAGGCTCCCCATAAAATTAGACTTCCCCAGCGGACGATCTTCGGATGAGCTTCCACATCAGATAAATCCCAGACGGACTTCTCTAGCGATCAGACTTCTCCGAACTTTGTCAACAAAAAAATCTCCATCCGAGCTCCTACAGCAGGTGACTCCCACCTGAAAGGTCAGCACCCGAAGTGTCCGACAACAGTAGATTCATCAGTGACCTCAGAACATCCGAGCCTCTCCTAGAACAACAATGTAAAGAGCCATTCTGCTCCATCAGGCATCCCAGCCGAGCTTCAGCCGACGGATCCAAACTCTCTGACAAGTCACGACAAGAGCCGCCATCCTGCTCCACTCTCTGCAACGGATTCCATGCAGCTCCACGACTCTCTGACAAGTCACGACAAGAGCCGCCCTCTTGCTCCACTCTCTACAATAGATTCCATGCAGCTCCACCACTCTCTGACAAGTCACGACAAGAGCCGCCCTCCTGCCCACTCTCTGCAATGGATTCCATGCAGTTCCACCACTTTCTGGCAAGTCCCAATAACGGACACCACTCCACTCTCCGCAACAAGCTCCACATAGCCCTGAATGACCCCTGATGCCACTACTCTCTGTAACAAACTCCACGCGGCTCTGAGCGATCCACGACCAGACGGTTACAGATGTCGCTGTCGGTCAGTTACACCCTCCATCTATAAATAAGGACCCCTAGATACGTTCTTCTCTAAGCTGGTAACTCTATCTCGAAACTCTGCCAAAATTTTCACTCGAGCACTCCATTTTTGTTGAAGCAGAGTACTAACTTGAGCGTCGGAGGGTCTTGCCGGAGCACCCCCAACTCTGGTTTAGACTTTCTTTGCAGGTCCCAATGGTGGCCGCGGTCATCCCAGCTCTAGCTTCTCTGACTTCGATAGAATTCTGCACCAACAAAACCTTTTGCCTATTTAAAAGAACCTTTTCTAAGGCTCTTAAAATCAGATTTTCACCAGCCCACACCTCCCATAAGGTCCCCCCATACCCCCTCTCTTCTCCCTTTGGATCCAATGCCCAAAAATGCTTGGGCGTCCTCCTCTCCACCCCCAAGAGGAGCTTGGGTGTCTCCTTTTCTTGCTAGTTTTTAGACTTTGATTGCTTCATAATCATAAAAAGAAGAGCAAGAAAAGAAGAGAAGAAAAAGATCAAGAAAAGGATCAAAGCATTGATTACGATCCAGACTTCATTCAGATTCACAGAATGATAATTCTTGGAGAAGAAAGATCAACACCAAAAAAGACTATTTCAGACTGATCTTGAGTAGATACCCATAGAGGTCAGACACTTGCATGGCTAAGAAAGAATCTACTCTCTTTCAAATCTAGATTCAAAGAAAAAAATTACGAAACAGGTATGTGATTCGATCAAATATTTAATTTTAGCATAAAATTCAGTATGTGTTCAATTTCAACATATTAAGTAGATTCTTATATTCTATATTTTATATATGTATATTTATATTAAAAATATTTTAATCTACTATTTTACTATATTATTAAAAAAAAAATTTAAAACACACATGCATGTCCCGACATAAAATTCCTACAGTAGTATCAAGGCCACGAGTTTCATATGCATGAAATTGACATACATATTTTTGAAAAAAATTTTAAAATTTAATTTTTCTTGATATATGAGATGAATAGATGATTGCTTTAAATCTAAAATTTATTTTAGATATAATTTTTAGTTTATATATTCGATATGTGAAGGCATGCATGGATCTAAAATTTATTCTAGATACGATTCTAGTTCACGTATATGTGATATATAGATGCATGCATAAATTAAAAATTATTTTAATTTAATTTATGATTCATATATAAGATGTATGATTGCATATTTAGATTTGAAAATTAGTTTCAATATGATTCATGATTTGTATATGAATATATGATATCATGTTGTGATCTAAATTCTTGTTTAGATTTAATATATATATATATATATATATATATATATATATATATATATATATATATATATATATATATATATATATATATATATATATATATATATATATAATATATATTATATATGAGATATATGCTTGTATATATTAAATCTAAAAATTAATTTCATGATTTAAACTTATCTTCATATAAAGAATTTAGATCTGAAATTTAGTTTTAGAATTTAAAATTTACATTTGTGCATGAGGGTTTTGGTCATGGGTAAATCAAAAATTAGGTTATGCAATTAGATTGCATCTAAAGTTTTTGATTTGAACATAATGGGTCTAATTTGATTAAGTAATCGATCAAAATTGAGTCAAGTGTTGATCAGGTTAGGTCAATTAAGTTTAAGATCATACAATTATTATCGATCAAATTGATTAAATCTCATATATAAAATCGATTAACCTAAGAACCTAATTTGGCTCAATGGCTTGAGCCTGATTCACTTAAGCTAATCTATTTGGATCAATTAACCTATTGGTGTCTAAGATAAGTAATTAAGAGGTGGTTGTTTAATTGGTTCCATTTTCTTATCGGGTCAATTTATTGGTATCTAAGGAAAGCAATGGGGGGACCCCCACCGATCTCCACTTACCTGGTCAATTTGAAAGATTGAGTCTTAAATAAAATTACTTGATGGTTTGGTTTAGTTTATGTCAATTAGATCAGTCATATGATGATTGATTAGACGAGACCTAAACCTAAATCTCTTCATAAATATTAAGTCCATAGGTCTTCCACCATTGTAGATGTGCGGACGTGGTACTGATGTTGATTGTTCTTGATAGTGGTTCAGTTATATCGAAAATATGCAACCACTCTATTAGCAGATAGTTACTCTAGGGTAAGGATGGGGTTGGGCCTAATAACTGTTAGGTGAAGGTCCTAATTGTTAGAAAACAGGATGATTTCGTACGTGTAGTTTAAAACTTTTCATAAATCCTTTATACAGTGAAAGTAAATTAAATTAATTTTTTTTAATTTAATACATGTACTAGATCAGATCTGAAAACTATGCTTAAGATCTTGACATGAACATGTGATCTTGATCTGAAATCTGAAATAGAAAAACAATCGTCAGTAAAATAAAATCGAAGATCAGATCTCTATACCTTCGGATCTTGTAGATGTCTGAGGTTTCAATCGTAGCTACACACATGCTCGGCCTCAGCTGGTATCCACACGAAGATATCTGATCAGAGCATCAAGATCATCGGTGTACTAGCACCTTACAGATCTCACTTGGCTCTGAATCTCTTCTTCTAGATCTCGAAGAAGATGAACGCTGCTGCACAAACTCCTTCGCACAGATCCAATGGGATCTGAACTAGATCATGAAGAGGAAAATAAGAACCTTTCTTATTCTCTTCCTCTCTCTCTCTTTTTCTCTTAGATCTGATCTCATCAGATCTTAGGCGTTAGGGTGAAGAAAGGAGGGTGGTGTTAGAAAATAAGTTAGGCGCCTTAAAGAAGCCATCCCACAAATTACACACAAAACCTCCTCATGCCCACTTTATTTTGTTGCACAAAACCTTGAAATTCTCATGCCCTTTTTAAGATAAGAATCCATTCAAATCAAATTTAAAAGAAAACTTACCAAAACAAAGGATTTAGGATGGTGAGAACAAGTGGTGGCAAGGAAGAAAACATCTCATGCTTTCATCCACACGCCCTCCCTTTTTCTTATGTTTTTCTCGCACAAAATCAATTCCCACACCTTATTCTAATTAGATTAGAATCTCTTCTAGATAAGACATCTATTCAAATCAAATTTGGATATATGTCTTAACTTGAGAGAGTCCTAGAAAGATGGGGCGCCAACTATTGCGCCTCTCCACCCTTCATGCGTGCAAAAAAAAAAGGGGGCATGTCTTCATACATGCCCTCCTCTTTTCTATATGATATCTAGAGGAAGAGTCTCAGAGAATCTGGGCTCTATGAGTCATAGTTCATCTGGCTCAAGTTGAGTCTTAATTGAGTTCAAATCGAGTCTGAATCGAATCGAATTCGAAAGACTATCAAATCTGATCCTATCAAGCTTGAAATCCAAATCTGATTTGGATAATTGAATCTAATTAATATTAAATTAAATCAAACTTAATTAAATTAAATTAAATTTAAATTAATTATGACTTGATCCATAATTTAATCAGTCTCAATAAAATTATAATATTTGTAATTAAGTCTCTGTGCTAATAATTAGCAGCTGCCAAAACTGTAACACTTATAAGTTGACAGTTTCAAAAATTCAAACTATCAATCTACTTAATAATTCAAATATGATCCAAGCCATTGATCAGGTCATGTTCTTTTTGTGTGTGATCCCTTAGTTCTATTCTATCTGGTAGTGAGATATATCATGATCTCCATCATAGTATCATCGAAACTTCTTTTGATGGACTGGAATGATTCCAACTCACATCAACAAAGATTGTTGATCTGAAAATAATCCTAGTAAGTTCTCATGATCTACCAGTGATGCCTAGCAGCATGTAGTGCAACTCAGTAGAACAGAAAAGATGAACTCCTAGGTGTAGTTATTGTGTGATACAATCTCTTTATTGTGAATCCTAACTAGACAGAGATCATGGAGAACTCGTCAAACCTTATCGTTGGTCATATGCCAGATTGGCTCGACTCGAGTTCATCTGTGAATCTCATAATTTTTTTTTTCAGTATTCACTCTTACTCTAGCCAGAGACTTTCTGAACTCAATCTTGTAAATCATATAGGACTACTCATTTTCTACCAAGATCGATAGATTTCATCTAATGCATCCTACTCTAAACAACAAATTTGAACCTACAATAGCCAACATACATAGCAAAGACCTGATGGGCTAGAGACCAAGAGAATGTGCAGTCAAACTAAGTAGCTTCGTTGTGAAAAATCAACATACCACAGGTCAAAGGACCAGTCACACCACTGCAGCATCGAAAAAATCACTGATGAGTGAGTAGATATCCAAGTGGTTTCTCATGTTGGTCACGCTCAGTGTAAGTTATTATCTAACAACCACCTACACTCTCATCCCAATATCTCCACACTGCAAACTCAAGACTCATCTGTCCAAAAAGAGATGATTCATGTATCGATCTTGAATGGATTGATCATTGTCCTCCATGATGATCCTTCAATTGAAAGTATTTAAAAATTAACAACTAATGATATATGTCTCAAATTCTCAACACCTTGAGAATATACCAATCATCTTTATTAATTTTCAAGATAAATCATGGACACATATAACATGATTGTTATCAAGACTGCTCATCAAGTACAAAGTATCCCCTAGACAAAGGTATGTATTAGCCAAGATTGGCTTCTAGGGTACACATCTAACAAACTCCTACTTACACTAAAGCCAATCTACCATATGCCTAAGCCCCATCTTCTGAAGACAGACTTTGATGTTTAGCTGGCTAAGTGACTCAGGCCTACCACATCTTATGTGGAGTCTACTCTCTGCACTTTTATGTATTTCTACTTAAGATAATTGCATATATCCCTGCTCTATGTGCATAGACTTCTGATGAGATTTTAGCTCCTTAGCAAGGGCTATGTACCATTATCTTTATAGTATAATGTCATAGCATCTAATGATATGACATCCAGTTTTACAACTATCATAAGAATCAAAACACATCTTGCACATCTATAGTATATTCAGCTTCTATTGGTCGATTGTCTGGAGTCCTTCCAACATACTGAACCAATATAACTCAAGAATATATCCTGATATAGACATTCTACTATCAACATCAGTATATCCTCCACTCTTAGCTCTAATCCTTCTTGAAAGATGAGGAATAATTTTTTAGTGCTTCTCAAATACTTAAGAATATTTTTCATAGTAATCTAATACTCCCAGCCTAGATTCGACTCATATTTGCTCGTGACTCTCACAGTAAGATATACCAAATCGAGTACATAGCATGGCATACACCCATACCTAAGAGGATAACGGATTCTTCTTGGAGGTTTTAATGTTGAACTATTTCTGCACCTCTTATATGTACTTGTTTGTGAAAATCAAATATCTTTTTAGGATCTATCTCTATAGACCTTTATTTTCAGAATATATGATGTTTGACTTAGGTCTTTAATAAGAAAATTCTATATGTAACTACATCATAATTGATGTCAGCATGCGACCCTCCTACTGACCTTCATGTAACTACATGGTACCTTTTATTTTTGATGAAATCAAACATTTGATCACATCATAAAATAACTATTCCAACTCCAAGATTTTAGCTTAAATTTATAAATGGACTTCATAGTGTGATCTCTATCACTGGAAGTGAAATCCATAGGCCACTGTAAATAGATTTCTTTTAAAAATATCTATTTAGTAGGACTATCTACACATCTATTTCTCAGGGTCGATGTACAACATCACCTCATTGTAGGTTTCAGGATCATCCCTATATTTTCAATCTCCCTCGAGAAATACTTTCTTTGAATTCTTTGTAAGAATATCAAGTACCTTTCTAAAGGATGGGAGATCCTACTAGATCTACGAGGTGAAGGAGGTATTATATATATTGACTCATTTTAAATAGGTTGTACAGGTCCTGTGACTCGTTGTTCTTTAGAGTCTCTCTTTGGATTCATCCTCCACTTTTTCAAAAAAATAATATAATTGCTCACAATCATATTTTGAACCACTGGAAAGAGAAAGTGACATCCCAAACCCTTTTGGGATATCTCATAAATGATCTCTCATAGACTTATCCTCTAATCTATTCACCATATCGCATCTCATACAGTGTGGTAAAACCAACTTTAGAGGAAATTTAATTTAAATTTCAAAAATTAAATCTTATTTCTAAAGAAATAATAGTTAAATTAGTGATGGTCATGATGGACTGGACTATATCTTATATAGTGCCATTGCTCCTCACATATACCTTATTGGACTGAGGTGTACGAGGAGAATTCCATCATGAAACTTTATCATTCTCTTTAGATAACTGACAAATTTTTTATTTGTATTGCATCTTCGATCTGATCGAAGTATCCTTAGGGTTTTTTTAATTTACTTTTCTACTTCATATTTGAATTCTTTGAACCTTTCAAAGTCTTCAGATTTGTATCTCATATACATATCTATACCATGACTGCTGATTAGTAAAAGTATGTAGTGATAACCTCTTAGTCTGGCTCATCAAATGGGCCATGCACTGTTGGAAATTGTGTCCTAAAATTAATCATGTGATGATTGAGTTCATCTTTGTATATGAATTATTGATTATTGAATAAAAATTATTATAATATTTTTCATCACAAAGTTACATCTTCCTTGAATACTTGTGCTATGATGAAGTCCTTAGAACTATGCTAGTGTGCGATAAAGAGAGGATTTATTGTATAGTTCTTAAACATATTCATGATCAAATGATATGTCATTACAGGATGATGATGTTTATCGAGTGGAGGTCGTTGTATATAATATGAGTTGGTTATCCTTTTAACCAAGAAGTGTGGTGACACTGGTGTGGCATACAGGTGAGATATAGGAGTATATCGTCACTGAACAAGTAACTCACCTGTTGAGTATTTTACTGTCAAGAGCTACTCCTGAAGCATATGGATATTAATGTCCTTCAGACATGAGATCACCATAGTGACTTACAAGCAACTCACTGTGCTTTGGTACCGGACTATTTGGATTTCTAATGCAGTGATAAAAGGCTACTGGGTACAGTCAAATACTTGCAAAGTCTGTTTGTGGATCAAGATGGGATTGACCCCTCTGGATTATTGGAGTTGATATATCACTGTATTTCAATGTAGCAAAGCCTAGGCTAGGATAATCTATGAGATAGATTTCAAAGGTTGAAATACAATATGGATGAAGCAATCTCGTTGATAGTTAATCTGATACCATCCTAGAGCATACAAGGTCAAAAGGATGAATTATGCGGTAACCATGTATATGGATTCTGAAATATTTTTTTATGATAATTTGACCTATCTGAACATCAAAAACCATGGCTAGATAGTATCTCGATTAGTGCAAAAATTGATTCCTATGCTACCAGCTTAGTATTTGAACCTATGGAGTCATGCACACAAGTCAGAAAAAGTAGGAAGAAATTGACCTATGTTTATATATCCAATTTGGAAGTACTTGACTTGATTGAACATATAAGCTAACTTGATTGAGAATTAAGTTATGGGTTAAACAAGATTGAAGAGTTGACTATGTCTAGCTAGTACTACACATGAGGTTCAAGTTCGATCCCGGGGATGAATAGTTTCTGATCTATGATCCATAGAGCATATGAAAGATTAATTTAAGTACTAATTAATTTTAAATTAGATCTGAATTAATTAAGCTTAATTAGGTCTAAAATTAAGTTAGACTTGGTATAAAAGTCCTAAAATTTTGGGATGGACAGTCTTTCAAAATTATTTCAAACCAGCTTTGAATTGGATTCGAATCGAACTCGTTTTGATGAGATATGAGAATTTTCACTTGCACTGGGATTCTCCTCTCATGTAGGCTGACCAACACCTAGAATGGTGCTGGTTTGGGGCATCCCATGTGGGTGAGGGAGTAGATGCAACTTGGTTGTCATATGTGATGGCAACTCTATCTCATGTAAGAATCCTTCTTTCATGAGTATTGGACTAATTCAAATCAGATTTGAGTTAAGACTCCTATACTTATTGGATCATGAGAATCATTTATAAATAGAAAGGGTCTTTACCTATGGATGCATAGCAAATAAATTAGATTGAGAGAAGAGAGAAAGAGAGAGAGAGACGTGAGAAGAGAAGAGGTCCCTTCTTCTCCTTGGCCTCTCCCCTTATTGCCACCCCTTCTCTCTTGGGCATGGGCTCTCTTTGAGCATCCCACTTGCTAGTGTGAGGTGTCACACTAGCACATCTCCTTCTTTGTTTGATTGAATTGCGAAGGCAATTGGATGGAAGTTCATCCTACTTTCTTGCGGCATCTGACATGCATGCAAAATAGAGGATCTGTACATTCAGGCTTCTGTAAAGATTTAATCTTGATAATTTAAGATTTGATCTCTAGTTTTCTTATAATCAGGTAAAAATTTAATTTTTAATTATATAGATAAATAAAAAAAATTTAGATGCAACCTGGGCCTTCCATAAGAAATAGTTTCCCTTCCCTTCAACTAGTATCAAAACATATCTGAAATACATGCATGCATAACTAATTTTTTTGAGATTAATTATATAAGATATAATTAAATTTTTTATAAAATATTAAATTTGATTTAAATCTATTTATATAAAATTTTTAATCTAATTTTGATTGGATTAGAGATGCCTAATCAATGGTTGATTGAGGTTGTTATAAGTTTATTATAACAGAATTCTGTGATTACTAAATTTTTGATGAAATAATAATATGAATTAAAATTTATTTTAAATTTATTTTAAAAAATTTTAATATTATTATTTTTATTATAAAGTGAAATTTATTTTAAATTTGAATTGAATCTATTTCGATGGATATTTAGATCTGAATTCTATCAATTCCACTGCATGAAAATAGATTTTATCAGAAATTTATTTCTTATGCATTCATATTTATATTTAATTAATTTTTTTATATGATATCAAATTTAAAATTAATATTTTATAATTAGTATAAGATATATTTTAGATCTGATATGATGTATATGATATATTAAATCTAATTAGATTAGATGAAGAACATAATTAATAAGATCAAGAATATGTTCATGACATAAAATAATTTTATCAATAATTACATGTTGATGTAATTATATATAAAATTAGATTTTAGATCTTAGTAGTCTAGTACTCAGATTGATGAGATCATCAGACCATCCGATCATAGGAGATTGAAGAGATTAATATCTCTTTTGCCTATTCGATGGGTTCTCTTATGACGTGTAGGAATGTCATTGTGATCCAATTTATGAAGAAAAAAAGCAAATAGATTTTTATATATTATTTTGATCATAAATATATTTAGATTAGTTCTAAAGTGATTTATGATTTATTACAATAAGATAAAATTTAAATATAAAATTATTTTAAATCTGAATAGCATGTTACATATGATGTAATCGTATTGATCTAAAAGTTATCATGATGTATGAGATGTATGTATAAAGTTTAGATCATACCTATACATGTTTAATTGTTAAACATATTATGAAAATTTATTTTTATATGTTGAAACATATGGTATGCTTCACCTAAAATCTTTGAAGAATAGTTTTACAGATTAAAACACATATTTCATACACTTAATTATGAATTATGTCTGAATGATCTAGATTTAAGATTTGAAGATCATTAAGACACCACATAAATTGATGGGTAAAGGTTTAGTATGAATCAGATCCTTCTAATAGGTTAAACTTAGGGTTAGAAACACATATGAACCATATGCAAAAATTGATTAAATCTATCAAGTATTGAATTAGATCAGATCAGTATTTCTCTACTTCAATTTCAATAGTTAAAGTTTGATCAAGTCTATGTGTTTGACCCCAATAAATGGACTATGATCATGGCTCTATGATTGAGCCCGAATCTTCTGGTGGATCAAATCAAAACTAATTAACCAGTTGGTGTCTAAGTAAGTTTGGCAGATTCGATCAAGTAATTTTTAATTGGAGCTATTCACCTAGATGTGTCTACAATAAGTTAAAGGCACATCCCTCCCACTGATCTCACTTATCTGACCAACATGATAAATTATGTTTTGATTAGGTCACTAGTCGATTTGTATAGATCTATGCCATTAAGGTGAATCAGTATGACTGATTTAGGTGTCTTTAGACTAGTTTGTATTTAATCTTTTACATGACTTGATGAAGTCAGTGGAGGATTTACAGCTTGCAGGTCAACTTCTTCTCTTATTCTCAGATCAATGAAATCAAATCCTCTAAATTATTAGGTCCATAAGGTGATAAAGTTATGAGATAACTTGATCATTGCCTCCCATTAAGGTGCGTGATAATGAGTCCAATATTCCAAATAGACATTGGAGGTGCCACACGCCTGGTATCTATTACGTATTGAAATTGTCATTCATCATATGACCATCATGATGTACCTTCAGATCAATCTTAGATTGGTGAGCCACACTCGGGCCTGAACATTCATTTGTTGGATGCACTTGGTGTGTCATGTTAATGGTTGGACCTAACCAAAATTTTTGGTGGAGGCACCACATGCCTACTGAAGGAATGCCTGGGGCAAAATCTAATTGCTAGAAGTTGTTTGAAGAAAAATTGGTTATGAACCTACCCATAGATACACTAGGGTTGGCCGAGCCATACTTGGGTCCGAATGCAGTCCGTATGGATTCTAGTACCATTAAGAAATTAGTATAATTCTTCGAGTTGGAGGTAGAGGCTATCAATTCGTAAAAATAGTGGTGACCTTTAGACTAAAGTCATATCTTCGAGATTAAAAATATGCTAATAGGCTAATATTTTTTCTTTCAATCATGGCCAATATACTATCTCTCCATATGCTGTTGGACAGCAACAAGCTCATTGGACCCAACTTCGATAGCTAGTATCAAAAGTTGAAGATCATCTTGGAGCATGAGAAGATTTTGTACATCCTTACGGATCAGGCACCTGAAGAACCTGTAGTCAATGCTTCTCGTGCCGTGAAAGACACTTGCATGAAGTGCCTCAATGATCGCATGACTGTGTGTTGCATGATGAGAGCAGCTATGAACGACGAACTTAGTCATAAGTTTGAGGATGCGCAGTCAGAGAGATCATTCAAATATTGAATGAGTCTTTCGGCACCCCTGAGGATGCAGAGAGACACAAAACTTCCTACACAGTGTTCAATTCCTGTATGCAAGAGGGAGTTTGTTAGGACTTGATGCTCAAGATTTAGTCCATATTGAACCCACAGTGAGGTTCGCGGTGAAAAATGGAGTCCAACGAGACCAAGATCACCTGAAACGGGGCTCGGATGGAGGAGATACGAGCTTTTGAAGTCAGCACGAGATTCGAGGCGGTGAGGACCGCCGGCGGGCGGCAGCGGGCTGCAGGCGACGGCGCGCGGATGCGTGACCCAGGCCCGCCGGGATGCGCGACCATGCAGGCGGGCGGCCCAGGTGGGCGCGCGGCCCAGGCAGGCACACGGCCCAGCCGGGCGTGCGGCCCAGGCGTGCAGGCCCGCGCGCGGTAGCAGGCCGGCCCAGGCCCAGCGGCCTGCTGGCCCTTTGCCCGGTCCACCGTGGACCGGGCAGTCCATGGCTGGGCCTGTGGACTGCGCGGGCATTCCCACACATTTTGCGTGGTCCACGGCACTATTCTGTGGACCGATCGCGATCGGAGGGTGTGGTTGATCTATTTTTTGATCTGATGGTTCAGGAGGTTGATTTGGCTTGTTTAGGACTCTTAAACCTAATCTAATTAGGTTTTAACCCTTTAAAAGGCCTGTGATGAATAGTAAGGTAGTGGTTCATTTTTTGCACCATATGAAGCCCGTACGGAACCCAAGAGAAGAGAGAGGTGGAAGCGCTAAGAGATAAGGAGCAGAGCTCCTGGACAGCGGTCGCAGGTACTTCAGGGGTTCAGGGGGTCTTCCAAGAGAGAGAAGCTTTTGTGAGGGAAACTTTAGGTGAGAGAAATTTGGTGTACAAGGGTTGAGGGTGAGGTCTCCTCTTGTAAATTTTTTTTTCATAGTGAAGTTTGCATGCCCCATGGAGGTGAGCCCTTTTGTGGCTGATCCACGTATTCTGATTGTTTTTCCTTTTTTTTGTTTCTTCTTTCTTCCTGCTGCATCGCATGGTACTGAAAGAATCTTGGAGGTGGTGTCCTGGCCAGACATCCACCCAACAAGTGGTATCAGAGCAAAGCGATACAAGGACCAGATTGCAGCGGTGGTGAGCAAGACTGAAGATGGAGAAGATAGGAACAATCAAGATGGAGATCAACAAGTTGATGGTAAGAGCAATTTCTCCTTGTGGCAGGCAAGGGTGAAGGATGTGCTCATCCAATAGGGGTTGATCGATGCTCTCTTGTGCGATGAGAAGCCGACCACCATAGAGGTGCAGGATTGGAAAAGGCTACAGATGCAGGCGTTGAGTACCATCTGCATGTACCTGACAGATGAGGTGGTGATCCATGTACTGAGCGAGACTTCCCTGACGGTGCTATGGTCGAAGCTCGAGGAGTTGTATATGGCGAAGTCTCTCACCAACACTCTTTTCCTCTGGAGGCAGTTTTACCAACTGTGGATGACTGAGGGACAGACGTGCAGGAGCATCTAAGCCACTTCCAGAAGATCCTCACCGACCTCCTCAGCGTTGGTGAGAATGTTGAGGAGAAGACTAGGATGCTGGTTTTACTGGCGTCGCTTCCCCCTTCGTAGAGTCCTTGATGACTGCTCTTCTAGTGGGGAAGAGCACCATCAAGATGGATAATGTCACCGCGGCGATACTCCAGAATGAGGTTCTCAGGAGGGAGAACCCAGCTTCGAGCTCAGATGGCAGTAGCTCAGCTTTAGTGGCTTCTGGAGGAGCAGGAGGCGATAGACGGAGTGACAGGAGATCGCAATGAGGGTGGTCTAAGTGCAGGAGGGACTTGAGCGAAATTAGGTGTTACCGGTGTGAGGAGTTAGGACATCTAGCCAGAGATTGTCCTCAACTCAAAAATCGGATGGTGGCTGCTGTAGCGATGGCCGGCAGCGATTCAGATGGAGATGTCCTGGAGATATCTGATGAGGTATCTACTTCTTCCCAGTAGTGGATATTAGATTCTACATGCCCTATCATGTGTGTTGCAGAGAAGAGCAGCTTGACTCCCTGGAGAACAGTGAGGGCACTGTATATCTACCGATGGATTGAGCTGTGCGATCAGAGGCATTGGGACGGTCAGCTGGAGGATACATGACGATGCAGTGAGGAGATTGAGGAGGTCCGATGCATACCCAATTTCAGACGGAATCTTATCTCACTTAGCAGACTGGATTCGAGAGGCTACAGGATGGTAGCTGGTGGAGGAATCCTGAGGGTGTTACGTGGTGATAGAATTGTGCTGGAGGGGAAGAAGGAGAGCAGAGGACATTATTACCTGGCAGGGAGCCCAGTGCGAGGTGGAGCTTCAGGAGCCAGGCGGAGCCCAGAGCGAGGTGGAGCTCCAGGAGGCAGATCGGGCACGAGATAGGAGACTCGAGAGGATGAGAGGCAATGTCGCAAGGTGAGATTTCTATTGCCGCAGGATGATGCCTCGAGCAGGTCTCAGGTCAGGAAGAGCACAGCATACAACGGAGATGGATCGAGCAGCCTGGCTCGACTCCCATGTTTGCCTATCCATGATCAGCAGGTGATTGCCCCAGGGCATGGGGGCGAGGAGATCCAGAAGCTCTCGAGTTTGGAGGAGGTCGAATATCGAGTCGAAGTGGAGATTGTTAGGATTTGATACCTCAAGATTCAGTCCATATTGAGCTCACAGCAAGGTTCGCGGCAAAAAATGGAGTCCAACGAGATCAAGATCACCCGAAACAGAGCTCGAATGGAGGAGATACGAGCTTTTAAAGTTGGCATGAGATTCGAGGCGATGGAGGACCGCTGGTGACCGACGGCGGGCGGCAGCGGCGCGGCCGCAGGTGGCGGCGCATGGAATGCGCGACCCAGGCCCGCGGGACGCGCGACCCACGCGGGCAGGGGCCCAAGCGGGCGCACGGCCAGCCGGGCGTGCGGCCCAGGTGCGCGCAGGCCTGCGTGCGGGAGCGGGCCGGCCCAGGCCCATGGCCTGCTAGCCCTTTGCCCCGGTCCACATGGATCGGTGGTCCACGGCTGGGCCTGTGGACCGCACGGGCGTTTCCCACGTGTTTCGCCAGTCCATGGCACTATTTCGTGGACCGATCGCGATCGGAGGGCGTGGGTTGATCTGTTTTTCGATCCGACGGTTCAGGAGGTTGATTTGGCTTGTTTAGGACTCTTAAACCTAATCTAATTAGGTTTTAACTCTTTAAAAGGCCTATGGACGAACAGTAAGGTAGTGGTTCGGTTTTTTGCACCGTACGAAGCCCGTACGGAACCCAAGAGAAGAGAGAGGCGGAAGCGCTGAGAGATAAGGAGCAGGAGGCTCCTGGACGTGGTCGCCAGGCACTTCAAGGGTTCAGGGGGTCTTCCAAGAGAGAGAGAGCTTTTGTGAGGGAAACTTCAGGTGAGAGAGAATTGGGTGTACAAGGGTTGAGGGTGAGGTTTCCTCTTGTAAAATTTCTTTTTCATAGTGAAGTTTGCATGCCCGTGGAGGCGATCCCTTTTGTGGCTGATTCATGTATTTTGATTGTTTTTCCTTTTGTTTTGTTTCTTCTTTCTTCCTGCTGCATCGCGTGGTATTGAAAGGATCTTGGGAGGTGGTGTCCTGGCCAGACATCCACCCAACAGAGTTTCAGTCACTGATCATATATTATACATGATTGAGCAGATTGAACACCTTAGCAAACTTGGTTTTCTATTGCATGAACAGTTAGACAAGGATACTATCCTCAATTCGCTACCGAAATCCTACTTACCCTTTCTCAATTATTATAGAATAACGAAGTCTGCAGTAAACTACCATGATTTGCTAGGGTTATTGCAGACTTTTGAGAAGGATCACCAGTTATAAAAGGAGTTAGTGAATTTAGTGGGAGGTTCATTTGCGGGGCGTCGATCCTCTAGGAGAAGAAAAAAGAAAAAGATATAAAATCTCATGCCACGATCCTAAGCAGAGCAAATCGTCAAAAGTTGATAAGAGTCAAGCAAAGTGCTTCTTCTGTAAGAAGCTGGATCATTGGAAGATGAATTGTCCTGCTTATATAGCCACCCACTACAACAAAATAGATTATTAGCAATGAAAAATTTTCATCGCTAATAATCTATTTTCATCGTTAATAATTATTAGCGATGAAATATTTATTGCTAATTATTCATCACAAATAATCGCATCATTGATAATATTTTATAATAAAAATAATATTTTATCACTAATAAATGATATTTATAATGAATAATTTTTATCATTAAAATATTTTTATCAAAAAATTTTAATCATAAAAAAAATATTTGTGATGAATTATAACATCGCTAAAAAATAAAATATTAATAGTGATGAAAATTTTCATCGTATTAATTTAATTAAAATAGTTTTTGAAAAAAATTTTTAAAAACTTTTAGCATAAAAAATTTTTGTTGCAAAAAATATTTTTTGCAACAAAAATTTTTCATCCCCATTAATTTAATAAAAAATTTTAAAAAATAAAATTAAATAATATTAGTGATAAAAATCTTACATCATAAATAAAAAATTTTTGATAAAAATTTTTATCACTAATAATTATTTGCAATGAATAATTATTCATCTCTATTAATTATATATAAAATTTTAATAATTTTATATTTATTAAAAAAAATTAAATTATCATACTAAAATATTTTTGATGAATAATATTTCATCAAAAATAATTTCATTGCTAATAATTTAATCATATTTTTTTAAAAAATAATTTATAAATATATTTTTTAATTTATATCTATAATATTTTTTATAATTAAAAAAATTAAAATAAAAAATTTATACAGTAAATAGATAAATAAATTTTATTATTTTATTATATCAAATTAAAATTATAAAAAATTTAAATAAAAATAAAAAAGTACATGAAGAAGCTGTCAAGTATCGGCATCTAGAGAACGAGCTGGAGAAGGAGAGTGCTCGAAAGAGCTCAGACCGGTCTGTTGCTGCCTCATCAACTATATCGTTTGCTCCATCTATGCCATCTACTCCATCATCTAGATCTGGAGCTGCTGATACTCGTCGATGCGTGCAGCCAACTCCTGAGTATTGGGAATAGTGTTCCAAAGTCAATCGTCAGTCTGTTGACGGTTGTGCTCCTTTTATATTAGTATATAAATTATAAATAAATAAAAGTTATTTTAACATTTTTCATCACAAATTATTTCATCTTCTAATGAACTCCTGTGTTGTAGTGAAGTCCTTAGGACTATTTAGACTCGACAAAGGAGGATTTGTTGTTTAGTCCTTAAACCTGTTCGCGACCAAATGATACGTTGTTACCAAGGACAATAATGTTTATCGAGCATAGGTCATTGTGTGCCATATAGGTTGGTTGTCCTCTTAACCAAGGAGTGTGGAGACACTGGTATGGCATACAGGTGAGATGTAAGGTACATCTGCACTGAACGTGACCGACTCCGGAGCTATCTCTGCTGTCAAGATTTGCTCCGATGGGATATGGGTATAAATGTCCCTCCGACCTGAGACCGCCACGGTGACTTGCAAGCAACTCACTGCACTTAGGCATTGGACTACCTGAATTTTCAATTCAGTGACAGAAGGATGCTGGGTGTAGTCAAGTACTTGATTTATCGGTGCGTGTGTCAAGATGGGATTGATCACTCCAGTTTAGGAGCTGTGTACAGTCATGTTTTAATTTAGCAAAATCTTGGCCAGGGTAGTCCTAGTGAGGAGTCACAGGACTGTTTGAATTGAGCACGATTCGGATAATCTAATCAGGGTTGACAATTTAACCCTGAGTCGTCATAAACACAGGGGTCAAAAGGATGAATTATATAGTAACCATATTCAAGTAGGTTCTGAGTGTTACGATTGTGACTATTCGACCTATCCGGATATCGGGTATCATTGCTAGATGGTCACTTTGATTAGTACAGAAATTGGTTCCTGTGCTACCGGCTTAGATTCGAACCTACGGGGTCACACACATTAGAGGTTCCTATCTAATCTGATGGCTGATAAAGAGTTTAATATTTATGGACTAAGAGTTCTACATGTCTGGGATTCTGTGATAGAGAATCAGGATTTTCTGATTACGAGTCCCATACATTTTGGGTACCGGGGTCAAGAGTCCACTGGTTTGGGATTTTTCGATCAGGATTTCATATCGATGAATTCTGATGCCCGATTGCCCAACGGATTTGGACTCAATATTTATGAGAGATTTAATTTGTGATTTGATCATTAATTAACTCAATTTGATTGAGTAATTATTTTTGGATCAAGTCCAATTGAATTGGATTCAGTTGGGTTTGACTCGATTAGGTTAAGAGTTGACCTAATCGTCGAGATGATTTGGTCCCTGATTTGATCAGAGGTGGGCTTAGTCAATTCCTAATTTGATTAAGATTTTATTGAGCCTAATTAAGCCTAATTAAGTTAGATTTAAATTAGTCTAATTGGGCCTAGCTTATTTTAATTAAATTGGTTCAATTAGGTTAGTTTAAAATGAGAAACCACCTTGATCCAAACTCCCTACGCCACCTTATATCTCTGTGCCCATTTGAATTCACGAGAAGCAACTTCTCATGAATTTTCTCTCACACAAAGTCCTTCCCACGCCCCACATTTGTGTGCCATATAGGTGGATAAGGATGGTTGGTTGGCCATTCAAATTCAAAAGAAACTTTGAATTTGAATGAGCAACCAATCCATGCGCCTTGTCCTTATCCACTTTAGTGCCCCATATCTTACACGAGAAAGAGTTTCTCGTGAAACCTTTCCAGCACATAGCATCCACGCACCTTCTCTTCTCATGCCCAAGTGGATAGGGATGAGTTGGTTTGCATTTGAATTCAAATTTGATTTGAATTCAAATGTGCAACCACTTATCTTTATCCTCTCATGCGATAAGACACGTTCTACATTGTTTTAAAAAGAGGAGAAGGATGGCGCGTGCGTAGAATTTTTTGGAGAGAAATCCTGGGGTATGAGGAAGCCTTGTGTGTGAGGTGAATGTTTAAAACCTACCAAGAGAAAAAGAAAGAAAAAAAAGAAAAGTGGGCACAGGTTTTCAGTTAGTTCCCTAGGGTTTCAGCCTGGGGTTCGGGAAGTGAGAAGGTGAGCTACGAGTGTCGTGAGCCCACCAAATTTTAGGGAGAGTTTCATCAACCTCTCAAGCACACTTGCTGATGATCCAGAGTATCTGAAGAGTCGACAGACATCGATCGAAGAAGTTGATAAGCATTGGCCGTCGAAAGGGCTCTACAACGAGCTAGCACTCATGAGGAGCCGATCAAATCGGGAGCTTCGTGTGGATGATCCACAGAGGCCAGACATATTGTGTGGCTACATTGTGATGATCAGATCCTCCCGACGGTGATCAAATTATGGTGATCGACTATCCGCACAAAGGTATTGTATTCTGAACACATAACAGTAAATTGTTTACTGTTCAAATTTGAATTTTAAATTTAAATATATGCATGCTGTATATCATATTTAGATCCTAATGTAGGTAAATATATATTAATTAATTAGATTAATTAATAATTTTACTGTAAAATAATAATTTTGAAAAAGTTTTAAAATTACCATTTTACCCTGCACCTAAATTTGCTACAACTGGTAGATTAAGTTGTAATCTAAAAGTTTAAATTTAAAATTTGAAATTCAAAATTCAAAATTTGAATTTTTAAAGTTGTTCAAAATTCAAAATTCAAAAATTTGAAATTCAAAATTTGAAATTTGAAATTTGAAATTTAAAATTAAAATTCAAAATTCAAAAATTTGAAATTCAAAATTCAAAATTTGAAATTTAAAATTTGGTTGAAATTTCAAATTTGAAATTCAAAATTTAAAATTCAAAATTTGAAATTAAAAAATTGAAATTTGTTTGAAATTTAAAATTTGAAATTTAAAATTTAAAATTTAAATTTTGAAATTGGTTTTTTAGATATACTTGATTCAAGTAGTAAGTAATCTAATTGGATTGGTTGCCATGGTCGTCTGGTCATACGAGAAAAGTAGGGTTTAATGGCCCTCTCCTCCCATTCGATGGGGTCTCCTATGGTGGTAGGGGTGCCGCTGCAATTATATCCCATGCAGATGAAGCAGCAAAAGGACTTAATTGTAAAGGTTCAATTATAAAATTTATCATGAATGTGTTAGATTAGATCTAAAGGAATATTCATGATTTATTTTAATTGAGTTATTTTCTGTTATGTAATTAGCAATAGGATTGCTATTTATAAAATGTACTAATCTATTTGTGAAATGAGTCAACATATTTGGTGAATCGAAAATAAAACCTTTCAAATTTGAAAATTATTTTTGAAATGCCAAACCCTGACCCATCAGCCCAAATACTTAATTAAAAGAATTAAGTGTTGTCAAGTTGGTCTAGAATTATGAATTAAGACCTAAGACAATTGCATAAACTTGTGGGTCCATGGGTTAGATGGATTAGGTCCATAATTGGGTTAGACCTAAGGTTAGCTTAGAGAAATGGACTAAATTAGAGTAATTGGTCAGATCTAATCAAAAGTTGAATTAGATTAGGTCAAGGACACTCTAGACTCAACTCCAATAGTTGTAGTTGAATGGGTCCATGTCTTTAACTAGACCAAGATGGACTTAATTCATGGCTATACGGTGAAATCCTATTTACTAAGTTGATCAAATTAAAACTAATGAACCGGTTGGTATCTAAGGTAAGTTTGGTAGTTTGACCAGTGGTTCTTAAGTGGGAGCTACTCGCATTGATTCGATCTCTGATGAGTTAATGGCATATCCCCACCACTGATCTCACTTACCTGGCCAACCTGGTGAGTTAAGTTTTGATTAGATCACTTGGTGATTAGGGCTCACCCATGTCATTAGGTAAATCAGTGTGACTGATTTAGGTGCTCCTAATGTCGGCTTTAATTAAATCTTTTTAATCTGACTTGGTGAAGTCAATGGGAGGATTGAAATTGGCTGGTTAATTTCTTATCTTCTATCCTTTAATAAAATCCTCAAAAATTATTAAGTCCTAAAAATGATTAAGTTATAGTGATAACTAAGTCATAGCCTCCCATTAAGTTAGTGATAATGAATCCATTAATTTAATAATCATTGGAAGCCCAAAGGCCTGTGCTTATTAACTAATGGAATTATCATTCATAATATGATAATTTGGTTTGAGTCTTTCTGATGGTGGTCAGGTTTTCGGCCAAAATCGGGCCTGATCATTTATTGGTCCGATTCATCAAATCAAGTCATGTTAATGGTTGGACCTAACCAGATCTTTTCAGTGGAGGCCAAAGCCTACTGATTAGGTTCTGGGGCAAAATTGATTACTAGAAGTTGTTTATAGAAACAACTGGTTATGAACCTACCCATAGATGCACATGGGTTGACCAACCAAAGTTGGGCTCGTGTGTGGTCTGTGTGGATTCTAGTACCCACTAAGAAATTAAAGTAATTTCTCAAATTGGAGGTTGAGGCTATCAGTTCATAAAAATATTGAGAGAAACTTTAGACTAAAGTCCAAGTCTTTAGTATTAATAATTTATATACTAATAGAGGTCTGGTTTTTCTTTATGCAGCTATCGCCACTACCCTGTCACTCTGATCATTATTAGATAATGACAAGCTCATGGGACTAAATTTCGATAGCTGGTATCAAAAATTAAAAATCATCCTTGAGTATGAGCGGATCTTTTATGTAGTAACGGATCCGGTACCTGAGGAGCCAGTCCCGAATGCTAGAGGGACGGTTCGAGACACTTACCAGAAGTGGCTCAATGATCGCACCATCATTCGGTGCATAATGCTGGCGGCAATGAATGATGAGTTCAGCCGCAAGTTCGAGAATGCCAGCCGCAGGAGATGCTTAAATATTGAACGACTCCTTTGGCACGCCTGACGATGTTGAAAGGCACAAAACTAGTTATGCCATTTTCAATGCTCGGATGAGGGATGGGGCCTCAGTCACCGATCATGTACTGTACATGATCAAAATGATTGAGCACCTAAGTAAACTGGGCTTTCCCTTGCACGAGCAACTCGGTAAGGATGCGATCCTTAATTCATTGCCCAAGTCCTTCCTCCCCTTTCTTACTTATTTTCGAATGATAAAGCCTACAGTGAACTACCACGGCTTGTTGGGGTTGCTGTAGAACTTTGAGAAGGGCCACCAGCTTGATAAGGAGTCAGTGAATATTGTGGGAGGGTCTTCTTCTGATTGTCGACCCTTTAAGAAAGGGAAGAAGAATAAGAAGGTACAGTCGCATGCTGGGATGTCTGCACAAGGTCAGACCAAGAAGTGCAAGCCCGACCAGAGCCAGGCGGAGTGCTTCTTTTGCAAGAAGCAGGGGTACTGGAAGAGGAACTGTCCTCTATACATTGCCTCCCTGGACCCAAACAGGCCGAAGAAGAAGCAAGGTAATTATATGATAACATCTTGCAACTTTTTTATTTGTGATACTACTGCCTGGGTATTGGATACCGGAAGCCCTTATCATATTTGCAATTCGATGCAGGGTCTGCAGGTCAGTAGGAGATTTGATGACGGTGAGAGGTTCCTGAATGTTTGAGATAGAAGCAAAGTTTCAGTTCTAGCTTTAGGAATCATGAACCTTGTAATCAATTCTCGTAATGTAATTCTGAGTGAATGTCACTATTGTCCAAGCTTTTTATTAAATATTATCATTGTAGGCCTTTTGGCCATGTACGGTTATCAATTTTTAATAAAAGAAAATGTTTGCAATATCATTTTGAATGGTGTTACAATGTTTGTTGGATAACTAAATAATGAAATTTACTTACTGTCATAGCCTGTTAATGTGGGTCAAACCTCCGGTAAATGTCCTAGAATAGATAATGTATCAGAAGTCTACCTTTGGCACTATAGGCTAGGTCATATCAATAAGAACAGGATAAACAGGTTGGCTCAAGAAGAATTCTTGAAGTTGGTGATTGTGAATCACTTCCAACCTGTGAGTCCTGTCTTCTTGAAAAGATGACCAAGTCACCTTTTACTGGAAAAGGTGAGCGAGCCAGTGAACTCTTAGGTCTGGTACATTCTGATGTATGTGGATTGATTTATGTCACAAATTGACATAAAAAGTATCAATTAATATCTAAATTATCTAACTTTATTAAAAAATTGATATTTGTTATTATATTTTACAGAAGAAGAGGTCATCAATAGAAAGAACAAGGAAAGAAGATTCCAACGGCATAAATTTTGTGCAAAACGGAGTTAAATTGACCCAGAAATTGAAGAATGAAGAAAGAAGACTCAATTGGGTCAAACCCGAGTCAAATCAGGTCAAAATTGATCAAAAATCAACTGATTTGGTGATCTGGTTAGCCGCCTGGTCCACAGCAACAGGCGCCTGGACCATGGACCCATCGGCGCACCATAAACCAGCCAATCAGCGAGTCTCGGCTCACCGCAATGCATCGCGAGCCCGATCCACGCGCGCGGTCCAGGGCTAATGAGGAGAGAGAAGAAGGTCCGAAGGGCAACCTGGTAACTTCACATCACTCGATGGTCCGATCTTCTCTGATCAAGATCCAACGCTCCATATTTTTGCGCCATCGGGTGGCCACCATCGTAGCCGGTCAAGATCCAACCGTAATCAAGGCAATTGCAAGAATCAATAAACACTAGGACAACACGGGATCCTTCTGCAGCACGATCCAATGGATGAAATCTTCTAACGCCTTGATCAGACGGTCCGCGATGCATCCGACCTGATCCCATCTCTGCAGCACGATCCAACGGCAGCGCTTCACCCAGATCGTGATCCGACGGCCCAAAATCGCTTCTGACTTGATTTATTAGATGAATTGGGTCCTTTAGATGAAGATCGGACGACTGAAACAATTTCTAGGGTTTCTTGATGGATTTAAGTACTTTTTGAGCGAGATTTGAGCCCCTAAACCCCCTAACAACCTTCTAAAACCTCTTAGTCCCACATCTAAAGTTTTGAAAACCTTATAACCCCCAAATGCCTATAAAAAACCCCCAAAGGCCCTTGTTTTAATGATTCTGGCCTTCCGATCAAGCTTGTAACCCTAGATAGTGGGATTTTTAGCTTTCTACTCAAGCCTCGAGCTTTGAGGTTTTTGTAATAATTTTTTTTTATATAAAATCTTATTTTTATGCAATTTTATCTCTTTACATTATGCAATTTATTTTTCTTGCAATTAGGATAGTTTAATTTATGCAATTTAATTTTATGCAATTAGGATAGTTTAATTTATGAAATTAGGGTAGTTTATTTTTCTGCATTTAAATTTTGCAAGTAGATTTAGATCATGTCTAGCTAAGCATCCCTTCTAGGGTTTGCGATGAAGCTAGATCATGAGTAGGGATTTTACATAGGATTCTTTCTTTTTCTTAGGGTTTCTTTTTCTTCCTCTTTTGCCAAAATTTTTGATGAACTACAGTTGGATCAGAGTCCCTTCATAGTTCATGCTTGATTCAGTGCATAGGAGGAGAAAACCTTAAGGGATCCTAGTTACTACTCCCTGTAAAGAATCTTGATGGGTTATCATTGGGCCTTAGTCCCTTCATAATCTATGCTTGGAAAGACAAGAGGAGTAGTTGTTAGGATCAATAAGAAAAATTCTAGGTAGAATTCCCTAATCTAGATCTAGTGGATTCAAAAAACCCTAGATCCTTAGTCTTATTATCTTTAGCAAACAACTTTCGATTTTTGATTTTCGTTAAAGCTCGCTTGAGCATAGATTTGAAAATCATTTTTAAACCAAGTCTCTGTGGGATCGACCCGTACTCGCTGGTCGTGCTACTCTGCACACTGTGCACTTACGATTTTATTTACAAATTTTAAGATTTGCACATCAAATTTTTGGCGCCGTTGCTAGGGATTTGGCATTTTAAATTATTTTCAAATATTTGTTCTTCGTGCTTTATAACTCTCTTTCTTTTTCCTTTAGGTTTCTAGATTTAGTTGGTGATTGCTGGAAAACTCAGGTACGCTTCTAATTTCTCTTTTATTATTTTTAGTTAATTACTTTTCTTTTAGACCTAATCATTTGAATTTACTTAATCACAAAAAAAAAATAAAAAATAAAAAATAAAACAAAACAAAAGACATTTCATAATCGTGAAGTAAAATATCAAAATAAAAAAAAATTTCTAAATTAAAATCTTTTACATTCTTGGTCATCTTGTTTATTTGCATTTGTATTTTCATAATTAATCTAAGGCATTAACTCATTAACAAGATAAGGTGGGATTTCATTACCCTTCCTTAGCCCAAAAACCATCTCCATCATATTGCATTACCTAGACCTTTAATCTTAAAATCAATTAGACGTCAACCTTAAGGAATTCGAGCTCAATAGGACAAGGAACCCTAAGAGTTCTACCAAGTTTGAGTTGTTTGATTAGTTGGTGTCTAGGCAAGTCCCTGAGGGTGGTTTGTTAAATTGGTTCAGTTGCTGGCCTGGCCAACTCGTTTGGTGTCTAGAAAGGCAACGATGAGTGAACCTCCCACCTCTTATACTTACCTGGCTAACTAGTTGATCAATCTCCACTTGGAAGGCTTGAAGGGTCATCTTGGAACAGTTAGGAGCTGTCTAGATTTAGGTTAACCCTAGGATAGATTGAGTTTAATTTATTGTTTCACTTGTTTGAAAAATTAAAAAAAAATTATTAAAATTTAAATTAATTTGGTTACTTTTCTTTAGATTTAGGACTCCTTAGGATCTTTTCTTTAGAATTTTTTCTCTTTTCTTTCTTTTTCTTATACATAAAAATTTTATAAAAAAAATTGTATAAACATCGAGAACCGTACACCTCGTGTGTGGAGAAGAGTGTGGGTCGTCTAGTTAGAATTGAGTCAATTCCTGTTGTTCCAATGGCTGAACCAATCCAACCCATGACCCTTAAGGATTTGTGTTATCCAATTGGCTCCATCCAACCATCTTGTATCAGGTTGCCACAACCCACAGCTAACAATTTTGAAATCAAACCTCAAATCATAAATATGCTTCCAAAATTCACAGGATTAGAGGATGCTTATATATTTATTAGAGAATTTGAGGAGGTATGTGCAACCATGAAACTGTAATTAACAGAGGATGAGGTCAAACTTAGATTAATCAACTTTGCCCTTAAGGATAATGCTAAGAAGTGGCTTTATAGTCTGCCAAACCATTCTGTCACTACCTGGGAGGGCTTTGTGAGAACATTTTTGAAAAAGTATTTCCCCCATCATAAAACAGCTATGATTAGGAATGAAATAAATCAATTTTACCAACTAGCTGGTGAATCATTTTGGAAGTACTTTGATCGTTTCAAAAATCTTTTGACCCAATGCCCACACCATGGAATAGAAACTTGGAGACTATGCCAGATCATTTATGAGGGGTTAGATTCAAACTCAAGAACCATGCTAGAGTCCATGTGTCAAGGCCAATTTATGGACAAAGAAACTACTGAAGCTTGGCAATTCTTAGAAGACCTAGCCGAGAAAAATTTACAGTGGGAAACAACTAGGGAACCTGATAAAGCTACACCTTCAAGAGGAGGAATGCATCAAATTCAACCAACCCTAGCATCAGAGGCCAAGATTGCAACCTTAACACGTAGATTAGAAGCCTTAGAATTACAGAGACCAGCCAATGTAAATCAAATATCTGCACCCATGTGTAAAGGGTGCAATGCACCAGACCATGTCTTAGAAGAATGTTCCTACTCGAATGAGTGTGCACAGGTGAATGCCACCTATCAAGGACCATTGAACAATCCTTATGCACCCACATATAACCCAGGTTGGAGGAATCACCCGAATTTCTCATGGTCCCAGAATCCTAATGTAGGCAATCCAAATTTCAATCAGCAAAATCTAAGGTCCAACCCAGTGATGAACAACCCACCAGGCTTCCATGATAATGACAAGAAAATTACCTCTTTAGAGAAAAGCCTAGAAGCCATGATGAAGACACATACCAGCTTTATGCAAACCACGGGTCAACTCATACATAATAACATCCAAGCTATAGCCCGTCTGGAAATGCAAGTAAGTCAGCTGGCTTCGACCATTAGTGAACGAGAACATGGTAGGTTACCTAGCCAACCTGAGCCAAATCCTAGGAACTAAAATGGTCCATGACCCCAACAAGGAAACCAAGTTAATGGTGTAAATGCCATTCATACCTTAAGATCGAAAAATAAATAGACAATAAGGTAGTTGCACTTGATGATATAGAGGACTCATCTGCCGAGTCACCTTCTAAAACTACTACCTTTCAACCTCAAGCATCAGAAACTGAAAATTCACCTAGTCCAGTACTTAAAAGTCCTAGAGCTCCTTTTCCAAATAGACTGAAATCCAATAAATCTGAACATTTAGACAAAATTTTAGAGGTATTTAAACAAGTCCAAGTTAATATTCCTCTTTTAGATATAATCCATCAGGTTCCAACTTATGCCAAATTTTTAAAAGATCTTTGCACTAGGAAAAGGACCACTAATGTACCAAAGAAAGCATTTTTGGCTGCAAGTATCAGTTCATACCTATCTAGCCATGTGCCAATTAAATATACGGACCCTGGAGCTCCAACAATTTCTTGTGTTATTGGAGAAATCAATATAAAAAAGGCCTTGCTAGATCTAGGAGCTAGTGTGAATATCCTTCCATATTCAGTGTATGAGTAACTAGGATTAGAAAAACTTCAACCTATTGGGATCACATTACAGTTAGCCGATAGATCTCTCAGGATCCCTAAGGGAATGGTCGAGGATGTTCTAATAAAGGTTGAAAATTTTATTTTCCCTGTAGATTTTATTATTTTAGAGACTGAGCCAGTTGCGAATCCTAAAGGACATATATCTGTCATTTTAGGAAGACCATTCTTAGCTACGGCCAATGCTGAAATCAATTGTTGAAATGGTCTAATGAAGTTATTCTTTGAGAATATGACCATTGAGCTTAATGTTTTTAACTTAGAACAGGAATCCTCTTCTCATGCTGATGTCAATGTAGTCCAAGATGGTATTTATGAATCCATTGACATTAGTGATGATGAAGTCGACCTAGAGTCTAACCCCTGGTTAATCTATGAGTCTGAGGATGTCAATGAAATACTTAAAGAAAATCAGATTAATCAAAATCGATACTTCCTACTGAACCAATCATTGAGATGGTGAAATCATCACCTAAACCATCGATAGAGGAAGCACCCATTTTAGAACTGAAACCCCTCCCAGAACATCTCAAGTATGCATATCTAGGACCCAAAAAAACTTTGCCTGTAATTATTGCATCAGACCTAGATCCCAAGAGGAGGAGTTAGTGTCAGTTCTAAAAGCAAATCAAGAAGCAATAGGTTGGACCATAGTAGATATCAAAGGAATAAGCCCTTCTATAGTTCAACATAGAATATACTTAGAGGAAGAGGCTAAACCAACAAGAAAGCCCAAAGAAGGCTTAATCCGGCTATGAAGGATGTAGTTAAAAAGGAGATTCTGAAACTCCTAGATAGTGGAATAATTTATCCTATTTCTGATAGCTCTTGGGTAAGCCCAGTTCAAGTAGTACCCAAGAAATCTGGGGTAACAGTGGTCCAAAATGATGCAAACGAACTTATCCCAACTAGGACCCAAATGGGATGGAGGGTCTGTATAGACTATAGAAAGTTGAATGCTGCGACAAGGAAAGATCACTTTCCTTTGCCATTTATTGATCAAATATTGGAAAGACTAGCCGGACAAGACTTTTACTGTTTTCTTGATGGATACTCCGGTTACAACCAGATCCCCATAGCCGCTGAAGATCAAGAAAAGACTACATTCACCTATCCATTTGGTACTTTTGCCTATAGACGAATGCCCTTTGGACTATGTAATGCACCGGCAACCTTCCAGAGATGCATGATCAGCATGTTTTCAGATATGATAGAATGATTTATAGAAATTTTTATGGATGACTTTTTGTTTTTGGTCTAACCTTCTCGAGTGTCTGAATCACCTGCAATTAGTTCTAGAATGATGTAAGGAGAAGCACTTAGTTCTCAACTGGGAAAAATGTCAGTTTATGGTCAAACAGAGAATAGTTCTTGGCCATGTCATTTCTAAAAAGGGGATTGAAGTGGACAAGGCCAAAATAGATCTAATTGCAAGTCTTCCACCACCTAAATCTGTGAAAGAAATACGTTCATTTTTAGGTCATGCTGGATTCTATAGAAGGTTTATTGCCAACTTTAGCAAAGTAGCACGTCCACTGACTAATCTTTTGGCAAAGGATACCAAATTTGAATTTACTCATGAATGCTTGGAATCTTTTGAATTTCTAAAAAAAGCACTTGTATCAGCTCCAATCATTCATCCTCCTGTCTGGTCTAAACCATTTGAATTAATGTGTGATGCATCCGATCATGTTGTGGGTGCAATCTTAGGCAACGGATAAATAGCTGCCTAGAGTGATATATTATGCAAGTAAAATCTTAAATGATGCCAGCTTAGCTACACCACAACTGAGAAGGAGTTCCTTGCCGTTGTCTTTGCTTTAGAGAAATTTAGATCTTATTTGGTTGGGACCCACACCATTGTTTACACCGATCACTCAGCCATTAGACATCTCCTAGCAAAGAAGGATGCCAAGGCACGCTTAATCAGATGGATTTTGCTCCTTCAAGAATTTGACCTAGAAATTAGGGACAAGAAAGGCACTGAGAACGTTGTAGCAGATCATTTGTCCGAATTCAGTCGCACCATCTAGTGAACCACCCATCAATGAATCTTTCCCAGATGAGCAACTCATGTCTGTGTCTACTGAACCTTGGTTTGCTGATATTGTAAATTATTTAGCCATAGGTGAGATACCTTCTCATTGGACTAAGCAGGATAAATATAAATTCTTTGCCCAAGTGAAGTATTTCATTTGGGATGATCCTTATCTTTTTAAACAATGTCCTGATCAAATTATTAGAAGGTGTATCCCAGATAACGAAGTCATGAATATTTTATCTTTTTGTCATGATCAAGCATGTGGGGGTCACTTCGCGTCTAAGAAAACTGCTGCTAAGGTTCTCCAATGTGGTTTTTATTGGCCCAATTTGTTTAAGGATGCTCATGAATATTTAAAAGTTGTGCTCAATGTCAGAAAATGGGTCGAATCACCAAGCGACACATGATGCCACTCAACCCAATCTTGGTAGTTGAAGTTTTTGATGTTTGGGGGATCGATTTCATGGGACCATTTCCAAATTCCTTTGGAAATGAATATATTCTAGTAGCCGTTGATTATGTTTCAAAATGGGTAGAACAATTGCATGTAGAACATCCGATAGCAAAATGGTCATTAAGTTTCTTAAAGAAAATATTCTCTCCCGTTTCGGTATTCCTAGGGCAATCATTAGTGATCGGGGAACCCATTTTTGTAACCGACCTTTTGCAACATTGATGAAAAAGTATAATGTCACCCACAAATTGGCCACACCATATCATCCTCAAACTAGTGGGCAAGTTGAAGTGTCAAACCGACAAATCAAACAGATCCTGGAAAAAACTGTTAGTGCCAATAGAAAGGATTGGTCTTTGAAATTAATTGATGCACTTTGGGCATACCGAACCGCTTTCAAGACCAATCTAGGAATATCTCCTTATAGGATTATGTTTGGTAAACCATGTCACTTGCCTATTGAGATAGAACACAAAGCCATGTGGGCCATCAAACAACTAAATACAAATTTGAACGACGCTGGAAACCATAGGAAGCTTCAGTTGAATGAATTAGAAGAACTTAGAAATGAAGCCTATGAAAATGCAAGGATATACAAGGAACGAACCAAAGCATTTCATGATCAATCAATTATGAGAAAAACTTTCAATATCGGACAAAAGGTGCTCTTATATAACTCTAGATTACATCTGTTTTCAGGAAAGCTTAGGTCTAGATGGACAGGACCATTTTTAGTAAAGGAAGTCTTTTCACACAGAGCTGTTGAGATAGAAAACCCAAGTAATGGTGTTATCTTTAAAGTTAATGGTCAACGATTAAAACCATTCTTGGAATTACCTGTCGAGACTGTTGAAGATGCCATGGTTCTTTATGAACCAACTTATTCTGATTAAATTGCTTCGAGGTTTGGTCTGGCTGAAGACATAAAACTTAGCGCTTCTGGGAGGCAACCCAGCTTATTTAATTTTTAATATTTTTTTGTTTTCAGTTTGCTTAGGACAAATAAATTAGATAAACTCCATTGGGGATAATGTCGGTCAAGTTGGGGGGAGAGCTTGAACAAAATCAGGTGTTATCATTTCCTTTTCCTTCCACTATGAGTTATTTCTTGCATTTAATATATTAAAAAATTTTTTTTTGAAATAAATTAATCTAGAAAAGAAATAAGAGTAAGTTAGAAAGTATTTGCTAATAAATGTAGTGAGTCACGGAGAAGATTAGCTGGTTAGACTCTTGGTGGCCTAGGTCATTTAAAGACTATTAGCACTTCCAATTGCACATGCACACTAACAAGGTAAAGTAGGTGTTAATTGTAAGGCAATTAAAGATTTGAGTATTATTTAAATTAGATAATTTTCTCTACACCCCAATTGAAGAAATTTGAATTTAAGGAAAGAGCTACCTGCCTGAAGTAAAATGCAAAACACAGAGTAAATGTGGATTGCCCTAAGCTAGTAACCGGATCTCTTCACCTAAGTTAAGTGTTGAGATTCGCATCAAATGATGGTGGGAAGGTTAGGATGCTCAAAAAAAAAAAAAAAAAAAAAATAGTGTGAAAGCTACCTTAGTTCTTTGTTTAATCTGGGGTGTATAGAAAATTAATCGAACTAAGTTATGAAAAATGATACAATTGGCCTGTACAAGTTAATACTGAAATACTAAGTTAGTTATCACTCACACAAGTGCTATAAAACTTTAAGTATACTCTAAGAAAGCTCCTAAGTAGACTGACTATCGATTCTAATTCGAAGCTCATTACTTAGTAATACTAGAAAACTTCTTGAATTTCGATCTTAAATTAATTTGCAAAGGAATGATCTTTTTGAATATGATCTTATTTTGGTACATTGCTAAGGGACTAGCAATGATTAAGTTGGGGGTGTGATTTATGTCACAAATTGACATAAAAAGTATCAATTAATATCTAAATTATCTAACTTTATTAAAAATTGATACTTGTTATTATATTTTGTAGAAGAAGAGGTCATCAATAGAAAGAACAAGGAAAGAGGATTCCAACGGTGCAAATTTTATGCAAAACAGAGTTAAATTGACCCAAAATTGAAGAATGAAGAAAGAAGACTCAATTGGGTCAAACCCGAGTCAAATCAGGTCAAAATTGATCAAAAATCAACTGATTTGGTGATCTGGTTAGCCGCCTGGTCCACAGCAACAGGCGCCTGGACCATGGACCCATCGGTGCACCATAAACCAGCCAATCAGCGAGTCTCGGCTCACCGCAATGCATCGCGAGCCCGATCCACGTGCACGGTCCAGGGCTCATGAGGAGAGAGAAGAAGGTCCGAAGGGCAACCTGGTAACTTCACATCACTCGATGGTCCAATCTTCTCTGATCAAGATCCAACGCTCCATATTTTTGCACCATCGGATGGCCACCATCGCAGTCGGTCAAGATCCAACCGTAATCAAGACAATTGCAAGAATCAATAAACACTAGGACAACACGGGATCCTTCTGCAGCGCGATCCAACGGACGAAATCTTCCAGCGCCTTGATCGGATGGTCTGCGACACATCCGACCTGATTCCATCTCTGCAACACGATCAAACGGCAGCGCTTCACCCAGATCGTGATCCGACGGCCCAGAATCGCTTTCGGCTTGATTCATTAGATGAATTGGGTCCTTTAGATGAAGATCAGACGGCTGAAACAATTTTTAGGGTTTCTTGATGGATTTAAGTACTTTTTGAGCGAGATTTGAGCTCCTAAATCTCCCTAACAGCCCTCTAAAATCTCTTAGTCCCACATCTAAAGTTTTGAAAACCTTATAACCCCCAAATGCCTATAAAAAACTCCCAAAGGCCTTGTTTTAATGATTCTGGCCTTCCGATCAAGCTTGTAACCCTAGATAGTGGGGTTTTTAGCTTTCTTCTCAAGCCTCGAGCTTTGAGTTTTTGTAATAATTTTTTTTTATATAAAATCTTATTTTTATGCAATTTTATCTCTTTACATTATGCAATTTATTTTTCTTGCAATTAGGATAGTTTAATTTATGCAATTTAATTTTATGCAATTAGGATAGTTTAATTTATGAAATTAGGGTAGTTTATTTTTCTGCATTTAAATTTTACAAGTAGATTTAGATCATGTCTAGCTAAGCATCCCTTCTAGGGTTTGCGATGAAGCTAGATCATGAGTAGGGGTTTTACATAGGGTTCTTTCTTTTTCTTAGGGTTTCTTTTTCTTCCTCTTTTTCCAAGAATTTTTGATGAACTACAGTTGGGTCAGAGTCCCTTCATAGTTCATGCTTGATTCAGTGCATAGGAGGAGAAAACCCTAAGGGATCCTAGTTACTACTCCCCTGTAAAGAATCTTGATGGGTTATCGTTGGGCCTTAGTCCCTTCATAATCTATGCTTGGGAAAGACAAGAGGAGTAGTCGTTAGGATTAATAAGAAAAATTCTAGGTAGAATTTCCTAATCTAGATCTAGTGGATTCAAAAAACTTAGATCCTTAGTCTTATTGTCTTTAGCAAACAACTTTCGATTTTCGATTTTCGTTAAAGCTCGCTTGAGCATAGATTTGAAAATTATTTTTAAACCAAGTCTCTGTGGGATCGACCCGTACTCACTGGTCGTGCTACTCTGCACACTGTGCGCTTGCGGTTTTATTTACAAATTTTAAGATTTGCACATCATGGATCCATGAGCTCAAGTGCAAGAGGTAGATATTTCTACTTCATAACCTTCACAGACGACCTATCGAGGTATGGGTATGTCTACTTAATGAAGCATAAGTCGAAGTCGTTTGAAATGTTCAAACTATTTCGAAATGAGGTAGAAAAATAAACTGGAAGTGTATTAAAACTCTTTGATCTGATCGAGGAGGTGAATACCTTTCCAATGATTTTCTGACATATCTTGAGGAGAATGGAATTCTCTCTCAGTGGACTCCTCTGGAACACCATAGCATAATGGTGTGTTTGAAAGGAGGAATCTGACCTTGTTGGACATGGTTCGATCCATGATGGGATTTGCTGATCTGTCGATCTTCCTCTGGGATATGCGCTCGAATCGGCTTGTTACCTTCTAAATAGGATTTCGAGTAAGTCTGTAACCAAAATGCCATATGAATTATGGATAGGACGTAAGCCAGTACTCTCGCACCTTAAGGTTTGGGGGTGTCTGGCTTATGTTAAACATTTAATTACGGACAAGTTTGGACCTAGGTCTGACAAGTGTAATTTTATAGGATACCCAAAAGAGACCAAAGGATATTATTTCTACCTAGCTGATGAGCAAAAGGTGTTTGTCAGCCTTAAGGCAATCTTTTTAGAAAAAGAGTTCCTTGGTGAAGGAACTGTTGCCTCTAAGGTCGAACTTGAGGAAGTTTGGCAGGTGAAAAAACTGACACAAATAGCTGAACCTGAATCGGATTTGGTTAGATCAGATCCGGAGCCCATTGTTCCTGCACCCTTAAGACGATCTGGTAGAGTACCACATCAACCGGACAGATACTATGGTTTCTTGATCCAGGACGGCGATCCTATCGAACTTGATGAAAATGATGAGGATCCGATCACCTACATGGATGCAATGCAGAGACCTGACTCTGAGAAATGGCTAGAGGCCATGAAATCCGAAATGGAGTCCATGAAGGTCAACGATGTGTGGACATTGGTTGACCCACCCGAAGGAGTAAAACCCATAGGGTGTAAATGGATCTTCAAGAGGAAGAGGGGTGCAGACGGAAAGGTGAAAACCTATAAAGCCCATCTGGTTGTCAAAGGATATCGTCAATGTTATGGTATAGACTATGACGAGACATTTTCTCCTGTGACAATGCTCAAATCCATTCAGATTATGCTTGCGATAGCTGCTCATCTGAACTATGAAATCTGGCAGATGGATGTGAAAATAGCTTTCCTAAATGGAGAGCTGGACGAAGAGGTGTATATGATACAACATGAAAGATTCACATCCACAGATGAGTCTAAGGTGTGCAGGCTACAGAGATCCATTTATGGACTTAAGCAGGCATCCCAGATTGGAACATACATTTTGATAGAATGATCAAGACGTATGGCTTCGTTAAGAACGAGAAGAGCTCTACATTTATAAGTGGGCTAATGGTCCAGTAGTAGTATTTCTTGTATTGTATGTGGATGACATTCTCTTAATCGAGAATGATGTCCTTGCATTACAGGGAATAAAGATTTGGCTGTTGTCACAGTTCTCCATGAAGGATCTGGGAGAAGCTTCCTACATCCTAGGGATGAGGATCTATAGGGATAGATCTAAAAGGTTGCTTGGCTTATCCCAGTCCACGTACATTGATACTATGCTGAAAAGGTTCAGCATGGAGAATTTCAAGAAAGGTTATCTACCGATAGGCCATGGAATTTTTCTCTCGAAGAGGGATTGTCCGACAACACCTCAAGAGAGAGAGCGTATGGATAGAATTCCATATGCTTCGACAGTGGATCTATCATGTATGCCATGACATGTACACGATCAGATGTGGCATACTCACTAGGGGTAGTGAGTAGATACCAATCTGATCCAGGGGAGAATCACTGGAAGGTTGTTAAAATCATCCTGAAGTATTTAAGAAATACTAAGGACCAGTGGCTTGTTTATGGTGAATCAGACTTGAGACTTATAGGGTTTACAGACTCTAATTTCTAGTCTGATTACGATGACAGCAAGAGTGTATCGGGATTTATTTTTACCCTTAATGGTGGGGCTGTCTGCTGGAAGAGTTTCAAGCAGCACACAGTGACTGATTCAGTTTGCGAGGTGGAGTATGTCGCTGCATCAGATACTGCCAAAGAAGCAGTGTGGCTGAAGAAATTCATCACCAAGCTTGGAGTGGCACCCTCCCTTGTTGGTCTAGTTCTGCTCTACTGTGACAGCTCTGGAGCCATTGCTCAGGCGAAGGAACCGAAGGCACACCAGCGGACGAAGCATATTCTGTGCTGCTACCATCTCATCTGGGAAATCGTGGATCGAGATGACATCGACCTTCAGAAGATCAATGGAAAGGAGAACCTGGCCGACCCATTCACTAAAGCCATTGCGGTGAAGGAGTTCGACGACTTCAAGTTGAAGATGGGTATTAGATACTGCACCGATTGGCTTTAGGCCAAGTGGGAGATTGTTGGAAATAGTGTTCCAAAGCCAATCGTCAGCCTGTTGACGGTTGTGCTCCTTTTGTATTAGTATATAAATTATAAATAAATAAAAGTTATTTTGATATTTTTCATCACAAATTGTTTCATCTTTTAATGAACTCCTGTGTTGTGGTGAAGTCCTTAGGACTATTTAGACTTGACAAAGGAGGATTTGTCGTTTAGTCCTTAAACCTGTTCGCGACCAAATGATACGTCGTTACCAAGGACAATAATGTTTATCGAGGATAGGTCATTGTGTGCCATATAGGTTGGTTGTCCTCTTAACCAAGGAGTGTGGAGACACTGGTATGGCATACAGGTGAGATGTAAGGGTACATCTGCACTGAACGTGACCGACTCTGGAGCTATCTCTGCTGTCAAGATTTGCTCCGATGGGATATGGATATAAATGTCCCTCCGATCTGAGACCACCACGGTGACTTGCAAGCAACTCACTGCACTTAGGCACTGGACTACCTGAATTTCCAATTCAGTGATGGAAGAATGCTGGGTGTAGTCAAGTACTTGACTTGTCGGTGCGTGTGTCAAGATGGGATTGACCACTCCAGTTCAAGAGCTATGTACAGTCATATTTTAATTTAGCAAAATCTTGGCCAGGGTAGTCCTAGTGAGGAGTCATAGGACTGTTTGAGTTGAGCACGATTCGGATGATCTAATCAGGGTTGACAGTTTTACCCTGAGTCGTCATAAACACAGGGGTCAAAAGAGATGAATTATACAATAACCATATTTACGTAGGTTCTGAGTGTTGTGATTGTGACTATTCGATCTATCTAGATGTCAGGTACCATTGCTAGATGGTCACTTCAATTAGTACAGAATTGGTTCCTGTGCTACCGGCTTAGGTTCGAACCTACGGGGTCACACACATTAGAGGTTCCTATCTGATCTGATGGCTGATGAAGAGTCCTAATATTTGTGGACTAAGAGTCCTACATGTCTGGATTCTGTGATTGAGAATCAGGATTCTCTGATCATGAGTCCCACACATTTTGGGTACCGGGATTAAGAGTCCCACTGGTTTGGGATTTTTTGATCAGAATTTCATATCGATGAATTCTGATGCCCGATTGCCCATCGGATTTGGACTCAATATTTATGAGAGGTTTAATTAGTGATTTGATCACTAATTAACTCAATTTGATTGAGTAATTATTTTTGGATCAAGTCCAATTGAATTGGATTCAGTTGGGTTTGACCCGATTAGGTTAAGAGTTGACCTAATCGTCGAGATGGTTTGGTCCCTGATTTGATTAGGGGTTGGGCTTAGTCAATTCCTGATTTGATTAAGATTTTATTGAGCCTAATTAAGCTAATTAAGTTGGGTTTAAATTAGTCTAATTGGGCCTAGCTTATTTTAATTAAATTGGTTCAATTAGGTTAGTTTAAAATGAGAAACCACCTTGACCCAAACTCTTTGCGCCACCTGATATCTCTGGCCCATTTGAATTCACGAGAAGCAACTTCTCATGAATTTTCTCTCATGCAAAGCCCTTCCCACACCCCACATTTGTGTGCCATATAGGTGGATAAGGATGGTTGGTTGGCCATTCAAATTCAAAAGAAACTTTGAATTTGAATGAGCAACCAATCCATGCGCCTTGTCCTTATCCACTTTAGCGCCCCATATCTTACACGAGAAAGAGTTTCTCATGAACCTTTCCACGCACATAGCAGCCATGCACCTTCTCTTCTCATGTCCAAGTGGATAGGGATGAGTTGGTTTGCATTTGAATTCAAATTTGATTTAAATTCAAATGTGCAACCACTTATCTTTATCCTCTCACGCGGATAAGACACGTTCTACATTGTTTTAAAAAGAGGAGAAGGATGGGCGTGCGTAGAATTTTTTGGAGAGAAAGCCTGGGGCATGAGGAAGCCTTGTGCATAAGGTGAAGGTCCAAAACCTTCTGAGAGAAAAAGAAAAAAAGTGGGCGCAGGGTTTTCAGTGAGTTCCCTAGAGTTTCAGCCTGGAGTTCGGGAAGTGAGAAGGTGAGCTATGAGTGTCGTGAGCCCACCAAATTTTAGGGAGAGTTTTATCAACCTCTCAAGCATACTTGCTGATGATCTGAAGCATCCAAGGAGTGACAGACATCAATCGAAGGAGTTCGATCAGCATCGATCGTTGAAAGCGCTCTACAACGAGCTAGCACTCGTGAGGAGCCGATCAGACCGGGAGCTTCGTGTGGATGATCCGCAGAGGCCAAATATATTGTGTGGCTATATTATGATAATCAGATTCTTCCAACAATGATCAGATTATGCGATCGACTACCCGCACAAATGTATTGTGTTTTGAACACAGAACAGTAAATTGTTTACTGTTAAATTTGAATTTCAAATTTAAATGCATGCATGCTGTATATCATATTTAAATCCTAGTGTAGAGTAAACACATGTTAATTAATTAGATTAATTAATAATTTTTGCTATAAAATAGTGATTTTGAAAAAGTTTTAAAATTATCATTTTACCCCTGCACTCAAATTTCGCAACACTGAGCTCGCTGCTCAGCCTGCTGTCGATCCACGGCAGCCTGCCTCTATACCTCCATCAATCGAGCCTCACACATAGAATGGATGTCAGCCTTAGATAAGCGTGATGATGAGGGAGCAGTGATCCCATATCCTAGACCCTAATATAATAGGATCTCGTACCAAGCATCTAATCACAGATCTCATCATCTGTGGGTACGATCGAGCTCTCAAAGATAGGCTGGGATCTCATGTCTATCATACGATCTTCAAAATTAAAGTTATAGTTATTTTAATTTTATAATAAAAATCATACTGTGAATGAAAAAATAATTGAAAAAACTTATAAAGAGCTCTTGGCTCCCCGTCATCCACTCTCCTGACCATCGCTGGTGGGTCCACTGGTAGATATTAATCTTACCAGGAAGTTCGCCACTTTTAGCATCTTTCTATAATTTAAGAATTAATTAAAAATTTTTAAATAACTACAGAATTATATGTTAATTCAAAATTTAAAATTACCTACCATGTGCTCCATATGATGAGCGAACGACCTCGAACCCCCACAATGTGGTATGGTCTGTCTCGTACGATTCATGATATTTTAGGCACATCTTTTTGTATAGTTACCAGCCAAATTAGAAGATAACAAATTTAATTTAAGAATAAATGATTCAATCATTAAACTAAAAAAAAAAAGTTTGGATATGTAACCTGATATATCGGATCCTCGTAATGCCAGCATATGACAGTCTAGTCATCCATAGTGATGCTATCATAGGGCTACTGCGCACTACCTCCTCCCCATGTTCCTGCACCACATGGTACCAATGCTGATGCATGTGATGACGATAATCTCTGAAATGCAATAATAAATGAGTGTCCATAGCTTGCCTCCCATGATCCTCCTCAAAATCAATGATGTCAAATACACTCTGCCAATAATAAATATTAAAAGAATACTATGCAAATTAAATATTTATAATATAATTTATTTTACTTGTAAGTGGATGTACAAAACTTCTCTTTGAGCCGGTAGAACATGACGCCAATCGAAGAGCGTCACGGGGGCAGAGCTGCAGCATATGATGCCCAGCTTAGTCTGCCACGGCTCGCACCATCCCCTAATAGGCCTGGTGTAGCTAGCTGGTATCTCAATATAGAGATGCTATCCCGAGTGCTCGCATCTCCAATGCTCTAGAGCGAGGTCCTTTGATGGACCTCGCCCTCACCTCACTACAGATGAAGACTGGCCTGAAATAATAATAAATAAATCATTAGTATGATAGCTATCCAAATAAAAGAATCAAATTTTATTATATAAAAAGTATAATAATACCACTTTGACCCATCTCATTGGGACCCACCTCATTGGGACCTATCGGTGCAGGATCCTCTGATAATGGAGCCGGTGCGGTAATGGAGATCGATGAAGGTGCCTTAACCTCTGGACTAGATTGTAAATGCAAACATCGTCATCTATCTCCTGATGCTATATCTGTAATAATTGACATATAAATAAATATAATGTTGAATAATAATAATGGAAAACAAATAACATTCTAATGAATATAATTATATCATATGCCATTATTGCAAGAGAAGATTGAACGAAGAATATAGATCTACTCATCAAAATTTCGATCTAGATCCAGACACGGATCACTTTATATAAAACAACACATATTAAAAAATACAGACTGAACAGTAGCACAGAAGATATCCTTCCATCAATTTAATGAAGTAAAAATGCATGATTCTATCTATTTCAAATCATTACTAATAGGTGTGGCCCTATCCCTTTCAGAAAAGTACTAATCTTATTATTGTTCTTAGTAGATATTTCATCTCATTTTTGTGAAAATTTTGGCAGCATCTCCCCATGGTTCTCCAAGTATATGATGTGAATATGATGCCTACGCACCCTATCCACCATATATCCGAAGAACAATGGACAGATAACTACTGAATACCATATAATAAAATAAAATTCAACTATTTATAATAATAATATTATTAATTTTTTAAAAATCTCAAATACGGGACATTCAAGAGTCGATCTCGATGAAAATTGACTCTTGAACGGAAATCTATAGCTCAATGCAATTTAACTATCATCTTTAAATATACATTCAAAGATGAATTTTTAATTTATCAAAAAAGAATAATTCTATATTAAAATTTTTTCATCAAAAATTTCAATAGAGTTTTCTCTAAAATAAAAATATTTTTTATATTTAATTATAATTTTAGCAGCATATAAAATAGCACATAAAATAATTAAATTATAATAAGTAACAGCAATGTGCATTATGTTAGTGAAAAAAATAATTAATCAAATAATTAAATAATTTCAACAGTAACACTAAAAAATAATATGTAATAAATATAATTAATCAAATAATTAATCAAATAATTTTGTCAGCCCCATCTCTCTCGATCGCCCCCTCCCTGGCCCCATCCCCATCGGCCCCGCCCCGGCCCCATCCCTGCCGGCCCAGCCCGACCCCATCCCGTCGGCCCCTCGATGGCCCGAGAAAATACCAAAAAAAAAGAAAAACTTACTGACGGCGGATGCAGGCACCGCGGACCTGACTCGGCCCATCCCCGTCGCCCCCCGATGGCCCAAGAAAATAGAAAAAAAAAACTTAATTGCGACGGACGCAGGTGCGGTCGGCCCGGCCCGACCTGGCCCCGTCCCCACCGGCCCAGCTCGGCCCCATCCCCGCTAGCTCGGGGCCACCGGCCCCCGGTTGGCCCGAGAAAACACCAAAAAAAATTTATCGATGACGGACGCAGGCGCTGCCGGCCCGACCCCATCCCTGCCGGCCCTGGCCCATCCCCGCCGTCCTGGCCCGACCCCTTGCTCGCCGGCCTCGGCCCCATTCCCGCCATCCTGGCCCGGCCCCATCCCCGTCGGCCCGTCCCCAGCCCTGCTGGCCCACCGACGGCCCTAGAAAACACCAAAAAAAAAAATTTATGGACGACAGATGCAGGCACCGCCAGCCCGGCCCGACCCGACCCCATTCCTGCTGGCCCCGACCACATCCCCGCTAGCCTAGCTCGGCCCGACCCCATCCCCACCGACATCTCCCCCATCCCCGACGACCCATCGGTGGCTCGAGAAAACACAAAAAAAAAACTTACCTTACCGACGGACGGCGACGGTGGTGGACAGCGACGGTGACTGTGATGGCAGATGGTGATGGCGGCGGACGTGGTGGCAAATGTGGTGGGGAGAGGGGGAGAGCAGAGAGGGGGAGGGGAGGACCAGTTTCGCGTGAAACCGAGGGGGGGGAGGGGAAGAAAATGGGTTTCAGGATGGGACTTGACGGGACGTGACCTATTAGCGATGAAAATTTTCATCATTAATAATTTATTTTTGTCACTAATAATTGCATGAAAAATATTATTTACGATGAAAAAAAAATTTAATCGCTAATAATGTTATTAATGATGGAAAAAAATTTATCGCTAATAGTTCCCACCAAAAAAAATATTTTTCACTAAAAAAGTTTTCTCACCAAAAAAAATATTTATGATGAAAAGCTTTGCATCGTTAATTATGTTATTAGCAACGAAAAAATATTTTCATCGCTAATAATTACTGAAAAAATTTCTATTTTTTCAAAAAATTTGCGACAAAAATAAACATAAGCCATGTGATGCAATTTAACTCCTTGGTTGGTGGGTCTTCTATAGAAAGTTTATATACATATATATATATATATATAGCCAAATTAGGATAAGAAAATAAACATGAGCCATGTGATGCAACTTAACTCCTTGGTTGGTGGGTCTTCCATAGAAAGTTTATATATATATATATATATATATATATATATATATATATATATATATATATATATATATATATATATATATATATATATATAGCCAAGTTAGGATCAGATCGACAGTAATTGGACTCAGATATGATCATATCAAAATTCTGTAGTAGAAGTTCTAAATCAATGATTCAAGCCATTGAATGTGATCTAATATCTCAAAACTGCTTGTATACAAAAAATCATATGATTTCTAATCCTTAACTTATGTATCTACAAGTCAAAAATTGAATAGTCCAAATAAAATTAAATTAGATATATTTTTTTGATCATTTGATGCATAGGTTAGAGATCTTTAAATCATATAATATTTTTATATACAACAGTTTTGAAATAGTAGATTACATCCAATGATTTGGATCATTGATATAAGATTTTGTTATCTAATTTTGATTTAATTGGATCTAAATATGTATATATTACTTTGAAAGGATAAACACTTTATAATCCTTACTGGCCTCTAAAGGTTTCACGATAGGTACCTCAAGTATTCATGAGTGGTCTTTGCCTTTAAAGATCCCACCATAGGTATCTCAATGATTCATACGTCATTTTATCATCTCAGAATCTACTTATATTTTAGACCATGATTATGAAGTTATAATATAAGATGGACAACCAACATAAACGTAAAAAAAAGATTTAGAGATACAAGTTTGATTTCGTTTAGAATTAAATGAACAGTACTGTTTGATATTTATATGAAAATGAGTTTAGAATTGGGATCCAAGTCTTCCAATAGAAAATTATTTAAATTGGATCACATTGTCTAGGATGCATATCAGGTGATTTTATTTTAATTTGCTTATCTAATCTATATTTTTCATGATGAATACATATTATTTATGACGTAATATTTTCGTTGTAACTAATCTATTATTTTTAAATTTTTAAATTTTTTTAAATATTAGTGATGAAATATTTTCATCATAAAAAAAGATATTAACGATGAAAATATATTTTTTATTACTAATAGTCGAATTTTTGAAATTTTAAAATTTTTTATTTTTCACATATTAGTGATGAAAAATATTCATCGTAAATCATCAAGGATTTTATGATGGATAATTAAAATTCCATCATAATATAGGATTATTTACGATGTAACCTTTTCATCGCAACTAATCTTTTATTTTTAAATTTTTAAAATTTTTTAAATATTAGCAACGCTAAAGTTTCGTCATAAAAGTAGGTTTATTAGAGATGAAAAATCTACATTCCATCATAAATAAGCTACTTATTTATGATGAAAATACTTTCATCGCTAATAATTTAGTTTTTAAAAATTAATTTTTTTTATTTTTTCATATATTAGTAATGAAAAATATCCATCATAAATAATCAAAAATTTTACAATGGAAAATAAAAATTTTATCATAAATATGGAATTATTTATGATGTAATATTTTCATCATAAATAATTTATATTTTTTAAATTTTTAAGTTTTTTTAATTTTTTTAATTATTAATGATGAAATATTTTCATCATAAAAATTTTGGTATTAACAACATAATAACTTTATTCATCATAAATATATTAATTATTTATGATAAAAATTATTTCATCACTAATAGTGGAGTTTTTAAATTTTTTAATTTTTTCATTTCTTCACATATTAATGATAAAAAATATTCATCGTAAATGATGAGTATTTTACAACAAAAAATATATTTTTCATCATAAATATTTTGTTATCTATGATGTAATTTTTACATCACAAATAATCTTTAATTTTTAAATTTTTAAATTTTTTTTTTTTAATATTATCAATAAAATTTTTATCATTAATAATTTTTATTTATGACATAAATGTCATTTTATTGTAAATAAGATAATCATTTATGATAAAAAATTACATCATAAATAATTTTTAATATTTAAAATTTAAAATTTTTTATTTTTCTTCAAATATTAGTGACAAAAATTTTTAATCATAAATAACAAATATTTACGATGGAAAACCACTTTTCATCACAAACACTTGTATTTTTTATGATGAAAAGTTTTTTGTCGATAATATTTGAAAATTTAAAATTGAAATAATATTTTATTATTTATGATAAAAATAATCATCATAAATAAATTATATTTATGATAATTTTTTTATCACTAATATTATTTATTTACTATGAAAATATAATATCATCGTAAATATTTTTTTATTAGTGATGAAAATTTTAAAATATTGTAAATAGTGTTATTTATGATGAAAATTTTTTTCATCATAAAAAATTTCATCGTAAAAATTTCTTTTCTTGTAGTGACCTTTGACCCAAATAGGCTTAAAAATAAGAGAAAGAAGCAAGCGGTTGCTTCACAAGATACTTATATGATAACTCCTTATAATTTTTTATTTGTGATACTACTACCTGGGTATTAGATATCAAAAATCCTATTAATATATGCAATTCATTGTAGGGACTGTAGGTAAGTAAAAAATTATAAAAGGCAAGCGGTTCCTTAACATTAGAGATGAAAGTCTTATTCCAGTTCTGACCTTGAAAACTTTGCAGCTTATCTTAAGTCCAGTAGTGTCATGTTAAATGATTGTCATTATTGTCTCTCCTTTTTGATGAATGATATCTCTGTAGGCCTTTTGGCCAAACTTGATTATAAGTTTATAATAAAGAATAATTTTTGTGATATCATTGTGAATGATACCATAATTATGCATGGATAATTAAAATATGGCATATACATAATATCACGACCTGTAAGTATAATGTACACACCCAGTAAAATCCTAAATTAAATAATGTCAGTGAATCCTACCTTTGGCATTGTAGGCTTGGTCATGTGAACAAGGGTAGGATTGACAGGTTGATCATATCCTTGAGAGAGATGATTGTAAATCATTACCTACCTATGAGTCCTGTCTACTTGGTAAGATGACTAAGTCACCTTTTAAAGAAAAAGGTGAAAGAGCCAGCGATGTCCTAGGTCTAATACATACTGATGTATGCAGCCTATGAACATAAGTGTCAGAGGAGGATACTGCTACTTCATTACATTTATAGATGACCTATCAAGGTATGGTTATGTCTATCTTATGAAGCATAAGTCAGAATCATTTGAAATATTTCAACGATTCTATGCTGAAGTAGAGAAACAAACTGGAAAGAGTATTAAGATCCTTCGATCAGATCGAGAAGGTGAATACCTCACCAATGAATTCCTGATATATCTGGAAGAGAATGAAATTCTCTCATAGTGGATCCCTCCTAGAACACCACAACATAATAGGGTGTTGGAGAGGAAGAATCGAACCTTGTTAGACATGGTTCGATCCATGATGGGCTTTGCGAGTCTGCCAATCTCTTTTAGGGATATGATCTAGAAACTGCCTGCTATATTTTGAATAAGGTGTCCAAAAAGTCAGTCGATAAAACTCCATATGAAATATGGATTGGGCGTAAGTCGATGCTCTCATACCTTAGGATCTGAGGGTGTCCAACTTATGTTAAGCGTTTAAAGATAGATAAACTTAGATCGATGTCCGACAAATGTTTGTTCGTAGGGTATCCAAAGAAAACTAAAGGGTACTACTTCTACCTTGTTGTAGAGTAAAAGGTGTTTGTCAGCAGTCAGACAGTCTTTTTAGAAAAAAAATTCTTTAGTGAAGGAGCTAATGCCTGTAAAATTGAACTTGATAAAGTTCATGAGGTGGAAGGACCAACACACACAGAATTGGATTTGATTGGAGAATCGAATCTAGAGCCAATAGAGGCACCATTAAGGAGATCTGGTAGAGTATCACATCAGTTGAACAGATACTATAATTTTCTGATCCAGGATAGTGACCCCATCAAACTTGATGAGAACAGTGAGAATCCGATCACCTATATGGAGGCCATGCAAAGGCCTGACTCCCAAAAATGGCTTCAGCCATGAAGTCTAAGATGGAGTCCATGGAAATCAATAGTGTATGGACACTAGTTGATCCATCTGAAAGGATAAAATCCATAGGGTGTAAATAGATTTTTAAGAAGAAAAGAGGAGCGGACAGAAAGGTAGAGATCTATAAAGCCCATCTAGTTGTCAAGAGTTACCGTTAACGTTATGGTATTGACCATGATGAGATGTTCTCTTCTATGGCAATGCTCAAATCTATCCAGATTATGCTTGCTATCACTACACACTTAAATTATGAAATCTAACAGATAGATGTCAAAACTGCTTTCCTTAATGGGGAGCTGGAAGAAGAGGTGTATATGATACAACCTGAAGGATTCACATCCAAGATGAATCAAAGTGTGCAAGCTGAAAAGGTCTATTTATGGACTTAAGTGGACGTCTAGGAGTTGGAACATGCATTTTGATAAGGTGATCAAAACGTATGGCTTCATTGGAATGGAGAAGAGCCTTGCATTTACAAGTGGGTTACTGATTCTGTAGTCATCTTTCTTGTGTTGTATATGGATGACATACTATTACTAGAAAATAATATCCCAGCTTTGTAGAGAGTGAAGCTGTGGTTATCATCACAGTTCTCCATGAAGGACTTAGGAGAAGCATCCTACATCCTAGAGATGAAGATCTATAGAGATAGATCTGAAAGATCGTTTGGATTGACCTAGTCCACGTACATCGATACCTTATTGAAGTGGTTCAACATGGATAATTTCAAGAAAGACTATCTTCCGATAGGCCATGGGATTACTTTTTTCAAGGATTGTCCAACAACTCCTGAGGAGAGAGAATGCATCAGTAGAATATCATATGCTTTGACAGTGGGATCTATCATGTACACTATGATATGTACGACACTGGATGTGGCCTATTCACTAGGGATAGTGAGTAGGTACCAGTCTAATCCAGAAGAGAAGCATTGGAAGATTGCGAAAGCAATTCTTAAGTATTAAAGAAATACTAAAGACCAATGGCTTATCTATGGAGATACTGATCTGAAACTTGTGAGATATACTAATTCTAATTTTTAATTAGATTATGATGACAACAGAAGCGTATCGGGCTACGTATTTATCTTGATGGAGGAGCTATTTGCTGGAAGAGTTTCAAACAACATATTATGGCCGATTCAGTATTCAAAGTGAAATACAATGCTGCATCGGATGCTGTATTGTTTTGTGCCACTTTTACCTAGTGCGAGAGATCATGAACCGAGGTGACGTCGAGCTTTAGAAGATTGACAAAAAAGAGAATTTAGCCGACCCCTTCACTAAAGCTCTCAGAATCAAAAAGTTCGATGATTTTAAATAAAAGATGGGTATAAGATACTATTTCGATTGACTTTAGTTCAAGTGAAAGTTATTGAAAATTATATCCTAAAATCAATCATGTGATGATTGAGTTCATCCTTATATATGAATTATTGATTATTGAATAAAAATTATTCTGGTATTTTTCATTACAAAGTTACATCTTCTTTAAACTCTTGTGCTGTGATGAAGTCGTTAAAACTATGCTAGTGTATGATAAAGAGAGGATTTATCATATAGTTCTTAAACATGTTCATGACTAAATGATACGTCATTATAGACGATAATATTTATCGAGTGGAGGTCATTGTGTGCCATATGAGTTGGTTATCCTCTTAACCAAGAAGTGTGGTGACACTGGTGGGCATACAGGTGAGATGTAGGAGTACATCGTTACTGAACAAGTGACTCACCTGCTGAGCATTCTATTATCGAGAGCTGCTCGCAAAGTACATGGGTATTAGTATCCTTTAGACCTGAAATCACTATAGTGACTTGCAAGTAACTCACTGTACTTTGGTGCTGGATTATCTGGATTTTTAATGTAGTGACGAAAGACTACTGGGTACAGTCAAGTACTTGTGAAGTCTATGTATGGATCAAGATGGGATTGACCCTTCTAGATTATTGGAGTGATGTATCACTTATTTTAATTTAACAAAGTCTTGGCTAGATAATCCATGAGATGAATTTGAAAGGTTGAAATACAATATGGATGAAGCAATCTCGGTTGACAGTTAACCTGAGACCATTCTAAAGCATCTAGGATCAAAAGAATGAATTATGCAGTAACCATGTGTATGGGTTCTTAAATATTCTTTTGCAATAATTCAACTTATGTGGACATCGGAATCATTACTAGATGGTATCTCGATTAGTGTAGAAATTAGTTCCTGTGCTACCAACTTAGTATTTGAACCTATGGAGTCACACACACAAGTTAGATAATGTAGGAAGGAATTAGCCTATATTTATATGTCAAATTTGAAAGTACTTGATTTGATTGAACATATAAACTAACTTGATTGAAAATTAAGATATAGGTCAAACGAGATTGAAGAGTTGACTATGTCTAGCTAGTACTACACATGAGGTTTAAATTCGATCCTGAGGATAAATATTTTTGATCTATGATCCATGGAGTATATGAAAGATTGAATTTAAGTACTGATTAATTTTAAATTAGATCTAAATTAATTAGACTTAATTAGATCTAAAATCTAAGTTAGACTTAATACAAAAGTCCTAAAGAGTTTGGGATTGACAGTCTTTCGAAATTATTTCAAACCAGCTTCGAATTAGATTTGAATCGGATCCATTTTGATGAGATATGAGAATTCCTACTTGCATTGAGATTTCTCTCTCATGTAGGCTGACCAACACCTAGAATGGTGCTGGTTTGGGGTGTCCCATGTGGGTGAGGGAGTGGGTGCAAATTAGTTATCATATGTGATGGTAATTCTATCTCATATAGAAATCTTTCTTTCATGAGTATTTGACTAATTCAAATCAAATTTGAATTAGGACTCCTATACTTGTTAGGTCATAAGAATCATCTATAAATAGAAAGGGTCTCTATCTATAAATGCATAATAAACAAATCAGATTGAGAGAAGAGAGAAAGAGAGAGAGGCATGAGAAGAGAGAGAGGTCCCTTCTTCTCCTTGACCTCTCCCCTTGTTGCCGCCCCTTTTTTTTTTGGGTGTTGGCTCTCTTTAGGCATCCCACCTGTTAGTGTTAGGTGTCACACCAGCACATCTCCTCTCTTGTTTGATTAAGTTATGAAGGTGATTGGATTGGAGTTCATCCTACTTTTCTATGGCGTTGGACGTGCATGCGAAGTAGAGGGTCTGTACATCCAGGCCTCCATAAAGGTTTAATCCAGATAATTTAAGATTTGATCTCTAGTTTTACTATTAATTATGTAAGAATTTGATCCTTAATCATGTAGATGAATAGAAAAATTTTTAGATACAACCTGGGCCTTCCGACGAGAAACAGTTTTTCTTCCCTTCATGCACATCATATGTGTACTAGGGTAAGTATCTCAGTGGTCCTATTTCTTTGTCCCATAAAGGATAGCTTGATCATTAATCCTCAAAGAGATGATTCATAGATTAGATACGACTTAACGGTCAATGAGTCGAAAGGCCTATTTTCTCCAGTCGGCAAATCATTTCTTCTCATATATGATTTAGCTAAAAGAACCATCTATATACTTCAGGTTATTTGGTTCTGAATCTCTCAGATCCAATGGCATTCACTATTTGCTCAAATAAGTTCACAAATACATCATCATGTAAATAATAAAGAACTAAATCCAAACGATAATCATCGAGGTTAGGTGCCCACAGTCACAGTGCAACTTTTGCACCATTGCCGACTCAAAAAAGTTACTTCACCTTCTCTCAGTCCTCTTCCTTCCTTAGACCCTATACTAAAGTGTATAATATGCACTGGAGTCTAATGAGAAAGAGAAAACCATAACATCAGATTTGAGCAATTTGACATACCTTCTAAAGGTGTGTCAATATTTCTTTAGGTTCTCCAGGTATATACTTTTAAACTTTCAAGGTCCCTTAGTTACCAACATATTGACCAATTCAGTTAAGGTGCTATAATATTTATTCATATAGTAGTTTTATAAACTACCCATGTGAATCAGAGATTGCAGGATCAAATTCATTAGCAATTTCTTATGTATGGTCACGTCGAGCTTCTCAAGCTCTTCAATATCCTTGATCATTGTCAAATAATGATCATGGACAAACTGCCCATCACGTATATTCTGCGCTGTGCGACTCTGATTATCTCACAACTGTTGTAAATGAATCAGCATATCGTTGGTAGTCTACATGTCCTTATGCATATATTGGAGTTCATCAACCATGGACTCTGATTTGTAGCACCTAACCTAATTATCAATGTTCAATCATTTGTCAAGTATAGCTTATTAACTATGGATTGGACAAGCTAATGACAATAAATTAACCTAATCAAGAATATGACTTAATTTCTAATAGCTAAGAATTATTCTTAGATTTTTGAGCCAGAATATGTAATTAATTTTGATTAAGTAGTTGATATCTAGGATTCGAGCTAAAAGGTTGGAAGCTGACAGAATTGACCAAGAGTAGATTAATTAGATGATTATACTTGTAAAAATTTGTTATAAAGACTTTAAAAATAAACAAAGGCTTCCACTAATTTTTTGAGTCTCTCACACTCCTCGGGTGGAGAAAATAGAAACTTTAACGCGATAAGTGGTTCTAGTGGGTGCTACGATTCCATCGATGTACGGCACCTCATCTAATAGTTATTGATGGCACATATATCAATGCATGGATAACACTTTGTTTAAATGCTTTTTCAAGCATGTTGCAGTGACTTGGTCTCTAAGTCCTATAGCCTCACCTAACAGTTATTAGTGTATTTCTTAGTTAAATCCGACCCACCATTCATCAGTGAGTGCAAAGCTGTTATTGAATCCCTCATCTAACAGTTATTGGGCCCAACTCTATCTTTATTCGGAGGCATCTAATGTCAATAAAATGATTGTACCTTTTCGATGCAATCGAACTACTATAACTAGTCGAGAATGATCAATATCGAAAAAGGTACCCGCATCTCTATAATGGTGGAAGACAGTAGACTTAATATTTAATGAGGAGATTTAGGTTCAGGTCTTTTCTAATTAGTTACATATATCTGATGTAATGACTAATATAGTTTAGATCAACACATCTCATATTTGACCAACCTAGTCGGTATAGGTGACTCGAGTTAACAAGTAACCTAATACAAAATATAATCTCCTAAAATGGTCAGATAAGTGAAGATGAGTGTGAAGGAAAAATCGTCTTTTTTCTTGTAGGATCTTCCAGATCTAATGAGATCTGGGGCAGAATATTTCAAAAAAAAATTATCCTACAATATTTCAGATCTAAGATCTATTAGATCTAATTCTTATTATCTGATATTAAATCTAAAATTAAATCTGAAAATATGAGGAATAGAGAAATACCTCTAGGGTAACTAGATTACCCTGTAGATGATCGCAGCAATGCCCGAGGTTCTAAAATAGCCACGTAGTTGTCTGGTCTCTATCGGTATCCACTCGAGTAGGATCTAGATCATCTTCTTCTCATGAATCTTTGTTCCAAAAATTAGATCTAGATCTGATCTGCAAGATCTTCAAAAGATCTTCTGAAGCTGGAGCAGCAGCTTCTCGATAAATCCCTGTAGCCTTCTGATCAGGGAGCCACCACACCTTAGACAAGTACTAGATGAATGCCCAACCTCTTGGACGTGAAGAGGGGAGGAAGAAGAGTAGAGGGGGTATAGAGAAGTGGAGGGGTTTCACATTTTTGCTGGGTATTGAGCAGATTTTCTAAACCCTAGGCGCAGACAGGGTTTAAATAGACCCTGCTGCGCCATGTAGTGCCACATCATTCGACCAATCAAAAAATTTTAATTAATTCTAAAAAAATTTTAATTGATGGAGTGATATCATCTGATCATATCAGATAAGAATCCCACCAAAACCTCCTACTATTGGTGCCAACACTGGATAAACATAGTGAGATTGGCACCCAACAGTTTGAGTCAATCAAGGCATACAGTCCTCATCTCATGGGACTCTATCCTTATCCACTTGGGGCGCATGCCATATCTGATTATGGTGCCCACTTTGAGGGTAAAATTAGTAGGTGGACACTCCACAAAAACTCTCCAATGACCTCTTGCTAAGTGGCCTTCAGTCCAAGGTCCATGGGTCAACGTTTGATCGATATCCTAAAACAGAAATGACAGGTGACAGAAATTAGTAGGTGTTGTCTTAAATTTATCTCATGAATTAAGACAAGATTTTTTGAGCTGAACTGGCTCCAGTCAGACTGAGAAAAACCTTCTCAAGGTTCTTTGGGTGAGTCAAATCATATTTGGCTCAGTCGAGATAGAAAAGATTATGCGAAGAGAAAGTTAGGCTCAATCATGTGCTAGCACGATTTCCTTGAACCTAATTGGAGCTAATCCAAATCAATCGAACTGGGCTAGCTCAATTGATGACATCCAACCCTAACTCTTATTTGTGTGACCCAATTAGGTTCATTTCTATATGGTAATGAGACATGTCGTGATCTCATCATCGACATCATCGAAACTCCTTTTGATGGATCAGAACTCTTCTGATTCAGACAATTTAGAATGATCGATCATCAATATTATTCTAATTGCTCCCAAAATTCACCAGTGACACCTAGCAGTATATGGTGGCAACCCATCAGAAATGAAGATAAACCTCTCGGTGCAGCTACCTGTGTGATTGAGTTCCTCTATTATGAGTCCCGACTGAATTAGGGTTAAGGTGAACTCGTCAAACCCAACATCAGTCATATAAATCAATCGATTGATCCAAATCCGATGTGAAATTCCAATGGAAAACTTTTTTCCATTATTTCACTCTGCCATGGCCATGGGCTTAAGGACTCGATCTTTCGATCATCATAGGACTACTCCTCTCATCTACCGAGGTTGATAGATCCCATCTTGGTGCAATGTGGTTCCTACAATGAATATGCTACAACCAACATACACCTCAAGATTTTGAATGGCTAGGAGATCGAGTTATGGTGTAGTCAAACTATAACACACTCAAGGTGAACTGTCGATGCACCTCTGATCAAAGAACTAGACACACAGCTGTAGCATCGAGCTAGTCATCGATGAGAAGGTAGACTTCCTTATGACTGCTCGAGGTGGTCATGCTCAGTACTCTCATTCTCAATGAATACCTGTACTCTCGCTCAGTGTCTCCACATCGTAGACTCAAGACACATCTACCTTAAGGAAGCGATCGTACACCAACCTTTCAGATCGATCACCATCCTCGTGATGATCCTATGGTCAGGAGCTGTTTATGAGTTAGTTATGTAAATTCATGCCTTAAATTTTCAACTCTTGAAAATATAAATTAACATTCTTACTAACTCAAAGGATGTATCACAGACATAATGTACACAATGTGATAGTAGAATAACCCTTTTATTCATTTATAGTCAAAATTATAAATTTTCCTTATATTTATACAGGAATGTGTCAGCCAATCTGGTATTTAGGGCACACATCTAACAAACTCCCACTTGACCTATTGTCAATTGGCTACATATCTAAGTTCCATCTTCTCAAGGTGGGCTTCGATCTTTTGCTGGCCTAATGGCTTTGTTAGTGGGTCTGCCACATTATTTGTGGAGTCGACTCTCTCAACCTCGACATAATCTTTTTCGAGGTAATGACGGATCAGATGGAATCACCGCTCGATATGCTTAGACTTCTAGTGAGACCTTGGCTCCTTGGCTAGGGCTATGGCATCATTATTATCGCAGTAAAGAGGGATGGCATCCGATGACATCACTCCAAGCTCTGCGGTAAACTTCTTGTACCAGAATGCCTCCTTCGCAGCTTTCGATACAGCAATATACTCTGCCTCCATGGTGGAATCAGCAATCACCGTCTACTTGAAACTCTTCCAGCTAACTGCGCTACCATTGTAAATGATCAGACTTCCAGATGTCAACTTTCGATCATCTATATTAGACATAAAGTCTGAGTCTGTAAATCTCTGAACCTGGAGTTCTCCATTCTCAAAGACTAGAAACATATCTTTAGTCCTTCTCAAGTACTTAAGAATACATTTCACAGAAGTTCAGTGCTCTTCACCTAAATTCGACTGATATCTGCTTGTGACACTCACAACATGGGCTATATCAGGTCGTGTACATAGCATGGCATACATGAGGCTTTCTATTGCCGAAGCATAAGGGATCTTGCTCATGCGTTCAATCTCCTCAGGTGTGCTAGGGCACATCTTCTTGGAGAGATGAATGCCATGTCTAAAAGGTACTAAACCTCTTTTGGAGTTTTTCATGCTAAACCTTTTTAGCACCTCCTCTATGTATATCTTCTGTGAGAGTTCCAGCATCCTATTTGGTCTATCTCTATAGACCTTAATACCCAGTATATAGGATGCCTCTCCTAGATCTTTCATAGAGACTCCTTAGACAACCATATTTTGACTGAGGTCAACATGGAAATATCATTTTCAATCAGGAGGATATCATCTATGTACAGTACGAGGAAAACAACTGCGCTCCCACTGACCTTCTTGAATACACATGGTTCCTCCTCGTTCTTGATGAAACCAAACATTTTGATCACATCATTGAAATGAGTATTCCAGCTCCGAGATGCTTGCTTAAGTCCATAAATGGACCTTTGCAGCTTGCAGATCTTGTGATCATCATCACTAGATGTGAAACCAAGTGGCTGTTCCATATAGATGTCTTCCTCAAGATATCCATTTAAGAATGCTGTTTTCACGTCCATCTGCCATATTTCATAATCAAAATAGGTTGCAACAGCAAGCAATGTGTGGATGAATTTTAGCATGGCTACGGACGAGAAGGTATCCTGATAGTCAATGCCTTCGCGCTGACTATAATCTTTCGCTACGAGCCTAGCCTTGAATATCTCCACATTCCCATCTGCACCTATCTTTCTCTTGAAGATCCATTTACACCTAATAGGTACAATACCTTCAAGTGGATCTACCAAGGTCCAGACTTGGTTTGAGTGCATCGAGTCAATTTCTAATCTCATTGCCTCTAATCATTTCTCAAAATTGATATCTGATATCACCTTGTCATAGGTCTTGGGGTCATCACCATGAGCCCCATTTCCTGTGAGGAACATTTTCTCTACATCCTCTTGTATGGTACCTAAGTACCTTTCAGGAGGATGGAAAACTCTAGTTGATCTACGAGGTGGAAGAGGTTGTGTTAGGACTAGTTCTAATTGATTGGGTTCCTCAGGTTCTTTAGCTCGTTGCTCTTGGGAGACATTCTTCTTGAGCTTAATTATTCTTTCGATGCCACTATCTTGAATAAACTATTTTTCAAGAAAAATAGCATGTTGATTCACAATCACATTATGATCTTCTGGAATATAAAAATAGTATTCTAATGACTCTTTAGGATATCCTATGAATCGAGCTCTAAAAGATCTGAACTCTAACTTGTCCGCCTGCTGTCTCTTGACATGAGCCGGACAACCCCAAATTCTGAGATGACTCAGACTTGGTTTCTTACCATGCCATATCTCATACGGTGTGGTAGGAACAATTTTAGAAAGAACCCTATTCAATACATATATTGCTATCATGAGATAATATCTTCAAAGAAACTCAGGGAGGTCCGTGAAGCTCATCATGGAACGGACCATATCTAATAAGATCCGATTTCTCCGTTCTGAAATCTCGTTGAGTTGTGACGTTCCAGGTGGAGTCTATTGAGAGACTATGCATTATCCTTAAGATAGTCTAGAAACTCCCGACTAAGGTATTCACCTCCTCGATCTGATCGAAGAACCTTAATAGGCTTTCCTGTTTGTTTTTCTACCTCATGCCTGAATTCTTTGAACTTTTCAAAGGCTTCAGACTTGTGTTTCATTAGAAATATATACTCGTACCTAGATATATCATTGGTAAAGGTAATGAAGTAGACATAGTTGCCTCTAGCCGGCACATCAAATGGGCCGCACATATCCATATGTACTAGGGCAAGTAGGTCTGTGGCCCTTTCTCCATGTCCCACAAAAGGAAGCTTGGTCATTTTATCTTGAAGGCATGATTCACAAACTGGATATGACTCGAAGTCAACGGACTCAATAGCCCAAATTTCTTCAATTTGTTAACCCTATCTTCCGCTATATGACCTAGCCTTAGGTGCCACAGATACCTATCATTTAGACTATCTCTAGGCCTTTTAATTCTATGGCATTCACATTTTTCTCGATATTAAATACACATATATCAATATGTAGCTGATAGAGACCATTAATAAGAAAATCATTTGCAACTTTATTATTTTCATAAAATATGTTACAATGGTCCTTATGAAAGCTAATCACATAGCCTTCTTGTGCTAAACATGAAACAGAAATCAAATTTCTGCTTGCTGCAGGCACATAATAACAATCTCTAAGAACTAAATCTAATCCTAATGGTAATCACAGAGGGTAGGTTCTCACGGCCACAGCAGCAACTCTTGCTCCGTTCCCGACGCGTAGGATCATATCCCCATCCCTCAGCCTCCTGCGCTTCTCAAGACCCTGCATAGAAGTGCACAAATGAGTACTAGAACCAGAGTCAAGTACCCAACTGAATGCAGAGGAAATCGTAAGATTAGATTCTATAACGAGCATTCCTCCAGAAGGACCATCCTTCTTGTTCTTCAGGGTGGCCAAGTACTGAGGACAGTTCCACTTTCAATGGCCATTTGAATTACAGTAGAAATATTTTTCCTTTTCAGCAGCCTTCTTCTTCGATTCCGTCTTCTTCTTCTTCCCATCCACCTTCTGCTTCTTCGCAGACTTCTTCTTCTTTCCAAAAGACTTTCTCTTGGAAGAAGTCCACTCCACAGTAAGAACTGAGCCTTTTGAACCCTTCAAAGAAAGCTCAGCCATAACCAACATGTTCATTAACTCAGCTAAGGTACACTACATCTTATGCATATGGAAGTTCATGATGAACTGACCATATGCATCAGACAAGGACTGAAGAATCATATCAATCTGAAAATCTCTATCTAAAATGACACCGAGCTTCTCAAGCTCCTCAAGGTCCTTGATCATTGACAAACAATGATCTTGGACTGACTGCCCATCACGTATTTTAGCCTTAAAAAGCCTTTGGCAGACTTGATACTTGGCTGCGCAACTTTGTTCACCAAACAACTCTTGTAGGTGAGCCAATATTTGGCGGGTAGTCATAATATTCTCATACTGACACTGCAAGTCATCAGACATAGCACCCAACATGTAGTACCTGGCTTTGTTATCGTCATCCATCCACTTTTCCAGAAATACTCTCTGTTCAGCAGTCGGACGTGCTGGTATGGCAGGTGGGTCCTGGTCCAAGACATGAGTCAGTTTCTCAAAATCCAGAATAATTCTGTAGTTCCTCAACCAGTCCTTGAAATTAGGTCCAGTCAATCTGTGGGTGTCTAGTATTTTGGTCAGGGGGTTGGATGCAGATATGTTTCCTGTAGAGAGTCAAAAGTTTCTAGTTTGATTTTGTAATCAGACTTAACCAATTTATTTAGGAGTTTTATTTTTAAACAAATTAGGCTCTCACTATTTTCTCAGATCCCTACACTCCCTAGGTAGAGATGTGAAAATTTTCATGATTAGTGATTTCTAGTGGGTAGTGCGGTCTCACCGACCGACTCATCACCTCACCTAACAGTTATTGGTGATGGGTCAACCGATGAGTGGATAACTCTTGTCCAATGATTCTCTAATCATGGTGCACCTAAAATTTGGTCTCTAATTCATGAAGCTTACCATGTCCGGAATATTGCTCCAATCCTTAGTTAAGTCAGACCCACCATTTGCACGAACTAGATTTTTGATTGAGTTCCTCACCGTATCCGAAATATTGAGCACAACCCATCCTCTAATCTGTTGCATCCAATGCCTAATGGACATGGTTGCATCTTTTCGATGCAACTGAACCACTGTAACCAGCCGAGAACAATCAACTTTGAGAAGGGCCCGCACATCCACAATGGTGGAAGACCTTAGACTTAATATTTTTTTAGAGAGATTTAATTTAGGTCTCATTAAACTTGACTTGACATAGTCATAACAATTATGACTAACCTAGTGGCATGGGTTAGCTCGAATTGTTAGTCACCTCAAATCAGAACTGGATCGACACATATGGCCAGGTAAGTGAGATCGATAGAAGGGATATGCCATTAACTCGACAAGAACGCATTCGAGTCGAGTAGCTCCCAATTAAAAATCATTCAATCGCATCTACCCAACTTACTTTAGACACCAAATTGTCGAACCAGAACCAATTGGGTTAGCCTACAATCCAGGCTCTAACCACTGAGCCAAATTAGGTCTTAACTTGATCGAGTCACATATGAATGTGATTTGACCTTGACCTAGATTAATCCTATTAGGCTGGTCAATTATTAGCTTTCATGATCCCACCTAACCAACTTTTGATTCGGTTTGATCAACTGCTAGACCTAATTAAGCTACCCAAGCCCGAACCCAATTTTATGAAAATGATTTAGATCTGAAATTCTCAATTTTAGACCTAATTTAATTTTATAAGCTTAATTCATTAATTAAGTCTTGGGTTCATAAATAAAATATGTAAAATAAATCCTAGGGTTTTAGGATCTAAGATATTGCAAAAAAGTAAGTTTGATTTCTGATTAAGGATGAATGCGCAGCACCCTTACACGCCATAAGAATACCCCATTGAATGGGAGGAGAGGGTCTTAAACCTTACTTTGTTCTTATGACCGGACGGCTATGAGGAACACCTTAATCAGAAATATTGATTTAACTACAAAACTAGTTAGATCTAAGTTATATATCACATATATAATTTCAGATCTAACTTATACATGCTTTGCATACATCTCATGTATTAAAAACTGATCTAATTAGCATGCTTTCAGATCTGATATATCACATATAACATCTGAAAAATAAGACTTAAAATTAAACTATTCAATATAAAATCTATTCTAGACAGTTACTAGAATAATTCTACAACTAGTCTAAGCATGCAGCAAATCAATCTTATGAATTAATTAAATTTTATTTTTTATTTTTTGATCTGAATATAACATTTATAATATCAAAAAAATAAAAAATAAATTAGATCTAATTTATATTTTAATCATATTAAAATATAAAATTTTAAGACTATTTATAGTTTAAACTATTCCTAGCCTAGTCATGCATCTCATACATGTTAGATCTACTTAGATTTAATTTTAAATTTTTTGATTTCAGATCCAATCATATCTGATGTTATATCTAAAATCTATTAATATCAGATAAATAAAAGTAAAAATCAGATCTATATTAGATCTGAAATAGAGCCATCAACCTGGCTCTGATACCAGTTGAAGGAAAAACCGTCTTTTTTCTTGTAGGATCTTCCAGATCTAATGAGATCTCGGGTGGAATATTTCAAAAAAAAATTATCCTATGATATTTCAGATCTAAGATCTATTAGATCTAATTTTTATTATCTAATATTAAATCTAAAATTAAATCTGAAAATATGAGGAATAGAGAAATACCTCTAGAGTAACTAGATTACCCTGTAGATGATCGCAGCAATGCCCAAGGTTCTAAAATAGCCATGCAGTTGTCTAGCCTCTACCAGTATCCACTTGAGCAGGATCTGGATCATCTTCTCCTTGCAAATCTTTTCTCTAAAAATAAGATCTAGATCTGATCTACAAGATCTTCAAAAGATCTTCTGAAGCTGGAGTAGCAGCTTCTCGACAAATCTCTACAGCCTTCTGATCAGAGAGCCACCACACCTTGGACAAGCACCAAATGGATGCCCAACCTCTTGGATGTGAAGAGGGGAGGGAGAGGAGCAGAGGGGGCATGGAGAAGTGGAGGGGTTTCATGTTTTTGCTAGGTATTGAGTAGATTTTCTAAACCCTAGGTGCAGACAGGGTTTAAATAGACCCTGCTGTGCCATGCAGTGCCACATCATTCGATCAATCAAAAAATTTCAATTAATTATAGAAAAATTTTAATTAGTGGAGTGATGTCATTTGATCATATCAGATAAGAACCCCACCAAACCCTCCTACTGTTGGCACCAACACTAGATAAACACAGTGAGATTGGCGCCCAACAGTTTGAATCGATCAAGGCATAGAGTCCTCATCTCATGGGACTCCATCCTTATCCACTTGGGATGCACGCCATATCTGATTATGGCATCCACTTTGAGGATAAAATTAGCAGGTGGACACTCCATAAAAACTCTCCAATGACCTCTTGCTAAGTGGCCTTCAGTCCAAGGTCCATGGGTCAATGTTTGACCGATGTCCTAAAATAAAAATGACAGGTGACATGAATTAGCAGGTGTTGTCTTAAATTCATCTCATGAATTAAGACAAGATATTTTTGAGCTGGACTGGCTCCAGTCAGACTGAGAGAAATCTTCTTAAGTTTTTTAGGTGAGTCAAATCACATTTGGCTCAGTCGAGATAGAAAAGATTACACGAGGAGAAAGTTAGGCTCAATCGTGTGCTAGCACGATTTTCTTGAACCTTATTGGATCTAATCCAAATCAATCGAATTGGGCTAGCTCAATTGATGACATCCAAACCCTAACTCTTGTTTGTATGACCTAGTTAGGTTCATTTTTATATGGTAATGAGATATGTCGTGATCTCATCATCGACATCATCGAAACTCCTTTCGATGGACCAGAACTCTTCTGATTCAGATAATTTAGAATGATCGATCATCAATATCATTCTAATTATTTTGAAAATCTATTAGTGACACCTAGCAGTATATGGTGGAAACCCATTAGAAATGAAGATGAACCTCTCGGTGCAGCTACCTGTGTGATTGAGTTCCTCTATCATGAGTTCCGACTGAATTAGGGTTAAGGTGAACTCGTCAAACCCAACATCAGTCATATTAATCAATCGATCGATCTGAGTCTGATGTGAAACCTCAATGGAAAACTTTTTTCTATTATTTCACTCTACCATGGCCATGGACTTAAGGACTCGATCTTTCGATCATCATAGGACTAATCCTCTCATCTACCGAGGTTGATAGATCCCATCTTGGTGCAATCTGCTTCCTACAATGAATATGCTACAGCCAACATACACCTCAGGGTTCCGAATGGCTAGGAGACCGAGTTATGGTGTAGTCAAACTATAACACACTCAAGGTGAACTATCGATGCACCTTAGGTCAAAGAACTAGACACACAGCTGCAGCATCGAGCTAGTCATCGACGAGAAGGTAGACTTCCTTATGACTGTTCGAGGTGGTCACGCTCAGTACTCTCGTTCTTAATGAATATCTGTACTCTCGCTCAGTGTCTCCACACCGTAGACTCAAGATACATCTATCCTAAGGAAGCGATCGTACACCAACTTTTCGGATCGATCACCATCCTCGTGATGATCCTATGGTCAGGAGCTATTTATGAGTTAGTTATGTAAATTCATGCCTTAAATTTTCAACTCTTGAAAATATGAATTAATATTCCTACTAACTCAAAAGATGTATCACAAACATAATGTACACAATGTGATAGTAGAATAATCTTTTTATTCATTTATAGTCAAAATTACAAATTTATCCTTATATTTGTACAGGAATGTGTTAGCTAATTTGGCATCTAGGGTATACATCTAACAGAATGGGGGTCTCTCTGTTGCTTTTTTAGACACCAACAAATTGACCAGATCAGATAATGAAATTAATTAAAAAACCATCATCTAAGACTTGCCTTAGATACCAAATTGGTTGATTAGAATCAATCAGGTTAACCTATAGACCCAGGCTCGAACCGCTGAGCCAAATTCGATCTTGATTTAATCAATTCACATCATATGTGAATCAATTTGACCAACACAACTAAACTCAATTTTGAGCTCCTTTGACCAAATCCCAATCAACTTTTGATTAGGTTCGATCAACTGCTCAAAATCAAAAAAAATTTTAACCTGATCTAATCAATGACCCCAGTTGTAGTTTAGTCTTTAAACCTAATTTGTTCAACTCATATCTGAATCTCGTGTTTTATGCATTGAAATTTAGATCTTAAATTCATAATTTTAGATCTTTTAATTTTAATTCTCAATTAAGTGCATTATGTACATGGGTTTAAGTTTAGATCTCGAAATAATTTTTGATCTAAACTATTTATATTGTATCTCATATAATTTTGCTGTCAGCAGAATCGAGTCGACTCATCCTGATACTCGAATCGATTTATCACAGTGAGTCGGCACAACACTGAGATAAATAAAAATTTGTAGACCTAGCCTGTACAATTGAGTCATCTCATCAGCAAATGAGCTAATCTACTACGGTCTCGAGTTGACTTCAACAAAAATAAGTTGACTCACCAAGCACTCGAGTCAATTCGAACATGAATTGACTTGACTCCATAGGCATGTCAGTCACAGTTTCATGGTTTCATGCAAACAAAGCCTAAAGTTTTGGATCTAAGATTTTGCAGAAATTAAGTTTTAGATCGTGTGTCAAAATAATATATCATATATAATATTTAGTGATCTAAAATACAAAAATATATATGCATGATCTGATTTAAATCTGAAATATGTATCATATATGTTGGGTATAAAATACCCACAGCCGAAGTCCTCAGCAGAATCGACTACATGACAGCTCCGCCCGGACTCCTACGGGAGCCGGGCTCCGTCACCGACATCGACTACAGGTAAGCCCCGCCCGGGCTTCTACGGGAGCCGGGCTTCACCCTCGACTCCAACAACTGCAGATAGACTTCGTCCGGACTCCTACGGGAGCCGGACTCCGCCGACAACTTCGACCTCAAGAAGACTCCGCCCGGACTCCCACGGGAGTCGGGCTCCATCCTCAACATCCGCTACCGGTAAGCCCCGTCCGGACTCCTACGGGAGCCGGACTTCGCCTTTAACTTTAATTGCAGGAAGACTCCGCCCGGACTCCTACGGGAGCCGGGCTTCGTCCTCGACTCCAACGGCTGCAGACAGACTTCGTCCGGACTCCTACGGGAGCCGGACTCCGCCGACAACTTCGACCTCAAGTTGACTCCGTCCGGACTCCTACTGGAGCCGGACTCCGTCCTCAACATCAACTGCTGGTAAGCCCCGTCCGGACTCCTACGGGAGCCGGACCTCGCCTTTGACTTTAATTGCAGGAAGGCTCTGCCCGGGCTTCTACGGGAGCCGGGCTTCACCCTCGACTCCAACAATTGCAGATAGACTTCGTCCGGACTCCTACGGGAGTCGGACTCCGACGACAACTTCAACCGCAAGGGGGACTCTGCCCGGACTCCCACAAGAGCCGGGCTCCGTCGCTGACTCCGATTGCCGGTAAGATCTGTCCGGACTCCCACGGGAGCCGGACATTCCACCTGACTTTAGTTGCAGAGAACTCCGCCCAGACTCCTACGGGAGCCGAACTCCGTCATCAGCTCAGACCACTGTCGAGCTTCAGCCGATGGATCTGCACTCCCTGACAGGCTATTTTAACGGCCACGATCCTGCTCCACTTCCTGCGGTGGATTCCGCACAGCTCCATCACTCCCTGACAGGCCGCAGTAACAGTCGCAGCTCTGCTCCACTTCCTACAACAGATTTCGCACAGCTCCACTACTCCCTGGCAGGCCAACATAACGGCCACGATCCTGCTCCACCTCCTGCGATGGATATCGCGCGATTCTCCCATCCGCTGGCAAGTCACGACAACGGACGCTGCTCCACTCCTCGCAATTGATTCCACATGGCGAGCTACGGCAATAGCCATGATTCCGCTCCACTACCCTTCGCAATAAATTCTGCCTGACTATGGGCGGCCCACTACCAGACGGTTACGAATGTTGCTATCAGTCTGTGGCACCCTCCGCCTATAAAAAGGGGAACCCCAGATACGTTATTATCTAAGCTCTCATCTTTTTATCTAAAAACTCTGCTAAATTCTCCGTTCGAGCGCTCCATTCTTGTTGAGGCAGAGAACTGACTTGAGCATCGGAGGGTCTTGCCGGAGCAACCCCACCTCCGATTTAGACTTTCTTTGCAGGTCCCGACGGCGACCGCGACTTCCCCAACTCCAGCTTCTCCGGCGCAAGCGGATTTTTGCACCAACAGGATTGGCGCTAGAGGAAGGGCTGTATCTTCGCAGTACCCTTGTTCTTAAAGGAGCGTTCAATGGAGCCGCCTCCGATCGTCCCCTCTGACACCCACTCCTTGTTTCCCCCGCGGGATCCATACTCGATGCCTCCACGCAAGGCATCCACGCGACGGTCCACGGCCTCCGCGGCCAGATCTCAGGCTCCGGCCTCCCCTCCTGTTTCTCAACCTCCTCCTCCTCCTCCGGCGGCGGCGGTCGGCACGGAGCAGTTTGACTTGCTGGCACAGCAGGTCAGAGGCCTCGTCGAAGCTGTGCAAGCAATGCAGCAGCAGCAGCCGCAGGCGTCGGCGCACCCGAAAAGGGCATCCCCGGAATGCCAGAACCCGATGGCGGGGCGGGCCACCTGGGCCAGCCGCCCTGTCCTTCCTGGGAAAACAAACCCGAGGGTAGAGAGCCCTCAATCGGACCACGACTCCACCCCTGGAAGATCCCTGCCCCCGTTCTGCCAGAGGACCCTCGAGACTCGAAGTCGAGAGGATTTCCTGGACCAGAGGCTTCAGGAGATGAACTGATGGATTGAAGAACTCCGCCATGCACCCCCCACTTATGGTGAGGATATTTGTACTGACCCTCCCTTCTCCCAAATGATCATGCAGGAATCGATCCCGCCAAACTTCAAGCTTTTCCAGTTCGAAAGCTACGACGGGACTTCGGATCCGGTTGATCATCTGGAGGCCTTCCGGACGATGATGCTGCTTCACGATGCTCCTGATGTCATATTGTGCCGGGCTTTCCCGTCTACCTTGAAGGGAGCGGTGAGGAACTGGTACTCGACTTTAAAATCGGGTACCATCTTTTCCTTCGACCAAATGAGCCACCAATTTGTGGCCCATTTTGTCAGCAGCCGGTGCCCCCGGAAGGGTTCGGAGTCCCTCATCAACATCAAGCAGAGGGAAGGGGAGTCCATACGGGCCTACATCAACCGCTTCAACATCGCGGCGCTGGAGGTCCGGAACTTGGACCAATCAGTCGCCATGGCCGCCCTGAAAGGTGGCCTTCAGAAGAATGACCTTTTGTTCTCCCTGGAGAAGAAGTATCCCAGAAATTTTGCTGATTTGCTGGCTTGGGCTGAAGGATACACCCGAGTGGAAGAAGCCTTCAAAATGAAGGATGAAGAGACGGCGAGAGAGCGGCAAGCGGGAGACTCGAGTAAGCCCGTAATTGAAGAAAGGCCAAAGGAAGCCCGGCTGCGCTCTCGATCCCTCCCGGGCATAAGCGCGCCCATACTCCACCCCAGGCGCGCAGGCAGAGAAGCCCAGATCGCGGGGTTCGGCGGAGTTCCCCACCAGGGAGATTCCGCAACTATGCCCCTCTCAACGCCTCGAAGGCCCAGGTATTGATGGAGGTCAGGGAGCAGCTCCCTAGGCCGGAGAGGATGCGCACACACCTCAGGAAGCGCAACCCCAACAAATTCTGCCTCTACCACCGTGACCACGGCCACGACACAGAAGAATGCATCCAGCTCCAGGACGAGATCGAGGAGCTCATTCAGCGAGGTCGACTCGACAGGTTCATCCGCCGCAGGCCTGAGGGTAGAGGAGACCGGCCGAGAGCCCTTCCGCAACCTGAACCACCAAGAAGGGAGGAGCAACCCGGGGACCGGCCTCCCATCGGGACCATCGACTCCATCACCGGAGGGCCTCAAGGAGGAGCGGGCCACCCACGACCGTGGAGCTCGAAAAACCTGTAAATGTATCACTTACGATTTCACCTTGAATCTAAATTTCTTTCTACTTAACGTACTCTTCCCATCTGGCGTGAATTTATTATGACTGGATATGACCCCTCCAAAAACAAAGTTATGTTAGGAACGGGGGAGAACCCCGCCCAAGCATACCCAAAATGAAAGTTTGACTATCTCAAAATTGGATAGGGGGAGAGGCCTTACAATGCCCTAATGTGCCCCCACAGCCATGTCAGGAACAGGAGGAGAACCTCGTCCTTACATGAGCAAAGTCAAAGGCCCGGTTCTTTTAGACCGGATGGGAGAAGAGGCCTCACAACGCCCTAATGTGCCCCCACAGCCATGTCAGGAACAGGAGGAGAACCTCGTCCTGACATGAGCAAAGTCGAAGGCCCGGTTCTTTTAGACCGGATGGGGGGAGAGGCCTTACAATGCCCTAATGTGCCCCCAAAGCCATGTCAGCAACAGGAGGAGAACCTCGTCCTGACATGAGCTAAGTCGAAGGCCCGATTCTTTTAGACCGGATGGAGGGAGAGGCCTTACAACGCCCTAATGTGCCCCCACAGCCATGTCAGGAACAGGAGGAGAACCTCATCCTGACATGAGCTAAGTCGAAGGCCCGGTTCTTTTGGACCGGATGGGGGAGAGGCCTTACAGCGCCTAACGCACCCCCACAGCCAAGCCGGGAACGGGAGGAGAACCTCACCCTGGCTCGAGCAAAGTGGAAGGCCCGGACTCCTACGGGAGCCGGGTTCCATCCGCGACGCCAAGGAAGACTCCACCCGGACTCCTACGGGAGCCGGGTTCCGTCCACGATGCCAAGGAAGACTTCACCCGGACTCCTACGGGAGCCGGGTTCCATCCACGATGCCAAGGAAGACTTCACCCGGACTCCTACGGGAGCCGGGTTCCGTCCACGACGCCAAGGAAGACTTCACCCGGACTCCTACGGGAGCCGGGTTCCGTCCACGACGCCAAGGAAGACTTCACCCGGACTCCTACGGGAGCCAGGTTCCGTCCACGACGCCAAGGAAGACTCCGCCCGGGTTCCTACGGGAGCCGGGCTCCATCTACGATGCCAAGAAAGATTCCACCCAGACTCCTACGAGAGCCGGATTCCACCCACGACATCTACAGCAAGAGCTGGTGGTGGCGAAGCCTGGCCGCCCAACAAGATCGGGTGAAAAGAAAAAGCCCCTCATTGGCACCTCCTCGCTCCTATGCAACCCCGCGAAAAGTGGGGGAAGGCCTTCACTCCGAGAAGAGGAGGAAAATTAAAAAGGAAGGATGATGAACTACGGTGGGAACGGATGAAGGATGAACCACACCAAAAGACCTAAAGGACTTCGTTCCAACTGAAACAGAGAGTTCCTACCGAACACCTCCGACCGCTAAAAAGACTTTCGACACCGGTTAGGAAGACAACGACATCCCCGAAATAATGCAGAGCCCGGACGGCCAAGCTCAGGCTCGCGGCCATGTATGACGAGAAGGGCGAGCTAACGCATCGACGATCGAGCGCCCCCTAACAACGTCTACATCAGACAAGTCAAACGACAAGAAAAGTTCGGCGGACGGCGATTTAGTGCAACGCACGGACGAGGTAACACAAAATGCCCTTTTCGTTCCGTTTTCGATATACACACTACAAAGCCAGGAAGGCCAAGGAAAGAAAGGCAAAATGATAAAAAGGAAGTAAATACATGACAAGACAGAAAGACGGAAAGAGCTCTAAGGAGGCCCTGCTCCCTCCGACCTAGAATTATCTACTCCGTCCCTTAACCAGGACTGCCTCAGATTCTCAATCTCTTCTTCTAGCTCTCCCCTTTTCTGCAGCGCATCCTGGAGTGCCCGACGAAGTTGCTGGCTCTCGACTTCCGCCTCTCGATGCCTCTTCCTTAAGACCTCAGACTCTGCCTCCGCGTCTGCGACGGCCCGCCGCTCGAGTGCCAGTTGGATCTTCACTTGTTGCAGCTAGGCTGTCTTTTCCCCGAGGGAGACAGAAATTCCCTCAACGGTGCCTCTTAGGGCTTGGAGCTCTTCAGAATCTTGGGCGGAAGTAAGCTGTGCCCTGTTAGCCAGCTGCCTCTGGAGACGGACGACTTCGTCGGCCGCCGTCCTGAATCTCCCTTTATATTCTTCCACCTGCCTGCGCCAGCTGGCCCGTTGCACGTCGTGGCTCACCTCGGCGTCCTGAAGCTGCTGCTGAAGGTTGGAGACCTTCTGCGACCACCTCTGGTCATCGTCGACCCGAGCCAAGAGCCGGGATGAATTGCCTTCCAGCTGGCCGATCTTCCCCTTCGCAGCTGACAGTTCCACCTTGAGGGCGCTGATCCTGGCGGCCTGGGCCCAAATTCCGATCGCCGGCACTCTTCTTGCATTCCTCGAGTTCCTTTGTGAAGTTCGCCTTCCTCCGACTATACTCCATGATCCCCTTCACATGGAGACTCCGAAAGTGGGTGGCCTCAGCGGTGGCTTCAGAGTGACCTTCTCTCGATTTGCGGAGCTCGCCTTCCGTCCTCTTCAACTTCTTTGTTAGGTGAAGGACCTCCTTCTTTAGCCGCTGGATTGTCGATTTCAGCGGGACCCCCAAGGGGCAGGGAGCGCTTCTGCAGGGCACTGCCATCAGAAGGCAAAAGCGTCAAAGCACGACTCATTGCAGGAGGAAAAGCAGAGAGAAGGAGGGGGGAAGGAGAAGCCGTCCGCAACAAGAAATTCAACTTTATTTGATTGAATGGTTTTTAAAGACAAACGGAAAAGAAAAAATTGCGATGAAGTAAAGGTACAAGATCG
>NC_026000.2:52887966-52930314 GCF_000442705.2 Elaeis guineensis
CTTTGAGAAGGGCCCGCACATCCACAATGGTGGAAGACCTTAGACTTAATATTTTTTTAGAGAATTTAATTTAGGTCTCATTAAACTTGACTTGACATAGTCATAACAATTATGACTAACCTAGTGGCAGGTTAGCTCGAATTGTTAGTCACCTCAAATCAGAACTGGATCGACACATATGGCCAGGTAAGTGAGATCGATAGAAGGGATATGCCATTAACTCGACAAGAACGCATTCGAGTCGAGTAGCTCCCAATTAAAAATCATTCAATCGCATCTACCCAACTTACTTTAGACACCAAATTGTCGAACCAGAACCAATTGGGTTAGCCTACAATCCAGGCTCTAACCACTGAGCCAAATTAGGTCTTAACTTGATCGAGTCACATATGAATGTGATTTGACCTTGACCTAGATTAATCCTATTAGGCTGGTCAATTATTAGCTTTCATGATCCCACCTAACCAACTTTTGATTCGGTTTGATCAACTGCTAGACCTAATTAAGCTACCCAAGCCCGAACCCAATTTTATGAAAATGATTAGATCTGAAATTCTCAATTTTAGACCTAATTTAATTTATAAGCTTAATTCATTAATTAAGTCTTGGGTTCATAAATAAAATATGTAAAATAAATCTAGGGTTTTAGGATCTAAGATATTGCAAAAAAGTAAGTTTGATTTCTGATTAAGGATGAATGCGCAGCACCCTTACACGCCATAAGAATACCCCATTGAATGGGAGGAGAGGGTCTTAAACCTTACTTTGTTCTTATGACCGGACGGCTATGGGAACACCTTAATCAGAAATATTGATTTAACTACAAAACTTAGTTAGATCTAAGTTATATATCACATATATAATTTCAGATCTAACTTATACATGCTTTGCATACATCTCATGTATTAAAAACTGATCTAATTAGCATGCTTTCAGATCTGATATATCACATATAACATCTGAAAAATAAGACTTAAAATTAAACTATTCAATATAAAATCTATTCTAGACAGTTACTAGAATAATTCTACAACTAGTCTAAGCATGCAGCAAATCAATCTTATGAATTAATTAAATTTTATTTTTTATTTTTTGATCTGAATATAACATTTATAATATCAAAAAAATAAAAATAAATTAGATCTAATTTATATTTTAATCATATTAAAATATAAAATTTTAAGACTATTTATAGTTTAAACTATTCCTAGCCTAGTCATGCATCTCATACATGTTAGATCTACTTAGATTTAATTTTAAATTTTTTGATTTCAGATCCAATCATATCTGATGTTATATCTAAAATCTATTAATATCAGATAAATAAAAGTAAAAATCAGATCTATATTAGATCTGAAATAGAGCCATCAACCTGGCTCTGATACCAGTTGAAGGAAAAACCGTCTTTTTTCTTTGTAGGATCTTCCAGATCTAATGAGATCTCGGGTGGAATATTTCAAAAAAAAATTATCCTATGATATTTCAGATCTAAGATCTATTAGATCTAATTTTTATTATCTAATATTAAATCTAAAATTAAATCTGAAAATATGAGGAATAGAGAAATACCTCTAGAGTAACTAGATTACCCTGTAGATGATCGCAGCAATGCCCAAGGTTCTAAAATAGCCATGCAGTTGTCTAGCCTCTACCAGTATCCACTTGAGCAGGATCTGGATCATCTTCTCCTTGCAAATCTTTTCTCTAAAAATAAGATCTAGATCTGATCTACAAGATCTTCAAAAGATCTTCTGAAGCTGGAGTAGCAGCTTCTCGACAAATCTCTACAGCCTTCTGATCAGAGAGCCACCACACCTTGGACAAGCACAAATGGATGCCCAACCTCTTGGATGTGAAGAGGGGAGGGAGAGGAGCAGAGGGGGCATGGAGAAGTGGAGGGGTTTCATGTTTTTGCTAGGTATTGAGTAGATTTTCTAAACCCTAGGTGCAGACAGGGTTTAAATAGACCCTGCTGTGCCATGCAGTGCCACATCATTCGATCAATCAAAAAATTTCAATTAATTATAGAAAAATTTTAATTAGTGGAGTGATGTCATTTGATCATATCAGATAAGAACCCCACCAAACCCTCCTACTGTTGGCACCAACACTAGATAAACACAGTGAGATTGGCGCCCAACAGTTTGAATCGATCAAGGCATAGAGTCCTCATCTCATGGGACTCCATCCTTATCCACTTGGGATGCACGCCATATCTGATTATGGCATCCACTTTGAGGATAAAATTAGCAGGTGGACACTCCATAAAAACTCTCCAATGACCTCTTGCTAAGTGGCCTTCAGTCCAAGGTCCATGGGTCAATGTTTGACCGATGTCCTAAAATAAAAATGACAGGTGACATGAATTAGCAGGTGTTGTCTTAAATTCATCTCATGAATTAAGACAAGATATTTTTGAGCTGGACTGGCTCCAGTCAGACTGAGAGAAATCTTCTTAAGTTTTTTAGGTGAGTCAAATCACATTTGGCTCAGTCGAGATAGAAAAGATTACACGAGGAGAAAGTTAGGCTCAATCGTGTGCTAGCACGATTTTCTTGAACCTTATTGGATCTAATCCAAATCAATCGAATTGGCTAGCTCAATTGATGACATCCAAACCCTAACTCTTGTTTGTATGACCTAGTTAGGTTCATTTTTATATGGTAATGAGATATGTCGTGATCTCATCATCGACATCATCGAAACTCCTTTCGATGGACCAGAACTCTTCTGATTCAGATAATTTAGAATGATCGATCATCAATATCATTCTAATTATTTTGAAAATCTATTAGTGACACCTAGCAGTATATGGTGGAAACCCATTAGAAATGAAGATGAACCTCTCGGTGCAGCTACCTGTGTGATTGAGTTCCTCTATCATGAGTTCCGACTGAATTAGGGTTAAGGTGAACTCGTCAAACCCAACATCAGTCATATTAATCAATCGATCGATCTGAGTCTGATGTGAAACCTCAATGGAAAACTTTTTTCTATTATTTCACTCTACCATGGCCATGGACTTAAGGACTCGATCTTTCGATCATCATAGGACTAATCCTCTCATCTACCGAGGTTGATAGATCCCATCTTGGTGCAATCTGCTTCCTACAATGAATATGCTACAGCCAACATACACCTCAGGGTTCCGAATGGCTAGGAGACCGAGTTATGGTGTAGTCAAACTATAACACACTCAAGGTGAACTATCGATGCACCTTAGGTCAAAGAACTAGACACACAGCTGCAGCATCGAGCTAGTCATCGACGAGAAGGTAGACTTCCTTATGACTGTTCGAGGTGGTCACGCTCAGTACTCTCGTTCTTAATGAATATCTGTACTCTCGCTCAGTGTCTCCACACCGTAGACTCAAGATACATCTATCCTAAGGAAGCGATCGTACACCAACTTTTCGGATCGATCACCATCCTCGTGATGATCCTATGGTCAGGAGCTATTTATGAGTTAGTTATGTAAATTCATGCCTTAAATTTTCAACTCTTGAAAATATGAATTAATATTCCTACTAACTCAAAAGATGTATCACAAACATAATGTACACAATGTGATAGTAGAATAATCTTTTTATTCATTTATAGTCAAAATTACAAATTTATCCTTATATTTGTACAGGAATGTGTTAGCTAATTTGGCATCTAGGGTATACATCTAACAGAATGGGGGTCTCTCTGTTGCTTTTTTAGACACCAACAAATTGACCAGATCAGATAATGAAATTAATTAAAAAACCATCATCTAAGACTTGCCTTAGATACCAAATTGGTTGATTAGAATCAATCAGGTTAACCTATAGACCCAGGCTCGAACCGCTGAGCCAAATTCGATCTTGATTTAATCAATTCACATCATATGTGAATCAATTTGACCAACACAACTAAACTCAATTTTGAGCTCCTTTGACCAAATCCCAATCAACTTTTGATTAGGTTCGATCAACTGCTCAAAATCAAAAAAAATTTTAACCTGATCTAATCAATGACCCCAGTTGTAGTTTAGTCTTTAAACCTAATTTGTTCAACTCATATCTGAATCTCGTGTTTTATGCATTGAAATTTAGATCTTAAATTCATAATTTTAGATCTTTTAATTTTAATTCTCAATTAAGTGCATTATGTACATGGGTTTAAGTTTAGATCTCGAAATAATTTTTGATCTAAACTATTTATATTGTATCTCATATAATTTTGCTGTCAGCAGAATCGAGTCGACTCATCCTGATACTCGAATCGATTTATCACAGTGAGTCGGCACAACACTGAGATAAATAAAAATTTGTAGACCTAGCCTGTACAATTGAGTCATCTCATCAGCAAATGAGCTAATCTACTACGGTCTCGAGTTGACTTCAACAAAAATAAGTTGACTCACCAAGCACTCGAGTCAATTCGAACATGAATTGACTTGACTCCATAGGCATGTCAGTCACAGTTTCATGGTTTCATGCAAACAAAGCCTAAAGTTTTGGATCTAAGATTTTGCAGAAATTAAGTTTTAGATCGTGTGTCAAAATAATATATCATATATAATATTTAGTGATCTAAAATACAAAAATATATATGCATGATCTGATTTAAATCTGAAATATGTATCATATATGTTGGGTATAAAATACCCACAGCCGAAGTCCTCAGCAGAATCGACTACATGACAGCTCCGCCCGGACTCCTACGGGAGCCGGGCTCCGTCACCGACATCGACTACAGGTAAGCCCCGCCCGGGCTTCTACGGGAGCCGGGCTTCACCCTCGACTCCAACAACTGCAGATAGACTTCGTCCGGACTCCTACGGGAGCCGGACTCCGCCGACAACTTCGACCTCAAGAAGACTCCGCCCGGACTCCCACGGGAGTCGGGCTCCATCCTCAACATCCGCTACCGGTAAGCCCCGTCCGGACTCCTACGGGAGCCGGACTTCGCCTTTAACTTTAATTGCAGGAAGACTCCGCCCGGACTCCTACGGGAGCCGGGCTTCGTCCTCGACTCCAACGGCTGCAGACAGACTTCGTCCGGACTCCTACGGGAGCCGGACTCCGCCGACAACTTCGACCTCAAGTTGACTCCGTCCGGACTCCTACTGGAGCCGGACTCCGTCCTCAACATCAACTGCTGGTAAGCCCCGTCCGGACTCCTACGGGAGCCGGACCTCGCCTTTGACTTTAATTGCAGGAGGCTCTGCCCGGGCTTCTACGGGAGCCGGGCTTCACCCTCGACTCCAACAATTGCAGATAGACTTCGTCCGGACTCCTACGGGAGTCGGACTCCGACGACAACTTCAACCGCAAGGGGGACTCTGCCCGGACTCCCACAAGAGCCGGGCTCCGTCGCTGACTCCGATTGCCGGTAAGATCTGTCCGGACTCCCACGGGAGCCGGACATTCCACCTGACTTTAGTTGCAGAGAACTCCGCCCAGACTCCTACGGGAGCCGAACTCCGTCATCAGCTCAGACCACTGTCGAGCTTCAGCCGATGGATCTGCACTCCCTGACAGGCTATTTTAACGGCCACGATCCTGCTCCACTTCCTGCGGTGGATTCCGCACAGCTCCATCACTCCCTGACAGGCCGCAGTAACAGTCGCAGCTCTGCTCCACTTCCTACAACAGATTTCGCACAGCTCCACTACTCCCTGGCAGGCCAACATAACGGCCACGATCCTGCTCCACCTCCTGCGATGGATATCGCGCGATTCTCCCATCCGCTGGCAAGTCACGACAACGGACGCTGCTCCACTCCTCGCAATTGATTCCACATGGCGAGCTACGGCAATAGCCATGATTCCGCTCCACTACCCTTCGCAATAAATTCTGCCTGACTATGGGCGGCCCACTACCAGACGGTTACGAATGTTGCTATCAGTCTGTGGCACCCTCCGCCTATAAAAAGGGGAACCCCAGATACGTTATTATCTAAGCTCTCATCTTTTTATCTAAAACTCTGCTAAATTCTCCGTTCGAGCGCTCCATTCTTGTTGAGGCAGAGAACTGACTTGAGCATCGGAGGGTCTTGCCGGAGCAACCCCACCTCCGATTTAGACTTTCTTTGCAGGTCCCGACGGCGACCGCGACTTCCCCAACTCCAGCTTCTCCGGCGCAAGCGGATTTTTGCACCAACAGGATTGGCGCTAGAGGAAGGGCTGTATCTTCGCAGTACCCTTGTTCTTAAAGGAGCGTTCAATGGAGCCGCCTCCGATCGTCCCCTCTGACACCCACTCCTTGTTTCCCCCCGCGGGATCCATACTCGATGCCTCCACGCAAGGCATCCACGCGACGGTCCACGGCCTCCGCGGCCAGATCTCAGGCTCCGGCCTCCCCTCCTGTTTCTCAACCTCCTCCTCCTCCTCCGGCGGCGGCGGTCGGCACGGAGCAGTTTGACTTGCTGGCACAGCAGGTCAGAGGCCTCGTCGAAGCTGTGCAAGCAATGCAGCAGCAGCAGCCGCAGGCGTCGGCGCACCCGAAAAGGGCATCCCCGGAATGCCAGAACCCGATGGCGGGGCGGGCCACCTGGGCCAGCCGCCCTGTCCTTCCTGGGAAAACAAACCCGAGGGTAGAGAGCCCTCAATCGGACCACGACTCCACCCCTGGAAGATCCCTGCCCCCGTTCTGCCAGAGGACCCTCGAGACTCGAAGTCGAGAGGATTTCCTGGACCAGAGGCTTCAGGAGATGAACTGATGGATTGAAGAACTCCGCCATGCACCCCCACTTATGGTGAGGATATTTGTACTGACCCTCCCTTCTCCCAAATGATCATGCAGGAATCGATCCCGCCAAACTTCAAGCTTTTCCAGTTCGAAAGCTACGACGGGACTTCGGATCCGGTTGATCATCTGGAGGCCTTCCGGACGATGATGCTGCTTCACGATGCTCCTGATGTCATATTGTGCCGGGCTTTCCCGTCTACCTTGAAGGGAGCGGTGAGGAACTGGTACTCGACTTTAAAATCGGGTACCATCTTTTCCTTCGACCAAATGAGCCACCAATTTGTGGCCCATTTTGTCAGCAGCCGGTGCCCCGGAAGGGTTCGGAGTCCCTCATCAACATCAAGCAGAGGGAAGGGGAGTCCATACGGGCCTACATCAACCGCTTCAACATCGCGGCGCTGGAGGTCCGGAACTTGGACCAATCAGTCGCCATGGCCGCCCTGAAAGGTGGCCTTCAGAAGAATGACCTTTTGTTCTCCCTGGAGAAGAAGTATCCCAGAAATTTTGCTGATTTGCTGGCTTGGGCTGAAGGATACACCCGAGTGGAAGAAGCCTTCAAAATGAAGGATGAAGAGACGGCGAGAGAGCGGCAAGCGGGAGACTCGAGTAAGCCCGTAATTGAAGAAAGGCCAAAGGAAGCCCGGCTGCGCTCTCGATCCCCTCCGGGCATAAGCGCGCCCATACTCCACCCCAGGCGCGCAGGCAGAGAAGCCCAGATCGCGGGGTTCGGCGGAGTTCCCACCAGGGAGATTCCGCAACTATGCCCCTCTCAACGCCTCGAAGGCCCAGGTATTGATGGAGGTCAGGGAGCAGCTCCCTAGGCCGGAGAGGATGCGCACACACCTCAGGAAGCGCAACCCCAACAAATTCTGCCTCTACCACCGTGACCACGGCCACGACACAGAAGAATGCATCCAGCTCCAGGACGAGATCGAGGAGCTCATTCAGCGAGGTCGACTCGACAGGTTCATCCGCCGCAGGCCTGAGGGTAGAGGAGACGGCCGAGAGCCCTTCCGCAACCTGAACCACCAAGAAGGGAGGAGCAACCCGGGGACCGGCCTCCCATCGGGACCATCGACTCCATCACCGGAGGGCCTCAAGGAGGAGCGGGCCACCCACGACCGTGGAGCTCGAAAAACCTGTAAATGTATCACTTACGATTTCACCTTGAATCTAAATTTCTTTCTACTTAACGTACTCTTCCCATCTGGCGTGAATTTATTATGACTGGATATGACCCCTCCAAAAACAAAGTTATGTTAGGAACGGGGGAGAACCCCGCCCAAGCATACCCAAAATGAAAGTTTGACTATCTCAAAATTGGATAGGGGGAGAGGCCTTACAATGCCCTAATGTGCCCCCACAGCCATGTCAGGAACAGGAGGAGAACCTCGTCCTTACATGAGCAAAGTCAAAGGCCCGGTTCTTTTAGACCGGATGGGAGAAGAGGCCTCACAACGCCCTAATGTGCCCCCACAGCCATGTCAGGAACAGGAGGAGAACCTCGTCCTGACATGAGCAAAGTCGAAGGCCCGGTTCTTTTAGACCGGATGGGGGAGAGGCCTTACAATGCCCTAATGTGCCCCCAAAGCCATGTCAGCAACAGGAGGAGAACCTCGTCCTGACATGAGCTAAGTCGAAGGCCCGATTCTTTTAGACCGGATGGAGGGAGAGGCCTTACAACGCCCTAATGTGCCCCCACAGCCATGTCAGGAACAGGAGGAGAACCTCATCCTGACATGAGCTAAGTCGAAGGCCCGGTTCTTTTGGACCGGATGGGGGGAGAGGCCTTACAGCGCCCTAACGCACCCCCACAGCCAAGCCGGGAACGGGAGGAGAACCTCACCCTGGCTCGAGCAAAGTGGAAGGCCCGGACTCCTACGGGAGCCGGGTTCCATCCGCGACGCCAAGGAAGACTCCACCCGGACTCCTACGGGAGCCGGGTTCCGTCCACGATGCCAAGGAAGACTTCACCCGGACTCCTACGGGAGCCGGGTTCCATCCACGATGCCAAGGAAGACTTCACCCGGACTCCTACGGGAGCCGGGTTCCGTCCACGACGCCAAGGAAGACTTCACCCGGACTCCTACGGGAGCCGGGTTCCGTCCACGACGCCAAGGAAGACTTCACCCGGACTCCTACGGGAGCCAGGTTCCGTCCACGACGCCAAGGAAGACTCCGCCCGGGTTCCTACGGGAGCCGGGCTCCATCTACGATGCCAAGAAAGATTCCACCCAGACTCCTACGAGAGCCGGATTCCACCCACGACATCTACAGCAAGAGCTGGTGGTGGCGAAGCCTGGCCGCCCAACAAGATCGGGTGAAAAGAAAAAGCCCCTCATTGGCACCTCCTCGCTCCTATGCAACCCCGCGAAAAGTGGGGGAAGGCCTTCACTCCGAGAAGAGGAGGAAAATTAAAAAGGAAGGATGATGAACTACGGTGGGAACGGATGAAGGATGAACCACACCAAAAGACCTAAAGGACTTCGTTCCAACTGAAACAGAGAGTTCCTACCGAACACCTCCGACCGCTAAAAAGACTTTCGACACCGGTTAGGAAGACAACGACATCCCCGAAATAATGCAGAGCCCGGACGGCCAAGCTCAGGCTCGCGGCCATGTATGACGAGAAGGGCGAGCTAACGCATCGACGATCGAGCGCCCCCTAACAACGTCTACATCAGACAAGTCAAACGACAAGAAAAGTTCGGCGGACGGCGATTTAGTGCAACGCACGGACGAGGTAACACAAAATGCCCTTTTCGTTCCGTTTTCGATATACACACTACAAAGCCAGGAAGGCCAAGGAAAGAAAGGCAAAATGATAAAAAGGAAGTAAATACATGACAAGACAGAAAGACGGAAAGAGCTCTAAGGAGGCCCTGCTCCCTCCGACCTAGAATTATCTACTCCGTCCCTTAACCAGGACTGCCTCAGATTCTCAATCTCTTCTTCTAGCTCTCCCCTTTTCTGCAGCGCATCCTGGAGTGCCCGACGAAGTTGCTGGCTCTCGACTTCCGCCTCTCGATGCCTCTTCCTTAAGACCTCAGACTCTGCCTCCGCGTCTGCGACGGCCCGCCGCTCGAGTGCCAGTTGGATCTTCACTTGTTGCAGCTAGGCTGTCTTTTCCCCGAGGGAGACAGAAATTCCCTCAACGGTGCCTCTTAGGGCTTGGAGCTCTTCAGAATCTTGGGCGGAAGTAAGCTGTGCCCTGTTAGCCAGCTGCCTCTGGAGACGGACGACTTCGTCGGCCGCCGTCCTGAATCTCCCTTTATATTCTTCCACCTGCCTGCGCCAGCTGGCCCGTTGCACGTCGTGGCTCACCTCGGCGTCCTGAAGCTGCTGCTGAAGGTTGGAGACCTTCTGCGACCACCTCTGGTCATCGTCGACCCGAGCCAAGAGCCGGGATGAATTGCCTTCCAGCTGGCCGATCTTCCCCTTCGCAGCTGACAGTTCCACCTTGAGGGCGCTGATCCTGGCGGCCTGGGCCCAAATTCGATCGCCGGCACTCTTCTTGCATTCCTCGAGTTCCTTTGTGAAGTTCGCCTTCCTCCGACTATACTCCATGATCCCCTTCACATGGAGACTCCGAAAGTGGGTGGCCTCAGCGGTGGCTTCAGAGTGACCTTCTCTCGATTTGCGGAGCTCGCCTTCCGTCCTCTTCAACTTCTTTGTTAGGTGAAGGACCTCCTTCTTTAGCCGCTGGATTGTCGATTTCAGCGGGACCCCCAAGGGCAGGGGGAGCGCTTCTGCAGGGCACTGCCATCAGAAGGCAAAAGCGTCAAAGCACGACTCATTGCAGGAGGAAAAGCAGAGAGAAGGAGGGGGGGAAGGAGAAGCCGTCCGCAACAAGAAATTCAACTTTATTGATTGAATGGTTTTTAAAGACAAACGGAAAAGAAAAATTGCGATGAAGTAAAGGTACAAGATCGGAGGTCTCAGACCTCAGGGGCGGGGGGTGGAGAACTCAGCATCCCCGGTGCGGGGGCTGCGACAGCAGTGGCGGCTGATGAGGGACCGGCCTCGTCTTCAGACTCCTCGCCTAGGAAGCTGAGGTCGAGCTCTGGGAATTTTTTGGCCACCTTCTCTTGGCAGAGCTCGAACCCCTTAATGAACGCTTCCTGGCCAAATTGGACATTCAGGTCCCTCATCTCCGCGGAGGCCTTGAATTCCTCCACCGCAAGGGCTCTGGCCTCCGAGACCAGGATCGGAGTTTGCTCGACCAAGTGGGCGACCTCGGCCTCCGACTTCCTCGTCGATTCCTCCAAGATCTGCCTCTCCTCCTCCCGAGCTTTCTTCTCCCTTTCCAGGGCCTCCTGGAGGGCGGCTACTTCGGCCGTCTTTGCTTGGAGGCGAGCAACCTCTGCCTGACAGCGTTCCTCCACCTGGAGGATGTCCCTCCTCATGCGGCTCACCGCCTCGATATAGGCGAGGAGCTGGTGCCCAATCTGCAAAGACAGCTAGGGAATCAGTACAAAGGCCGAATAGCCATGTAAATGAAGAGTCGCTCACCTCAAGGAAGGACCCCAAAGAATCCCAAGCCCGCTGCTCAGGATCGGCGCGGTCAATCCTCTCCACGACGTCAAGCAGAATGTAGCCGTCGATCAGCCGCCTGATCAAGTCCCTATCATTGAAGGGATTCTCCGACCCCTCCTCGGAGCAGAGGGACTCGTCCGCAGCATTTCGGCGGCTACTTGCCCTGCGGGCCACCGATTTCTTTCTTTTCCCCGCGACGGGCGCCTCCGTGGGGCGAACCCCCGGGACGGGGGCCCCAGTCGGCGGACTCCTCGAGGAGGCCCGGGGAGCCGTTAGCTCGGCATCCGAGGGAATGTCGATGGCCGGGGCCGCCTGGACGGGTGCAGCTAAGCTCGACTCCTCCGCCCTGGCCCTCTTCGCCAATCCGGAGGTCGCTGCGCCCTTCCTCTTGTGAGCCCTCAGGCCCCTGGCGAGCATCCGTGCTGCTTCGGCATCCATTCCTAAAAAAAAAAAAAAAAAAGGGAAAGAAGAAAAAGAAGCAAACCAATCAATCAAGAGTCAGAGGTCGGAAAAAGAAAAAGAAAAAAGAAAAAGAAGAAGAGAGAGAAGAAAAGAAGAAAGAGAGAGAGAAGGAAGAAGAGGTAAAGAGAAGAAGAGAAGAAAGGCATGAAAAGAGAAGATAAGGTAAAAGATGAATACTCGCTGGATCCTGGGGACTCAGGCCGATGTTGAAAAGAAACTGCTCCCTCAGAAGATTGGGAAGGGAAGGAGCGGAATAAGCTAGAAGCTTCTGGGCGGCCTGGAGGTCGTCCTCCCCCAAGCTGGGAGCCCGGCGGACAGAATCCCTCAGAGAGCCCCAAGGGGGCAGGCCCAATCTCAGGGTCGGGCAGTGGATGAAGAGGTATTTCCCCTTCCAATTGTGGATCGAAGAAGGGGCACCTTTCAGCAACCCCTTCTTGCCGAACTGGGGAGAGAAGTACCACCAGTCCTTCGTCGAAGGATGGCACTTGAAGGTATAGAAGTGCCTAAACAAGGAGAGGGACGGTTGGACCTCGACTACGTGGCAGAGGGAGAGAAATCCTATCAAAAATCTAAAAGAATTCGGAGCCACGGAAGCCAAGGAGATGTCTAAGAAACGGAAGAGGGCAACGATAAAGGAAGGAAGCGGAAGCCGGAGTCCGGCACGGAATGCTTTCTGGTACAAACAAAAGTGACCGGGAGGGGGAGTGCTGGCCCGGTCAGAAGGGCCTGGCAGCTCCAAGTCGTACTCCGGAGGAACTCCATACTGAACCCTTATCAGAAGGAGTTCCTCCGAGGTCAAGGAACATGGAATGGTGCCCGGTGCGAAAATCGGGCGGAGCCCAGCCCCAGACGCAGGTTCGTCTACAGAGACGGAGACCTGGGGGTTTGAGGCAGAAGAGCTCCCGGAACTGCAGGGAGTAGAAGAGCCAGAAGACATTTCGAGTAGTTTTGAAGGGGGGCTCTAAAGGTCCCTAAGAAGGTGGACAGAAAGGGAGGACGAGAGGCCACAGGAAACTAACTCAGAGGGACGCAAAAAGAAACAATGACAGAGAAGAGGTCCCTAGGCGGTGGAAAGAAGGTTGAAGGTGCTGGAACTAACCTATATCACTCTGAGGGACCTGAGGGACAAAAATAGGAGACGCCTACGGCTCGAGAAGATGCCCACTGAAACAGGGCTCTCGAAGAGAAGGCAGACGCTGGTAAGAGCTCAGGAATGGAGTAGAACGCCTAAAGGTGGGAGGACGGGTTTAAATAGACCCTTGGATCCGGCGCCATAATGATCGCGAATCCCCCCAGGCCAGTCCGCATCCGACACGTGTCCCACTCCCCCTGGCAGGCGGCTAAAAGCGGCTGACGGTTGGCAGGGCCATTATTGCACCGTACCTGAGCCAGTGTACCTGTAGGAATTTCGAAGAGTCCCTTCGTACCGCCCCAATTCGAAAAGACTCCGGCACGCACGCAATTAATGCCCAAAATATCTGGGGGTGGCAGTGCACGGGATTTGAGGGGACGGCTTCGGCTGTACCCATCTCTCTGTACTTTCTTCGTTCGAAATTCAAACTCGAAAGTAGGGGGACTGGTGTTGGGTATAAAATACCCACAGCCGAAGTCCTCAGCAGAATCGACTACATGACAGCTCCGCCCGGACTCCTACGGGAGTCGGGCTCCATCACCGACATCGACTACAGGTAAGCCCCGCCCGGGCTTCTATGGGAGCTGGGCTTCACCCTCGACTCCAACAACTGCAGATAGACTTCGTCCGGACTCCTACGGGAGCTGGACTCCGCCGACAACTTCGACCTCAAGAAGACTCCGCCCGGACTCCCACGGGAGCCGGGCTCCGTCCTCAACATCCGCTATCGGTAAGCCCCGTCCGGACTCCTACGGGAGTCAGACTTCGCCTTTAACTTTAATTGCAGGAAGACTCCGCCCGGACTCCTACGGGAGCTGGGCTTCGTCCTCGACTCCAACGGCTGCAGACAGACTTCGTCCGGACTCCTACGGGAGCCGGACTCTGCCGACAACTTCGACCTCAAGTTGACTCCGCCCGGACTCATACTGGAGCCGGGCTCCGTCCTCAACATCAACTGCTGGTAAGCCCCGTCCGGACTCCTATGGGAGCCGACCTCGCCTTTGACTTTAATTGCAGGAAGGCTCTGCCCGGGCTTCTACGGGAGCCGGGCTTCACCCTCGACTCCAACAACTGCAGATAGACTTCGTCTGGACTCCTACGGGAGCCGGACTCCGACGACAACTTCAACCGCAAGGGGGACTCCGCTCGGACTCCCACAAGAGCCGGGCTCCGTCGCTGACTCCGATTGCCGGTAAGATCCGTCCGGACTCCCACAGGAGCCGGACTTTCCACCTGACTTTAGTTGCAGAGGACTCCGCCCGGACTCCTACGGGAGCCGAACTCCGTCATCAGCTCCGACCACTGTCGAGCTTCAGCCTATGGATCTGCACTCCCTGACAGGCTGTTTTAATGGCCACGATCCTGCTCCATTTCCTGCGGCGGATTCCGCGCAGCTCCATCACTCCCTGACAGGCCGCAGTAACAGTCGCAGCTCTGCTCCACTTCCTACAACGGATTTCACACAGCTCCACTACTCCCTAGCAGGCCAACATAACGGTCACGATCCTGCTCCACCTCCTGCGATGGATATCGCGCGATTCTCCCATCCGCTGGCAAGTCACGACAACGGATGCTGCTCCACTCCTCGCAACTGATTTCACGTGGCGAGCTCCGGCAATGGCCACGATTCCGCTCCACTACCCTTCACAATAAATTCTGCCTGACTATGGGCGGCCCACTACCAGACGATTACGAACGTCGCTATCAGTCTGTGGCACCCTCCGCCTATAAAAAGGAGAACCCCAGATACGTAATTATCTAAGCTCTCGTCTTTTTATCTAAAAACTCTGCTAAATTCTCCGTTCGAGTGCTCCATTCTTGTTGAGGCAGAGAACTGACTTGAGCGTCGGAGGGTCTTGCCAGAGCAACCCCACCTCCGGTTTAGACTTCCTTTGCAGGTCCCGGCGGCGACCGCAACTTCCCCAACTCCAGCTTCTCCGGCGCAAGCGGATTTTTGCACCAACAACATATAATTTTTAGTTCATTATTTATCTTCATAGAAAATATCATAATCGACATCCCTGCATGTCATAAGAGAAATCCATCGAATGGGCAAGAGAGAGACTTTAATCCTTTCTTCTTCTTATATTGGACGGCTATGGTGATCATCCCAATTCAATTATTAAGCTACTAAGAGATTAATCTAACATATCACATATATAATCAATTAAAAATTAGATCTAATTATCTTTCACATGTCAGACATATGAATAATAATTTTGAATCTATACATATATGAAAAAATTTCAGCAATCATATTAGATCTAAATTAAATCCTAATTAATATATTAAGATCTAAAACTAATTTTAGATCTGAATTACTCATGATTTATTTTAGATCTGAAATAATTTCAAATCTGAGACAATCCTATAATCACATTACAATATGTAGAAAATTCAGATCTAACATTAATTAATGTTCTATATCATACTAGGACAACCATTCAGCATAACAGGATTATACCAGGACAATCTTATTTCAAAATGATGTTGATCATCTAACTAACCTTCAGATCTAATTTTTACAAATCAGATTTCAGATCAAAGTGTTGAAAAATATGTCCCAAAAGTCAATCATCAACCTGTTGACGGTTAAGCAATCTTATATTATAATTGATTTGTTAATAAATAAAATATATTTTTGATATTTTCATCATAAGTTTTCATCTTCTAATGAACTCTATTGTTGTGATGAAATCCTTAGGACTATTTAGGTTCGATAAAGAGAGAATTTATTGATTAGTCCTTAAAACTGTTCACAACCAAATGATAGGCTATTAATAAGGACGACGGCTTCTATCGAGCATAGGTCACTGTAGGCCATATAGGTTAGTTGTCCTCTTAACCAAAGAGTGTGGAGATACTGGTATAGCATATAGGTGAGATATAAGGGTACATCATCATAGAATGTGACCAACTCTAGAGCATTCTGCTATCGAAAATATCGCTAATAGGATATAGGTATAAGTGTCCCTTAGATCTGAGATCGCCTCAGTGACTTGCAAGCAACTCACTGTGCTTTGGTACCGGACTAACTGAATTTCTAATTCAGTGATGGAAGGCTTTTGGACACAGTCAATTACTTGTGAAGTCAGAGTGTGATCAAGATGAGATTGACCACTCCAAGAGTTGGAGAAGAATAAGTCGCTGTATTTCAATTTAGCAAAACCTTGGCCAGGATAATCCATCAGATGGATTTGATATTTTGAAATACAATATGGACAACCTGATTAGAGTTAACAGTTGAACTTTGAGGTATCCTATGAGCATTTTGGTCAAAGAGATGAATTATATGGAAACTATATCCGCATGGGTTTTAAGGATGTTGTTTTACACATTCGACCTATCCGGTCGTTAGGTATCATTACTAGATAGTCACTTCGATTGGTACAGAAATTTATTTTTTACTATCGACTTAGATTCAAACCTATGAGGTCACACACATTAGAGTTCACGATCCGATCAGATGGTTGATCAATGATTGAGAATCATTCTAAGGTTAAATGATCAATACGATTGACATTTAACCTAGTGCAAGTATTGCAGGAGGATCGATTAGCAATTTGATTGCTAATTGACTTAATTTGATTAAGCCAATGAGCTGAGATTAAGTCTAATTGAATATAATTTAATTAAATTTAGTTTGAGCTTGATTGGATCAAGTCCAATTGGTTAATTGGATAAGTCAAGTGCAAGAAAAAATTAGTCCTAGTTCAATTAGGATTTGGGTCAACCTAATTTTTAATTTGATTAAAAAATTAAATTAGATTTATATCTAATTTTATCTGATTAAATTAAGTTCATAATTATATTAAGACCTATTTTAATTAGGTTGATTTGATTTTGATTTGATTTGGTTTGAGAAACCAAATTTGAACAAGTCATAGATTGAATCCTAGTAAGACTAGGATTCCACCTTGCGCCACCTTAGCCCCCCATGCCCACTCTCTCTTATTTTGTGAGACAAAACCTTCTCTCCTAAGCCTTCATGCATGCCTAAAGCTTTTCACTCTTTCTCTCTTACATGAAATGTGGTTGTGGACCAAGTCAAAGTAGGAATTAGTTTGGATTTCAAATTCTATGAGATAGAATTTTAGGAAACCAAAACTCTTTCCTTATGGCACTGATTTTATCCAGATTTTTTTTGAGATTTTTGTGGCTTTTATGGCACATATTGTGCACCTTTTTCTGGTGGTCCATGGTAGAAAAAGAAAGAGGGGGTGCCCAAGAGTTGGGCACCATTTGTCTTGCCCTATTTGGATTTTTCTTAACTAGGTATTTGACCTAGACAAGGATTCTTCATATCTTTTTATTTAAGATGAATTTCTTCTTGAGATTTTTGTGGATTATAGAGCATTGAGAGACCTTTGGGGCTTGTGAAAATCAGAGAGAAATAGTATTGGGGCATAGAGATATAATAGACACAAATCTAGATGTCTAGGTGAGAGCAAAGAGAAGAAGAAGAGGATCTTCTTCTAGGGTTGCTGAGTTCACCTCTTTTCTTCCTCTATCTGTGAGTTTTCTAAGAGTGTCTCACATCTAAAACTTCTTCTTCTATTTTTTATCTTTAGAAGAGTCAAAATCAAGAAGGAAAAGGCATCTGATCGACCATCGAAGAAGGATCTGCACAGTACTAGCATACTGTGCTGATTTCCTGGACCAGGACTTCTGATCATGATTCGTGGGCTCGTATGGATGACTCCTAGAGGCTGGATGTATGTGCGGCTCACAACATCATCCTCAAGCTTGGATCAGCAAAATTAGAACATCTAACTTGCAAGGTAATAGGTATGATCTATTATATTTTACATACATTAGATGTAGTATAGAAACATGTTGATATGATCAACATGTAGTTCTTGCTCTTTATATTTTAATTTTTAATTTAATACTATATAATAATCATATAATAGAATTTTAGATCTAGAGATTCTCTAATTTTATAAGATAAATTTTTATTTATTTTAACCTTCCGCTGCCTGATCTTGAAAAAGTTTCAAGATCTAACTCTGAAATCCTAGATCTGGTTCCTTCAATTGGTATCAGAGCCTAGGTTGTTTATTATATGATTATTTATACATACTTATATTATTTCTTAGATTAGATCTAATTTATAATTTAATTATTAAATCTAAAATTAAAATTTTTAGATCAATCACGAACTGTAGGTTGTCCTACTGTAAGGTTTACCTCTTACAGTGCAAAGGTTGTCTTATTTCGTGTAGATCTATCTTTAATTATAAATTTATTAGATATGATCTAGATTAAATTTATGATTTATTAGATTTAAAAGATGTTTAAATCTAAAATAAAATTTTTTGTTAAAAATTTTTGCATAAAGAACCATCATATATTTGTCTGAAAAATTTGTACAGTTTAAAGTTGAAATTGTTTCAATTACATGAACCTGTTTAGATTAGATCTAAAGTAGTTTCATGCTTATTTCACTTGCATTTTGATTATGAATCAAACATGCAATTTGATAGGTAAAAATTATGTTATAAAAATATTTTACAAACATGAAAATTATTTTTGAAAAGTCGAACCCCAACCCTCAACCTAAAACTTAATTGAGAATTAAGTTGTTTGATTAGGTTCTAGGATTGTGAATTGAAGAACCTAAGACATAAACTATAACACATTGGGTTAATAGGTTAGTGGGAATTAGGTCTATTAATTGGATTAGACATAAGTTTAGATTAAAAATAGACTTAATTAGAGGATTGACAAAATCTAATCAATTATTGTCTTACATTAGGTCAAGGATTCTCTAGATCAATTACAATAGTTAAAGTTGGTCAAGTCCATGTCTTTAACGAGAACCAAATGGACTTGATTCTTGGCTAAGCGATCTAGCATGAACTGTTAGGTTGATTTAATCGAAACTAATTAAACCAGTTGATGTCTAAGGTAAATCAGATCGATAGTTTTTAATTGACAGCCCATTTACCTAATCATTTCTGATAGTATCTAAGGCAAGCTTTGGCAGACCCTCCCATCGATCGAACTTACCTGGCCTCTTGGTGAAATTATATTTTGATTGGATCACTTGACTATTCGAGCTGACCCATGTCAGCTAGGTAAATCAGTGTGACTAATTTAGGTGCTCCTAGACTAGCCCTTTTAATGGTCTCCCTTAAGCTGACTTAGTGAAGCCAGTGGGAGGATCATGATAAGCTGGTTCATCTGACCTCCTACTCTAAATCAATTAAATCCTCTAAAATTATTAGGTCCTTAAAATAAAATAGTTATGATGATAACTAGATCATAGCCTCTCATTATATGAATGATAATGGGTCCATCAGTTGGATAATCATTGGAGGCCCAAAGGCCTGGTGCTTATCGGCTGATGGAATTTGTCTTGTCCTGTTTGAATTTTTCTTAACTAGATATTTGACCTAGACAAGAATTCTTCATATCTCTTTATTTAAGATGAATTTTTTCTTGAGATTTTTGTGGATTATAGAGCATTGAGAGAACTTTGGGACGTGTGAAAATCAGGGAGAAAGAGTGTTGGGGCGTGGAGATATAATAGACACAAAACTAGATGTCTAGGTGAGAGCAAAGAGAAGAAGAAGAGGGTCTTCTTCTAGGATTGCTGAGTTCACCTCTTCCCTTCCTCCATCTGTGAGTTTTTTGAGAGTGTCTCACATCTAAAACTCCTTCTCCTACTTCTCATCTTTGGAAGAGTCCATATCAAGAAGAAGGAGGTATCTGATTGACCATCGAAGAAGGATCAGCACAGTACTAGCATACTGTGCTGATTTTCTGGATCAGAACTTTTGATCGTGATTCGTGGGCTCGTGTGGACGACTCCTAGAGGCCGGACACGTGTGCAGCTCGCAACATCATCCTCAAGCTTGGATCAGCAAAGTTAGAAGGTCTAACTTACAAGGTAATATATTTGATCTATTATAATTTACATACATTAGATGTAGTATAGAAACATGTTGATATGATCAACATGTAGTTCTTGCTCTTTATATTTTAATTTTTGATTTAATGCCATGTAATAGTCATGTAATAGAATCTTAAATCTAGGGATTCTTTAGTTTTATAAGATAAATTTTGATTTATTTTAGTCTTTCACTGCTTGATCTTGAAAAAGTTTCAAGATCTAATCCTGAAACCCTAGATCTGGTTCCTTCACTAAGGGGTTACGTGTTTGTATCAGAACCTGTGCTCTGATACCATCGTTAGAAAATAGGGTGGTTTCATACGTGTAATTTAAAACTTTTCATAAATATTTTATGCAATAGAAGTAAATTAAATTAAAATCTTTTTAATTTAATACACATATCAGATCAGATCTGAAAATTATGCTTAGGATTTTGATACGAATATGTGATCTTGATCTGAAATCTGAAAAAGAAAAACAATGGTCAGTAAAATAAAATCAGAGATCAGATCTCCATACCTTCAGATCCTGTGGATGTTTGAAGTTTCGATCATGGTCGTGCATGTGCTTGACCTCAGCTAGTATCACATGAAGATGCCTGATCAGAGCACCGAGATCATCGGTTTGCTAACACTTTTTAGATCTCGCTCTTCAATCTTGGATCTGAATCTCTTCTTCTAGATCTCAAAGAAGATGAACGCTGCACCAACTTCTTCGCACAGATCCGACGGGATCTGAACCAGATCATCAACAAAGAAAAAAGAACCTTTCTTCTTCTCTTCCTCTCTCTCTTTTTCTCTCTTAGATCTGATCTCTAACAGATCTTAGGTGTTAGGGTGAAGGAAGAAGGAGGGTGGCATTAGAAAATAAATTAGGCACCTTAAAGAAGCCATCTCACACATTACATGCAAAACCTCCACACGCCCACTTTATTTGTCGCACAAAACCTTCAAATTCTCATGCCCTTTTTAAGATAAGAATCCATTCAAATCAAATTTTAAAAAAAACTTACCAAATAAAAGAATTTAGGGTGGTAAGAACAAGTGGCGGCAAGGAAGAAAACATCTCATGCTTTCATCCCGTGTGCCCTCCCTTTTTCTTATATTTTTGTCGCACAAAATCAATTTTCATGCCCTATTCTAATCAAATTAGAATCTCTTCTAGATAAGACATCTATTCAAATCAAATTTAGATAGATGTCTTAACTTGAGAAAGTCCCAAAAAGATGGGGCACCAACTATTGACGCCCCTCCAACTTTCACGTGTGCATAAACAAAAGGGGGTGCATCTCCACACGTGCCCTCCCCATTTCTATATGATATCTAGAGAGAGAGTCTTAAAGAATCTAAGCTCTATTAGTCATAGTTCATCAAGTTCAAATTGGATCTTAATCGGATTCAAATCGAGTCTGAATCGAATCGAATTCGAAAGACTGTCAAACTTGATCCTATCAAGCTTGAAATCTCAATCTGATTTGAATAATTGAACTCAATTAACATTAAATTAAATCAAACCTAATTAAATTTAATTTAATTTAAATTAATTATGACTTAATTCATAATTTAATCAATCTCAATAAAATTATAATATTTGTAATAAAGTCCCTGCACTAACAATTAGTAGCTGCCAAAACTGTAATACTTATAAATTGGCAGTTTCAAAAATTCAAACTATCAATCTTCTTGATAATTCGAATATGATCCAAGCCATTGATCAGGTCATACTTCTTTTATGTGTAACCCCTCAGGTTCTATTAATGAGACATACTGTGATGTCCATCACAGTATCATCAAAACTCCTTTCGATGGGCTGGAATGATTCCAACTCATCTCAACAAGGATAGTTGATCCAAAAATAATCTTAGTGAGTTCTCACAATCTACCAGTGATGCCTAGCAATTTGTAGTGGCAACCCAGCAGAATAAAAAAGATGAATCCCTAGGTACAGTTATCGTATGATACAATCCCTCTATCATGAGTTCTGACTAGATGAAGGTTATAGAGAACTCGTCAAACCCCATCATCAGTCATATGCCAGATTGGCTTAACTCGAGTTCATCTGTGAATCATATGAAAACTCTTTTTTAGTATTCACTGTTGCTCTGGCCAAAGGCTTCCTGAGCTCAATCTTGTGAATCACATAGGACTACTTCTTTTCTACCAAGGTCAATAGATTCCATCTAAATGCATCCTACTCCAAACAGCAAACTTGAACCTACAATAGCTAACATACACAGCAAGGACCAAAATGGCTAGGGACCAAGAAAATGTACAATCAAACTAAGTAGCCTCGCTGCAAATAGCCAACACACCGCAGGTCAAAAGATTAGTAACACCACTACAACATCGAGAAAACCACTGATGAGTGAGTTGACATCCAAGTGGTTTCTCGTATTGGTCACGCTCAATGCAAGTTATTCTCTAATAACTACCTATACTCTCATCTCAGTGTCTCCATACAGCAGACTCGAGACTCATCTATCCTAAAGGGAGATGATCCATATATCGATCTTGAATAGATTGATCACTGTCCTCCATGACGATCCTTCGATCGGAACCATTTAGAAATTAACTACTAATGATGTATGTCTTAAATTCTTAATACCTTAAGAATATATAAAATTATTTTTATTAATTTTTAGGATAAATCTTGGATACATATAACATAATTGATTATCAAGACAACCCATCAAGTACAAAGTATCCCCTAGATAAAAGTATATGTCAGTCAAGATTGGCTTCTAGGGCACACATTTAATACCAATGATGGCTTTGCAACTGCTTATGAATGGTGGGTCGTATTTAACTAAGGAGTATGGTCAATAACTATTAGGTGAGCCCATATAACTTTAAGATCAAGCTGCTGCAATATGCTTAAAGAAGAATCTGCGCAAAGAGTTGTCCATGCATTGGTGTGCATGTTACCAATAACTATTAGATGAGGTGCAAGGCATCGGTAGGACCGCAGTGCCCACTAGAAATTCAATTGTCATGTTAGAATTTTCGCTTCCCACCTGGAGAGTGGAGGGATCCGAAAAAATAATGGGAGTCATTGTTTGCTTCTTAAAGTCCTTAGAGCAAATATAAATTTAAAGTACAAAAATCTCACTTGAATCTTTACTCAAACTGTCATGTCAACTTCAAACCCTCTAGCTCGCATCTTTGAGTCCAATCGTTTGATCGAAACTAATTATAAAGAATAACTTAGAAACCTTAAGATTATCTTGATTTTTGAAAAATTAGGTCATGTACTCGACCAGAAACTCTTAGTGTTACCAAACCATCCTACAGCTAAGTAAAGAACATCATATAAAAAGTGGATGGATGAAGACAGTCGAGTTAGTGCTATATGCTGGCTTCCATATCCAACAAGTTGCAGAGCCAGCATGAGCATATACTCACTGTCAGAACTATGATCACTTACCTATAAGAGTTGTATAATGAGCAAAGCCATACAACGTACTTCGAAGTATCTAAGAGACTCTTTAATCTAAAAATTTATGAAGGACAGTCAGTCCATAAGTATTGTATAATAGTGATCAAGGATATTGAGGAGCTTGAGAAGCTCGGGCTTGATATGCAAAAGAAATTATAGATGGATTTAATCCTTCAATTCCTTGCGAGTTCATATAGTCAATTTATTGTAAATTTTTATATAAATAAACTTGATTGCACTATATCCGAATTGATCAACATATTGGTCACTACTGAGGAAACTTTGAAGAGTTCAAGGGATACTGTTTTCGCTGTTGAGTGAACTTTTTCATCCAAGAGAGTCTAGTTGGAAAAAAAGAGTAAACCCACGAAGAAGCAGATGAAAGAGAGCAAGTCAAAGAAAGATGTTTCGAAAAAGATTAAAGCAAAGAAAAAGTATTTCCATTGTGATGCTGAAGGCCAATGGAGGAGGAACTGTCTACTCCACCTGGAGAGCCTGAAGATCAAAAAGAGTAACAAACCTTCAGATGGTATGCTCATAATTGAAGCTGACCTAACGGTTTCTTCTACTTCTAGTTGATATTGAACTCTGATTCGAGTGCTCATATATATACTTCAATGCAGGGTCTAATAAAAATTAGAAGGTTGAGGGATGGTGATATGATTCTTCGGATCGATAATGGAGCAAAAGTTATGCAGAAGCCATTGGCACTTATCCTCTTTGATTACAATCAGGATTTAGATTAGATTTGAAAGATTGTTATTTTATTTCTGTAGCTAGTTGAAATTTAATTTTCGTATTTGTACTAGCATAGGATGGTTCTAATTTTAATTTCAGTAAAGACTTTTGTTTTATTTATTTATGAAATAAATTGGTTGTGTTAAGAAATGTGTCCTAAAGCCAATTGTTTGGACGATGTTCTTTGTAATTATATATAAATTATGAACTAATAAAAGTTATTTGGTATTTTTCATCACAAAGTATACGTCTTTCTTATATGAATTTGATGTGTCTTAAATTTATCACAAGCGCATGGTGTGTAATATAGCACATCTGGTGAGTATGGGTCGATCCCACGAGGAATTAGATTTTTAAAGTGTATTCAAATATTTTGCTCAAGCGAGCTTTAATAGAGGAGGAGAATTTATTTGTTGAATTGCTAACTATCAAAGTAGTGAATTAATTAATTATAAAGATAAATGATCTAAAAGATCTAGGACTGTTGAATTCACTAGACCAATGAATTAGAGAGCCTTCCAATGGTTTCTCTTATAATATCTCTTAATTAAGGAATAGAATATGAACAAGTATGGATCATGAAGAGATTTAACTCAACTATGATCCATCAAGTATTTTGCTTTCATCCTAATTAAAAGACTTTTTCTTTCTCCTTTTTCTCTTGTGTTATCCAAGTATGGGCTATGAAGGGATTCTGACCCGATTATAATCCATCAAAGTTTCCACAAGAAAGAAGAAGAAAAGATTTAGTGATTTGTGAACCTTCTACCAATCATCTCCTCTTGCACTGAATCAAGCATGGACTATAAAGGATTTTGATCAATGATAGCTTATCAAGTCTCTTAGCAAGAGAGATGAAAGGAGAAAAACTAAAAATTAAAAGCTCGAAAAGAAAAATTCAAAGGAGAAGGTTTTTATTCATGGTCTAGCTTTATCGTAAATTTCAGAAGAATTACTTAGGGTGCGCTTGGTTACACTTTTTGATTTTTAAAAAGTATTTTTTATTTTTTTAATTTTTACTATTGAGTAAAAGCAAAAAAGCAAAAAGTATGTTTGGTAACTATGTTGCTATAAAGCAAAAAGCAATGATTGGAGACGGCAGGTGAATAGCTCGACGAGGGAGAAGGGTTTAGGAAGGGAGGGAGAAGGAGGTGGGGAGGTGACGAGCTCGATGAGGAGAAGATTCGGGCTTTTTATTTTTTGGTTTGGCTTTTTAGACGTGCAGAAGCAAAAAAAGCAGAAAAGCAAGTTTTGGAAAGCAAAAAATTTTGCTTTACATATAAAGTAATTATTTTGATTTTTAATTTTTGCTTTTCATGATGTTACCAAACATTGCTTTTTAATTTTTATTTTTTAAAAATAAAAAAATAAAAAAATATTTTTTTAATGGCTAACCAAATACGTCCTTAGCTAAACATAGTTTGATTTGAAGTACGGAAAAATAAAATAAAATAAAATCCTATGTTACTTGTTGGAATTTAATTTATAGAAATTAAAAATTATAAAATTAAAAGATATAAAAATTTAAACTATACTATTACAGAAATTAAAATTATAAAAATTAAATAAAAAAATTAATTTTTTGCTGAATAAAAATTCTGATACAAAAAATTTTTAACTCCTGAGTCATTAATGAGACTTGGAGTTGGAACAAAAAATAAAAATAAAATAAAACTCTCTCACAGAATTTGGCTTCTCTGGGCTTGGGGTCAATCTCCCCTTAGTTGACTTTGTTGGAAGGGCAGAAGAAAATGGGAATAAAGTGGTTAAAAAAATTTAAAAGATGGGTATGTCTTCCTGTCACACGGACCCTCTCCTCTACAAGAGTTATGGTGTGGAGAGAGAGATATTTAAGAGTTGAAATATTAGGCTTTATTTATAGATATTAGGAGATAGGAGGATTTTATATTTTTTGATGTGAAACTAATAAAAAAAATAAATATGAAATCTCTTAATTCCTCATAATTTTTTTTTTTTTTTTTTTTTCTTTTTTTTCTTTTAAAACTCCTAACCCCGCTGTCCGTGTTTAGGCCATGCTCACGTCCGCCTGCCTTCACGTTTGTGCCGGTGCCCATAGGTCCCGCTGCACTTCGAACCGCCCAGCTCCCTCGCGTTCGCATGCTGCCAAGCTAGCGTGAGGCTTGTGTTGGTGGGTCCTTGTTTTTGCTGTGCCCATTTCTTGGTCTCATGCACCCGACGGCCAGCCTCCGGTGTCCATATGGTTCACCATGGACCACGTTCTTCATCAGCCATGTCCCATACACCAGCTCATCAAAACCCTATATACACCAGCTCCCTTCCTTTTTAATTGCTTTGAATGCACATGAGCTCCATGCACAACATGCTAGTTTCCTCCTCCACGTGAAACGCCCAAAATAAAAAAAAAATTTCCCTTGTGAGCCGCATGAAGACCAGGTGGTCCATGGTGGGCCATCAGTTTATGGATTGATTTGATAGATTTTTGGTTTTAATTTTAAATTTATTTTAACTTTATTTTTTTTGTCCTGTTTAATCTTTTTAAGCCTGCAGATTGGGCTGTTCATGATGGTGCACCTCTTTTTATAAGATATACGAAGAAGCATTAATTTTAAAAAAATAAAAATAATTTGATCCATAAATTAATACTTTTATGGACAAATTTATATACTTATCACACCCCTTAACTTATTTATTGCTGGTCCCTTAGCAATGCAATATATATATATATATATATATATATATTATATATATATATATATATATAATTTTTTTTGATAATATTTTATTAAAATTATCTTTTACAAAAATAGACCTAAGATTGAAAGTTAAAGAGTTTAGCAAATATCACTAACTAAATATTGAATTTTAGAAGTAAATTTCATAGTTAGTATAATTAAATTTTTTTTTAGAATATATCTAAAGATCTACAGCACTTGTGTTTATAATGACTAACTTAGCATTTGAATGCTGGTTTGTAAAAGATAGATGTATCTTCTCTTATCATCTTATTTTAGTTAATTTTCTATACACCCCCAAATAAAGTTCATGAACTTAAGGTAGCTTTCACACTACCTACTTTTCTCTCTCTCTTTTTTTTTAGTGCTGACCATCCTAGTCTTCCCTTCATCTTTTGATGCGAACTTCTATACTTGATTTAGGTGCAGAGACCCGATAACTAAGCTTAGAGCAATCCACATATACTCTATATTTTGTATTTTTATTTTAGGTAAATAGCTCTTTCCTCAAATTCAAATTGTTAATTGGAGTATATATCAATCATTAATTTTAAGTGATAATTGAATCTTCAATTAGTCTTACAATCAGTACCTATTTTATCTTATCAGTGTCTATGTATAGTTAGAAATGCTAATAACCTTTAGGTGATCTAAGTAAGATCCTAAAAGTCTGCTTAACTCATCTACTTCTTACTCACCACAGTCATTAGCAAATACTCTTTAACTCTTATTATTCTTTTTCTAGTCTATTTTGCTTAAGATTCTCTTTCTTGACACATGATTTATTCAAATTTTTTTAAGATTTTTTTTAAATTTTAAAGATTTTCAAGAGATATTTTTTTAAAATTTTTTAAAAATATTTTTAGAAGATTTTTTCAACCCTCAACTTAAATATCATTATTTCTAATAAAGGAGGAAAAAAATGCAATGTAAGAAAGAAAAACAAAGATGTTACCTGATGAATATGTATTCTATGTTAAAGGTGATTTGGTACGATATTGGCTTGTGTTGCCCAGCTATGCAACCCAAGAGGGGGGGTGAATTAGATTTTTAAAAATTTAAAAATTAACTTACAACTATGAGGATTATTTAACAATTATTGCCCAGCTATGCAACCCAAGAGGGGGGTGAATTGGGTTTTTAAAAATTTAAAAATTAACTTACAACTATTAGGATTATTTAACAATGAGCAGGATAAATGTGGAGAGTAAAATTTATGCAAGGTGTAGAAGTTAGATGCAAGAATGTAAGAAGATAAAAAAATTTAAAAAGGAGAGCAAGTAAGCACAACACAAACAAAAAGATTTATAGTGGTTCGGTGCCAACCTTGCACCTACATCTACTCCCCAAGCTCCTACTTGAGAATTAAAATTTAATAAACCGTATTCAAACCGAATACAACATCGAAATCTCCGACTCTAGCTATTCCAAGCTAGAACACTTATTTTTCGGATACAAGCCAACCCAATACAATCCGATTCAAGGTTCGGATCAACCTTTCCACATTTTGGAACCCTTCCAAAATAAATAATCAACTCAAAAATAGAGTATAACAGTTAATCACATGAAAAATACAGATGTAGCTCCTTTAATGAGCAAATAAAGTTTTAAATATACTTTATACAATAAAAACGAAGCTCTTCTGATTTTTTTCAAGGTGGTTGAAGACTTGAATGAGCTCATGAGGGGTTGGTGAACTTGAAATAAAAACTTCTTGAACTTTTAAGAGGGCTCTTACTTAGGATTGAAGTGAATGCTTGAAGAACCTTTTCAAATCCTTGTTGATTCCCTCCTTTAAGTGCCTTTTATAACTTTAAATGATGGTGGAGAGTAATCTGGGCTGAAATAGAGCCGTTGGAGCACATTAAATAGGCATTAAATATAGCCAAAATGAGCTAAAAACTAGCCGTTGCGAAATTTTTTCATCGCAGGGGTCAACTCATAGGGTCGACTCATGCACAGGGGTCATCGACTCATGGAATCGACTCATGCATAGGGGTCGACTCATGGGGTCAGCTCATATGGCGCAGAACAAAAATTGACAGTTCTGTATCTTTGGCTTGTACAGCAACAGAAGTCGACTCATGGGGTTGACTCATGCATAGGGTTCGACTCATGGGGTTGACTCAATTGGGTGTGCCAGCTAAAAATAACATGCCGTCCAGCCTCTTTTGACATGAGTCGACTCATGGGGTCGACTCAAATTTATAAACATGATTTTCTTTCATAATACACATCCAAAAATATTGAAATTACCTCCAATAAATTACAAATCTTCTGCTCTTACTCTTGAGGCTTCCGAATCAGAACTTGATAAAATTATAATTTTGCCCCTGAAATACAATCCATCTTTTTTCAAGCCAAAATCATTAATAACCCCCTCAAATGCTTTGTAATCATCAAAATCAATTCAAGGAGCAACAATCTCCCCTTTTTGATGATGACAAAATACTTGAGCAAAAGTATATATAAAGCATTGAACATGAATTTTAAATTTATGAAGATGCATCACTTCAATATCATAGCCAAGTATTTGAACGAAATGCATCATAAGCAGTTTGAAGATCAATTTGAAATTTGCATATAAGTTCATTTGCTTTGAAAATTAGATAAAAATGGAGCTGACGATTTTAGTTCTTTGACACATTTGCTTAATAATTTTACTTATTACTAATTTCTTTATTGCTTATTGCTCATTTCTTTATTGCTTATTGCTCAAATTCGATTTTGATTTTCTACTCTCCCTTTTTGACAGCATCAATTAAGATTCTCTACTCCTCCTTTTAAGAGATATTGAAAGGATAAATTTTCTTTACTCCTTCTTTTTGATAGCATCAATTAAGATCTTAAGGGATTTTAAGGATAGAGAAAAGAAAAGAAAGATGACAAAAAAAGGACATATTTTCTTTACTCTCCCTTTTTGATACCATATTTTACTTCTTTAGCCCCCTTCTTTGATTGCTTATTTCTCTACTCTCCCTCAACATAGCAAATATAAAGGATATATCAACTTGCTCATCTAGAAGATATTGCAATTCATAGTATTTCTCAGCACTAATATGAGTTATTTTTCATATCTCATAATTAAAACAATTCAATATGATCATATTCATAGACATTCATTGAAAGTTGTTGGTGCAAAAATCCGCTTGCACCGGAGAAGCTGGAGTCGAGGGAGTCGCGGTCGCTGCCGGGACCTACAAAAGAAGTCTAAATCGGAGGTGGGGTTGCTCCGGCAAGACCCTCCGACGCTCAAGTCAGTTCTCTGCCTCAACAAGATAGAGTGCTCGAACGAAATTTTAGCAGAGTTTCTAGGTAAAAATGAGAGCTTATAGAATAACGTATCTGGGGTCCTCCTTTTATAGACAGAGGGGGCAACAAATTGATAGTGATGCCTGAAACCGTTTGGTCGTGGGCCGCCCAGAGTCAGGAGGAATTTATTGCGGAGGGTAGTGGAGCGGGATCATGGCTATCGCCGTGGCTCGCCATGTGGAATCAGTTACGGGGAGTGGAGTGGCGTCCGTTGTCGCGACTTGTTAGGGAGTGGTGGAATCGCATAGAATCCACCGCAGGGAGTGGAGCAGAATCATGGCCGTTAATACGGCCTGTCAGAGAGTAATGGAGCTACGCAGGGTCCGCCGCAGGGAGTGGAGCAGTGTTGTCCGTTACTGTGGCCTGTCAGGGGGTAATGGAGCTACACAGGGTCCCCACAGGGAGTGGAGCAGTGTTGTCCGTTACTGTGGCCTGTCAGGGGGTCCAGACTTGTCGGTCGAAGTTCGGTGGGAGTCGGTAGCGAGGTCCGATACCCGTTGGAGTTTGGGCGAGGTCTTCCCGCATCGGAATAGAAGACGGAGTCTGACTCTCATAGAAGTCCGGACGCAGTCTACTTGCAGTTGGGGTCGTAGGCGGAGTCTGGCTCCCGTAGGAGCCCGGGCGGAGTCTTCCTGCAATTGAAATCAAAGGTGAAGTCCGGTTCCAACAGTTGAAGTTGGTGACGGAGCCCGGCTCCCGTAGGAGTTCGGGCGGAGTCTTCCTTGCAGCAGAAGTTGTGGACGGAGCCCGGCTCCCGTAGGAGTCCGGGCGGAGTCTTCCTTGCAGCAGAAGTTATGGACGGAGCCCGGCTCTCGTAGGAATCCGGGCGGAGTCTTCCTTGCAGCAGAAGTTGTGGACGGAGCTCGGCTCCCGTAGGAGTCCGGGCGGAGTCTTCCTTGCAGCAGAAGTTGTGGACGGAGCCCGGCTCCTGTAGGAGTCCGGGCGGAGTCTTCCTTGCAGTAGAAGTTGTGGATGGAGCCTGGCTCCCGTAGGAGTCTGGGCGGAGTCTTCCTTGCAGCAGAAGTTGTGGACGGAGCGATGGGAGTTCATCAACAGTAGTCGAAAGTCAGAAGAGACTTGCGAGGGTCGATCCCGCCAAGAACTTCGGTCGAGGGTATTTTATACCCAACACCAGTCCCCCACTTCTGAGTTTGAATTTCGAATGAAGAAAGTACAGAGAGGTTGTCGCAGTCGAAGTTCTCCCCCTGACATCCATGCGCAACCGTCCTCGGATATGTCGGCATTTAATGCGCGCATGCCAGAGCCCTTTTTTCGATTAGGGCGACCCGAAGAGTCTTTTCGGAACTCCCACCGGGATGTGATCCCAAGCGTCGCGCCATGAAAGTTTGCGAACAGTCAACCCTCGGTAGCGGCGAGTGGGACACACGGGACACGTGGTGAGCACCGGTTGGTCTAGGGACACTCGCCACCATAATTGCGCTAAGATCCGCTGCCTATTTAAACCCCCCACCCTTCCTTCGGGGGCTTTACTTCGCCTGAAGGATGATACCTTTCTTTCGTTTGAGAGCTTAGCTACTCAGCCACTCCATCGGTGCCCCTGCCAACTCCGAGCGTCCTCCACGTCGGTCTTTGCCGTCTCCAGCCCCCCGATTCCTCTCTAAGGGGTTCCCCCGCTAGGGCCTCCGCCCCGGAGGCCATCCTCAAGAGGATGCCACGGGCTCGGAGGAGGGCAAGGAGGAGAACAGCAGTCTGCGAGTTCTCCGGTCATCAAGCGGCCGCTGAAGGTCCCCATCGCTTCAAAGGGGGCTCGAGGGAGAATTCCTTCAACAACAAGGGTTTAATAACGGAGACTGCCGGTGAAGGCATTCTGCCTGAGAATTTTGGAGTAGCAAGACGGGGTGACACTGGTCAAGAGGGCAGAGCTATCATCACAAGCTGTGGTGGGATCCTTGATGTCGTCGGGGCCGAGGGACCAGAAGCGGTCGGCGCCGACGGTGGGGCAGTAAAACTTGTTGCGAGGATGGTGGAAGTAGCACATGCCGACCTTGTCGGAACACTTTGGACGGCGGTTGTCACGGAGCATTCGGTGATGGCGCATATCTCTGGCGCCATTGCTGCCTCTGGGGTAACTCCGGTTCTTCTTGAAACAGGTCTTCGTCGCCGCTGTCGTTGCCCTTACTGCCCCCTGGAATCTATCCCATCCTTTTCTCCCTAGGGTTGGGATTTCGGAGGTGGAGCGGAACAAGGCGGGGGCGAGAGCCGATAGGCTTGTCACACGTACTAAAAAATGCAGCTGGGAAGGACAGAAACGGGAAGAGAAGTTTGCAGCTTGAAGTGGCCCCCGGTGTATCCCTTCCAAGCCGTTTGCTCGAGCCCTGTAATAATGTATTCTTTTCCAGCCCTCCGGGTCTTGTAACGTACATCTTGTTAGTCAAAAAATGAGGAGGTGATTTTGTTACCTTGTCCGTACTTTGCGTCGAATCGTTGTCTGCCGAACTTTTCTTTGCCGTTATTATTGTTGTATTCCCTTCCCCTCCTCTCCTTTTTTTTTTTTCCTTGGATTTTTCCTCCGCTTTTGGGGAGGCTACGGGAGTTCGGCTCCCGTAGGCGAAGTCGGGGCGTAGTTCGGCTCCCGTGGGAGTCCGGGCGGAGTCTCCCTGCAATTAGAGTCAGGTGCGAAGTCCGGCTCCCGTAGGAGTCCGGACGGAGCTTCTTGCAATTAGAGTCAGGTGCGAAGTCCGGCTTCCGTAGGAGTCCGGACGGAGCTTTCCAACAGTTGAAGTTGGTGATGGAGCCCGACTCCCGTAGGAGTCCGGGCGAAGTCTTCCTGCAATTAGAGTCAGGTGTGAAGTCCGGCTCCCGTAGGAGTCCGGACGGAGCTTTCCAGCAGTTGAAGTTGGTGAGGAGCCCGGCTCCCGTAGGAGTCTGGGTGGAGTCTTCCTGCAATTAGAGTCAGGTGCGAAGTCCGGCTCCCGTAGGAGTCCGGACGGAGCTTTCCAGCAATTGAAGTTGGTGATGGAGCCCGGCTCCCGTAGGAGTCCGGGCGGAGTCTTCCTGTAATTAGAGTCAGGTGCGAGGTCCGGCTCCCGTAGGAGTCCAGATGGAGCTTTCCAGCAGTTGAAGTTGGTGACGGAGTCCGGCTCCCGTAGGAGTCCAGGCGGAGTCTTCCTGCAATTAGAGTCAGGTGCGAAGTCCGGCTCCCGTAGGAGTACGGACGGAGCTTTCCAGCAATTGAAGTTGGTGACGGAGCCCGGCTCCCGTAGGAGTCCGGGCGGAGTCTTCCTGCAATTAGAGTCAGGTGCGAAGTTCGGCTCCCGTAGGAGTCCAGACGGAGCTTTCCAGCAGTTGAAGTTGGTGACGGAGCCCGGCTCCCGTAGGAGTCCGGACGGAGTCTTCCTGCAATTAGAGTCAGGTGCGAAGTCCGGCTCCCGTAGGAGTCCGGACGGAGCTTTCCAGCAGTTGAAGTTGGTGATGGAGCCCGACTCCCGTAGGAGTCCGGGCGGAGTCTTCCTGCAATTAGAGTCAGGTGCGAAGTCCGGCTCCCGTAGGAGTCCGGACGGAGCTTTCCAGCAGTTGAAATTGGTGATGGAGCTCGGCTTCCATAGGAGTCCGGGCGGAGTCTTCCTTGCAGTAGAAGTTGTGGATGGAGCCCGGCTCCCGTAGGAGTCCGGGCGGAGTCTTCCTTGCAGCAGAAGTTGTGACGGAGCCCGGCTCCCGTAGGAGTCCGGGCGGAGTCTTCCTTGCAGCAGAAGTTGTGGACGGAGCCCGGCTCCCGTAGGAGTCCGGGCGGAGTCTTCCTTGCAGTAGAAGTTGTGGATGGAGCCCGGCTCCCGTAGGAGTCCGGACAGAGTCTTCCTTGCAGCAGAAGTTGTGGACGGAGCCGACTCCCGTAGGAGTCCGGGCGGAGTCTTCCTTGCAGCAGAAGTTGTGGACGGAGCCCGGCTCCCGTAGGAGTCCGGGCGGAGTTTTATTGCGAGGGGGCCGCTGGGGAAAGTCCCCCCTTTTTTCTCTTCTGGTCTTTGAACGATCGAACTTTTAATTGATGCCGGGACGAGGTTCTTCTCCCATTCCTGTCGTAACAGGTTTCAGCTCTGGTTAGGACGAGGTCCTCCTCTTGTTTCTAGCGCGGTCGTGGGCGTACATATGGGTGTTGCTGGGCCCTTCCCACCTTCCGACCTAAACAGAGCCGGGCCTTCGACTTTGCTCGAGTTAGGGCGAGGTTCTCCTTCTGTCTCTAACAGGGCTGTGGGGGGCGTATGGGCGTTGTAGGGCATCTCCCCTCATCCGGTCTGAAGGGAACCGGGCCTTCGACTTTGCTCAAGTTAGGGTGAGGTTCTCCTCCTGTCCCTAACAGGGCTGTGGGGGCGCGTACGGGGTTGTAGGGCCTCTCCCCCCATCCGATCTAAAGGAAACGGGTCTTCGACTTTGCTCAAGTTAGGGCGAGGTTCTCCTCCTGTCCCTAACAGGGCTGTGGGGGCGCGTACGGGCGTTGTAGGGCCTCTCTCCCCATCCGATCTAAAGAAATCGGGCCTTCGACTTTGCTCAAGTTAGGGCGAGGTTCTCCTCCTATCCCTAACAGGGCTGTGGGGGCGCGTACGGGCGTTGTAGGGCCTCTCCCCCCATCCGGTCTAAAGAAACCGGGCCTTCGACTTTGCTCGAGTTAGGACGAGGTTCTCCTCCTATCCCTAACAGGACTGTGGGGGCACGTGTGGGCGTTGTAGGGCCTCTCCCCCCATCCGGTCTAAAGGGAACTGGGCCTTCGATTTTGTCGAGACGAGGTTTCCCTCTCGCTTCGAGACAATTTGTTTGGATTGTCCTGTGGATGTAGGATAGTGCCAAAGACATGTAGATATACAACTTTTAGTTAAAATGAAGTTATTGGTAGTACATTCGTAAGTTCTCGAGCTCCATGGTCGTGGGAGGTCGGCTCCTCCGAGCTCCTTAAGATAATAAGTTCCGGACCGAACTACTTCTTTGACCTCATATGGGCCTTCCCAGTTAGGGGCGAGCTTCCCTCGATCCTGAGGCTGCGAGACAGCGGCTCGTCGAAGCACTAGATCTCCTGCTCTAAAGACTTTGTTCTTGACTCGGGCTTGTAGTATCGAGCGACTTTCTGTCTGTAGACTGCCATTCGAACCTGAGCTATCTCCCGTCTTTCTTCCAGCAGGTCGAGGTTGGCTTTAAGACTTCACGAATTTTGATGTTCGTCGAATGCTACGACTCGCGCTGATGGGAGTTTAAGCTCAATTGGGATGACGGCCTCCGTATCGAAGGCCAAAGCAAAGGGGGTTTCCCCTGTGGGCAGCCTCTGGGTAGTTCGATACGCCCACAGCACATGATAAAGTTCGTCCGCCCAAGTTTCCTTCGCCTTTTCGAGCCTTGTCTTAATCCCCTACAAAAGGGTTCTGTTAGTTACCTCAGCTTTGCGTTCGCCTGAGGATGGGCTACCGATGTGAAGTTGTGGGAGATGTTTAGATCTTCACAGAATCCGACAAATTTTGCTCCCGTGAATTGCCGTCCATTATCAGTGATTAGGTCCTAGGCAGACCGAACCTACACACGATCGACTTCCAGACGAAATCTTGCACTTTTGCTTCTGTGATTTTTGCTAGTGGTTCGGCTTCAACCCATTTGGTGAAGTAGTCGATCGCTACAAGGAGGAACTTCTTCTGCCAGACGCCATAGGAAAGGGGCCAAGGATGTCCATCCCCCACTGCGCAAAAGGCCATGGGGCACTCAAGGGTGTGAGCTCGGTGGCGGGCTGTCTCTGGACGTTAGCATATCTCTGGCATCGATCGCACTTTCTGACATATTCGATCGAATCATGATGCATTGTCGGCCATAATATCCTTGGCGGAGCAACTTGTGGGATAAAGATCTAGCCCCCAAATGGTTTCCGCAGATTCCTTCATGCACTTCCCACAAGGCGTAGCCAGCCTCCGAAGGCCGGAGGCATTTTAAGAGGGGCGAGGAGTATGATCTCTTGTACAATTTGCCCTCATAAAGGATGTACAGGAGGCTTGGTTTGGAGCTTCCGAGCTTCTTTCGCATCCTGGGGGAGAACTCCATCTCTGAGATAGATTATCAGGGGGTCGACCCAGCTGGGCTCGTGGTCAATTTTATCACGGGCCGCGACTTTTTGTACTCGGGTGCTTTAGAACTTCAAAGAGAATGCCCTTGGGCAGTTCCGGAGCTCGGCCAGCGGAGAGAAGGTTAGCCCTGATATTTTCTAACCTTGGGATCTGTTTGATGTTGAAGCTGCTAAAGGCGGGGATGAGCTCTTTACCCTTTCAAGGTATTTGGCCATACTGTCCTCCCGCGCTTCATAACTTCCGCTAACTTGTCCACTACTAGTTGAGAGTCGCTGTGAACCGGAGCTGGTCTATTCCAGCTCTTTGGCGACCCTTAGTCTTGCAATCAGAGCTTCATATTCTGCTCCATTGTTTGTTGCGGGGAACTCAAAATGCAGAGCGTACTCCATGACGATTCCCTCCAGACTGATCAAGATTAGGCCTGCACCCGCACCTGACATGTTGGAAGACCTGTCCACATAGAGGGCCCAAAAGCGATCAGAGGGATCCGCTTCTTCTTTGGGGGAGTTCGGTCGGGACTTCAGGTCGTCAATTTCGCTCTGTTCAGGTTCAGCCTCCTCTGGGATAGTACACTCCACTATGAAATCTGTCAGTATTTGGGCCTTCACTACTGGCCTGGGTCGATAGTTGATGTCAAATTCTGTGAGCTCGATGCCCACTTTGCCATCCTCCCAGAGGCATCCGCCCGATGCAAAATCACTTTGATCGGTTGATCAGTGAGCAGCGTCACGGTGTGCCCTTGAAAGTAGGGCCGGAGCCTCCGGGCTGCAATCAACAAGGCGTAAGTCAGTTTTTTTAATTTGGTGTACCTGGTCTCGACGTCCCTCAAAGTGCGCTGACTAGTAGATTGGCCGTTGGACTTTCGCTTCTTCTTTGACAAGGACGGCCGCGAGAGCCATGGGAGAGACCGCCAGGTATAAAAATAGTTCCTCCCCAGGCTCCGCTTTGCCAACAGCGGGGGTGAGCCGAGGTAGCTCTTAGTTCCTCGAATGCCTGTTGGCACTCAGAGGTCCAACAGAAGTTCTTGGGCTGCTTGAGGGTTTGAAAGAAGGGTAAGCACCATTCGACCGACCTTGCGACGAAGCGATTCAGGGCCGCTATCCTCCCCGTGAGGTGCTGAACCTCTTTTATCGACTTTGGGGCGGCCATCTCCTGGATGGCACAAATTTTCTCTGGATTGGCCTCGATCCCGCACCCCGACACCATGAAGCCTAGGAACTTTCCCGAGGTTATCCCGAAAGTATATTTAGTTGGGTTCAGCTTCATTCTATATTTTCGGAGAGCGTCGAAGGTCTCCTCGAGGTCGGTGACATGATCTCTGGAAGATTTGCTTTTTACAAGCATATCGTCCACGTAGACCTCCATGTTACGCCGATCTGCTCCTTGAAGATTTTGTTCACCAACCGTTGGTAGGTTGCGCCCGCATTTTTGAGGCCGAAAGGCATGACCCTGTAACAGTAAAGGCCACGATTAGTGATGAAAACGATCTTTTCTTGTCTTCCGCGCCATTCTGATTTGATTATAGCCGAGAACGCATCCATGAAGGTGAGGAGCTCATGGCTCGAGGTCGGATCCACCAGTTGATCGATTCTGGAAAGGGGTAGCTGTCCTTTGGACAGGCCTTATTCAGCTTTTTGAAGTCTATGCACATCCTCCACTTGCATTTGCTTTTTTGACTAGGACAACGTTGGAAATCCAATCAGGATAATTGACTTCCTTAATGAATCCAGCTTTAAGGAGCTTGTCCACTTCCTCGGCTACCGCCTTCTGCCTCTCCGGTGCATGACCTCGAATTTTTTTTTCGTCGGTCGATGCTTTGGATCGACAGCCAGGCGGTGCTCCATGACTTCCGTGTCAATCCCTGGCATGTCTACTGGAACCCAAGCGAAAACGTCCGCATTCCTTCGTAGAAAATCAATGAGCCGCGTCCGCACCTCCTCCTCCAGGTTGGAGCCGATCATCGCTACATGCTCCGCATTCCCGTCATTCAAAGGGATTGGTACCAGATCTTCAATTGGGGTGCCCCTCTCTTCGGTGAGGTCATCGCGAGCATCCAATCCATCAACGGGACAGGGGTCAGATTGATCGCTTCTTTGCAAGGCTATGCTATAGCAGTGCCTGGCCAGGGCTTGGTCTCCCCGGACCTCTCCGATCCCCTGGCTGGTGGGGAATTTCAACTTCAAATGATAGGTTGACACGATGGCTCGGAGAGCATTGAGGCCAGGTCGGCGAGGATTACATTGTAGGCTGACGGTGCCTTCACCACCAAGAAATTCACCAGAGCCCTGGATTGCCTTGGATATCGACCTGCGACCACAGTCAAAGTTATCATTCCTTCCGTCGAACAGTGTCACCGGTAAACCCTACCAGAGGGGAGCTAATCGGTCTCAAATGGCCGTCAAGGATGGACATTCTTGAAAAGGCATCGTAGAACAAGATGTCGGCCGAGCTTCCATTATCGACGAGAATGCGACGGACGTCGTAATTTACGATATTCATGAAAACTACGACCGCATCGTTATGAGGGAATTGGACTCCCTGGGCATCTTCTTCAGTGAAGGTTATGGGCTCCTCAGTCTTTTGCCGCTTGGGGGTACGGCCGGTACGTTGGTTGCTTCCTGCGGGATCCTCCGAGACGGTGTTGGCGAAATCCGTAGGAGGCCGATTGTCCGACCACTCCATGCCGGTGACCATTGCCAGAGGATGCAGGGCCCGAGAAACCAGAGGCGGGACCGGGGCCCGAGATATGGCTGCGGAGACCGTGGGTAGCTGTGCGGATGCTTCGCGAGAAGACATCGGGCGAGGACCCAGTGGGGGAAAGGAGGAGCGGGTGTCGGAGAAGATGACCAGAGGCGCCCGTTGAGCGCTCCTTTTAAGAACAAAGATACTGCGAAGACACAGTGCCCCTTCCTCTAGCGCCAATCCTGTTGGTGCAAAAATCTGCTTGCGCCGGAGAAGCTGGAGTTGAGGGAGTCGCGGTCGCCCCGGGACCTGCAAAAGAAGTCTAAACGGAGGTGGGGTTGCTCCGGCAAGACCCTCCGACGCTCAAGTCAGTTCTCTGCCTCAACAAGAATGGAGTGCTCGAACAGAAATTTTAGCAGAGTTTCTAGGTAAAAATGAGAGCTTATAGAATAACGTATCTGGGTCCTCCTTTTATAGATGGAGGGGGCAACAAATTGATAGTGACGCCTGAAACCGTCTGGTCGTGGGCCGCCCAGAGTCAGGAGGAATTTATTGCGGAGGGTAGTGGAGCGGGATCGTGGCTATCGCCGTGGCTCGCCACGTGGAATCAGTTACGGGAGTGGAGCGGCGTCCGTTGTCACGACTTGTCAGGAGTGGTGGAATCGTACAGAATCCGCCGCAGGGAGTGGAGCAGAATCGTGGCCGTTAATACGGCCTGTCAGGGAGTAATGGAGCTACGCAGGGTCCGCCGCAGGGAGTGGAGCAGTGTTGTTCGTTACTGTGGCCTGTCAGGGGGTAATGGAGCTACGCAGGGTCCCCGTAGGGAGTGAAGCAGTGTTGTCCGTTACTGTGGCCTGTCAGGGGTCCAGACTTGTCGGTCGAAGTTCGATGGGAGTCGGTAGCGAGGTCCGGTACCCGTAGGAGTTTGGGCGAGGTCTTCCCGCAGTCGGAATAGAAGATGGAGTCTGACTCTCGTAGAAGTCCGGACGCAGTCTACTTGCAGTTGGGGTCGTAGGCGGAGTCCGGCTCCCGTAGGAGCCCGGGCGGAGTCTTCCTGCAATTGAAATCAAAGACGAAGTTTGGCTCCAGCAGTTGAAGTTGGTGATGGAGCCCGGCTGTAGGAGTGGGCGGAGCTCCTTGCAGCAGAAGTTGTGGACGGAGCCCGGCTCCGTAGGAGTTCGGGCGGAGTCTTCCTTGCAGCAGAAGTTGTGGATGGAGCCCAGCTCCCGTAGGAGTCTGGGCGGAGTCTTCCTTGCAGCAGAAGTTGTGGACGGAGTCCGGCTCTCGTAGGAGTCCGAGCAGAGTCTTCCTTGCAGCAGAAGTTATGGACGGAGCGACGGGAGTTCATCAACAGTAGTCGGAAGAGACTTGCGAGGGTCGATCCTGCCAAGAACTTCGGCCGAGGGTATTTTATACCCAACAAAAGTCAAAGCACGCGCGCGCACGCATACACACACACACACACACACACACACACATATATATATATATATATATTCAAACGTGACTAAATACAAAAGGTGTCCCAATACACATGAGTCAACTCAAAATATAAAAGTCATGGATAAAAACTATCCAAGAGTTAATTAGCCAACAAATACAAGGCCCATAAGATAGATCCTAGACATAGGAGACAAACTAATCTAGATCTAATAGATGTCATGGCTAGAGGGATAGAATCTAAAGAATCAGAGATAGGATGAGGAGATGTAGGATCAAGTCCACGAGCACGACCTCGACCACGTCTGCTTCAGCCACGAGTAGAGATACTAGCACGAGTAGAGGGGTGAGATGATCCTGGAGCCTGAGAAGCTATGGACTGTGCAATAAAAAAAGTCTGATGGTGTCCAAAAGATCCAAGGCTCTCGAAACAGACTGCATCAGGGCACTGAACTGAGTAGAAGCATTCTCACTGGAGCCCCTGATCTCTCTCCTCAAGAAGTCAAAGCCACTCTCTAAAACTCTTCGAAGTCTAGCCGCCTCTGCAGATAGGTCTGAGACCTCTGTGATATCTCATACAGCTGGAGATGGGCTAAAGTCAATACTTACCCCTGCAAGTCTAATACTCTATCTGTCAATCTCAAAATACATCCCTCAAGCTGCTCAATACGTACCGACTGATCAGTAAGTATCTGAAAAATAGTAAAAATATGAGGGATCAGAGTCTGATCTGAGTCACCCTGGGATGTCGATCTCTGAGCAAATACTGAAGTGACAAACTGCTGAGATAGAATAGAGGCAACACGCTAAGACATCATCTCAATCTGTCATCTACTAGTCTGAACTCTGAAGGATGTGCCCTTCTCTCTGACTGTGGAACTAAAGCATACCTCCTCACAGACTCTGAAGGACCAGCCTCATGATCAGATATGAACTGAATATCTGGAGATCCTCTGTGATCATGAAGAGGTGAAGACGGTCCCTCATCCTCTGCTCTATCCTCTGCTCTATCCTCAACACCCTTTGTCCAACCGCCATCAGTCTTAGAAAAACTCATGCGATGCAGTGTGTGGCGATTGATGGTGTCAGAATGGGATAGTCTAGCAACTGCCTCCCCCTCAAAACTGACTCTGAACCTCCTAAAAACTAAAGTGAGTGCCAAACCAAAAGGCAAGTGAACCTTAGACCTGTTCAGGGTTTCCCTCATGGCCTCAAACATCAATGCTGGAAGGTTCAAGAGGGTTTGGGTGATCACATGGTACATAATGAAATGTCCCTACCAGATAGAAGGTCGTGTCTACCACTCCCAGGGACAAACAGTTTGGTTACCAAGTGATGTAATAGCCTCATCTCAACAGAAATAATTTTTGCTTCCAATTTATTTAGACTTCCAGTATAGGTTCTCCCTAAGATAACATTAATTCCTTCTTCTTTAATAGGGAGCTCCATATTGGTATAGCCTTCACAAGGCAAATGCAGTATCTGTCCCAAATGTACTGGATTAAGAATACATCAATATCTTTTATTGTAGATTTCACTGTTCATTGCTATAGTTCAAATTTAAGTAAAATTTTTGACTAGATCAACATAAGTATTTTTCTTTAAAGAGCAGTGAAATTCTTATCCTTGATACTTAATCTTCGATCCAATAGTGAACCTTCTTTTTCAAAAAACTTGAAATTAATATTTTTCTCGGATTTCACTTTTTGGTCAGAAAGAGGTACCTTGCTTGGGCTGATTGGGGACTGAGTGAAAGCTGAAGCAGGACCTGGAGCAGGGATTGGAGCAGGAGAGGGCTCGTTGCTAATCTCTTTCTGCGCACACTGTCTTCCAACCCACGAACGGATTTTCTCCTCTGCGATAGCTTCGTTTTGGGAGCCATTAGGTCAAGAGAGACTTGAAAGGAGCTTAGGAGACTAAATGTGAGGCAGAGAGGAAAGGATTTTGAAAGAAAAAAGGCAAGAATTTGAGGAGTTAAATCATTGGTTTGGAGAAGAGGGGATGATTCTAGGGCAAGCTCGAACCGCCCCAAATGAAGAAGGAAGAGGAGAGGAACTTGGTTCCTAAACGGACATTTGAAGAGTGAAAATCGGTGGAGGAGATATTTGAGAGAAATCTTTGGTTTGAGAGAGAAGAAATGGAGAGCTTTTGGTTCAGTGGGAGGAAGAAGATGAAGGGCTGAGTCAGCTCAAAAAAAAATTCTCAATAAAAAGAGAGTACCCGAAGG